>NW_027478167.1:4242424-4545454 GCF_051020975.1 Osmia lignaria lignaria | reverse complement strand
TAAATCTGCAAATATCTCGGAAACGAAGCGAGCTATGGCAAAATGTTAAGAGACCTTTTTTGTAGAGAATTAAGTTTCCTACTTTTTATGTTCTATGATATTTTTTGATCAGATGCGTAGTTCTCGAGATATATCAAGATATTTAAAAGTTCCGAAGCCGCACCAACATAATAGAGATACAGAAACACCGTGGCCCCTTTCTTTCAGATAACTCTGCGCTATTGCGAGCTGGAAACGCCACTTCCAGTTTAGCTGTGCGGAAGAAGAACAACAAGAAGAAGAAATATCTCGAAATATGTCCGTCAGGCCCCTTCCCTCGAGATAAATCTGCAAATATCTCGGAAACGAAGCGAGCTATGGCAGAATGTTAAGAGACCTTTTTTGTAGAGAATTTAGTTTCCTACTTTTTATGTTCTATGATATTTTTTGATCAGATGCGTAGTTCTCGAGATATATCAAGATATTTAAAAGTTCCGAAGCCGCACCAACATAATAGAGATACAGAAACACCGTGGCCCCTTTCTTTGAGATAACTCTGCACTATTGCGAGCTGCAAATGCCACTTCCAGCTTAGCTGTGCAGAAGAAGAACAACAAGAAGAAGAAATATCTCGAAATATGTCCGTCAGTTCCCTTCCCTTGAGATATATCTGCAAATATCTCGGAAACGAAACGAGCTATGGCAAAATGTTAAGAGACCTTTTTTGCAGAGAATTATGTTTCCTACAATTTATGTTCTATGATATTTTTTGATCAGAAGCGTAGTTTTCGAGATATATCGAGATATTTAAAAGTTCCGTAGCCGCACCAACATAATAGAGATACACAAACACCGTGGCCCCTTTCTTTCAGATAACTCTGCGCTATTGCGAGCTGGAAACGCCACTTCCAGTTTAGCTGTGCAGAAGAAGAACAACAAGAAGAAGAAATAACTCGAAATATGTCCGTCAGGCCCCTTCCCTTGAGATATATCTGCAAATATCTCGGAAACGAAACGAGCTATGGCAAAATGTTAAGAGACCTTTTTTGTAGAGAATTATGTTTCCTACTTTTTATGTTCTATGATATTTTTTGATCAGATGCGTAGTTCTCGAGATATATCAAGATATTTAAAAGTTCCGATGCCGCACCAACATAATAGAGATACAGAAACACCGTGGCCCCTTTCTTTGAGATAACTCTGCACTATTGCAAGCTGTAAACGCCACTTCCAGCTTAGCTGTGCAGAAGAAGAACAACAAGAAGAAGAAATATCTCGAAATATGTCCGTCAGGCCCGTTCCTTTGAGCTGAATCTGCAAATATCTCGGAAACGAAGCGAGCTATGGCAAAATGTTAAGAGACGTTTTTTGTAGAGAATTATGTTTCCTACAATTTATGTTCTATGATATTTTTTGATCAGAAGCGTAGTTTTTGAGATATATCGAGATATTTAAAAGTTCCGAAGCCGCACCAACATAATAGAGATACAGAAACACCGTGGCCCCTTTCTTTCAGATAACTCTGCGCTATTGCGAGCTGGAAACGCCACTTCCAGTTTAGCTGTGCGGAAGAAGAACAACAAGAAGAAGAAATATCTCGAAATATGTCCGTCAGGCCCCTTCCCTCGAGATAAATCTGCAAATATCTCGGAAACGAAGCGAGCTATGGCAGAATGTTAAGAGACCTTTTTTGTACAGAATTTAGTTTCCTACTTTTTATGTTCTATGATATTTTTTGATCAGATGCGTAGTTCTCGAGATATATCAAGATATTTAAAAGTTCCGAAGCCGCACCAACATAATAGAGATACAGAAACACCGTGGCCCCTTTCTTTGAGATAACTCTGCACTATTGCGAGCTGCAAATGCCACTTCCAGCTTAGCTGTGCAGAAGAAGAACAACAAGAAGAAGAAATATCTCGAAATATGTCCGTCAGTTCCCTTCCCTTGAGATATATCTGCAAATATCTCGGAAACGAAACGAGCTATGGCAAAATGTTAAGAGACCTTTTTTGTAGAGAATTATGTTTCCTACAATTTATGTTCTATGATATTTTTTGATCAGAAGCGTAGTTTTCGAGATATATCGAGATATTTAAAAGTTCCGTAGCCGCACCAACATAATAGAGATACACAAACACCGTGGCCCCTTTCTTTCAGATAACTCTGCGCTATTGCGAGCTGGAAACGCCACTTCCAGTTTAGCTGTGCAGAAGAAGAACAACAAGAAGAAGAAATAACTCGAAATATGTCCGTCAGGCCCCTTCCCTTGAGATATATCTGCAAATATCTCGGAAACGAAACGAGCTATGGCAAAATGTTAAGAGACCTTTTTTGTAGAGAATTATGTTTCCTACTTTTTATGTTGTATGATATTTTTTGATCAGAAGCGTAGTTTTCGAGATATATCGAGATATTTAAAAGTTCCGAAGCGGCACCAACATAATAGAGATACAGAAACACCGTGGCCCCTTTCTTTGAGATAACTCTGCACTAGTGCGAGCCGCAAATGCCACTTCCAGCTTAGCTGTGCAGAAGAAGAACAACAAGAAGAAGAAATATCTCGAAATATGTCCGTCAGGCCCCTTCCCTCGAGATAAATCTGCAAATATCTCGGAAACGAAGCGAGCTATGGCAGAATGTTAAGAGACCTTTTTTGTAGAGAATTTAGTTTCCTACTTTTTATGTTCTATGATATTTTTTGATCAGATGCGTAGTTCTCGAGATATATCAAGATATTTAAAAGTTCCGAAGCCGCACCAACATAATAGAGATACAGAAACACCGTGGCCCCTTTCTTTGAGATAACTCTGCACTATTGCGAGCTGCAAATGCCACTTCCAGCTTAGCTGTGCAGAAGAAGAACAACAAGAAGAAGAAATATCTCGAAATATGTCCGTCAGGCCCCTTCCCTTGAGATAAATCTGCAAATATCTCGGAAACGAAGCGAGCTATGGCAAAATGTTAAGAGACCTTTTTTGTAGAGAATTAAGTTTCCTACTTTTTATGTTCTATATTTTTTGATCAGATGCGTAGTTCTCGAGATATATCAAGATATTTAAAAGTTCCGATGCCGCACCAACATAATAGAGATACAGAAACACCGTGGCCCCTTTCTTTGAGATAACTCTGCACTATTGCAAGCTGTAAACGCCACTTCCAGCTTAGCTGTGCAGAAGAAGAACAACAAGAAGAAGAAATATCTCGAAATATGTCCGTCAGGCCCGTTCCTTTGAGCTGAATCTGCAAATATCTCGGAAACGAAGCGAGCTATGGCAAAATGTTAAGAGACGTTTTTTGTAGAGAATTATGTTTCCTACAATTTATGTTCTATGATATTTTTTGATCAGAAGCGTAGTTTTCGAGATATATCGAGATATTTAAAAGTTCCGAAGCCGCACCAACATAATAGAGATACAGAAACACCGTGGCCCCTTTCTTTGAGATAACTCTGCACTAGTGCGAGCCGCAAATGCCACTTCCAGCTTCGCTGTGCAGAAGAAGAACAACAAGAAGAAGAAATATCTCGAAATATGTCCGTCAGGCCCCTTCCCTTGAGATAAATCTGCAAATATCTCGGAAACGAAGCGAGCTATGGCAAAATGTTAAGAGACGTTTTTTGTAGAGAATTATGTTTCCTACAATTTACGTTTTATGATATTTTTTGATCAGAAGCGTAGTTTTCGAGATATATTGAGATATTTAAAAGTTCCGAAGCCGCACCAACATAATAGAGATACAGAAACACCGCGGACCCTTCCTTCAGATAACTCTGCACTATTGCGAGCTGGAAATGCCACTTCCAGTTTAGCTGTGCAGAAGAAGAACAACAAGAAGAAGAAATATCTCGAAATATGTCCGTCAGGCCCCTTCCCTTGAGATATATCTGCAAATATCTCGGAAACGAAGCGAGCTATGGCAAAGTGGTAAGAGACCTTTTTTGTAGAGAATTATGTTTCCTACAAGTTATGTTCTATGATATTTTTTGATCAGAAGCGTAGTTTTCGAGATATATCGAGATATTTAAAAGTTCCGAAGCCGCACCAACATAATAGAGATACAGAAACACCGTGGCCCCTT
Organism: Osmia lignaria lignaria; assembly: GCF_051020975.1. Lineage (NCBI taxonomy): Eukaryota > Metazoa > Arthropoda > Insecta > Hymenoptera > Megachilidae > Osmia > Osmia lignaria. Next base: position 4,541,395 of record NW_027478167.1, on the reverse strand, counting down.
TCTTTGAGATAACTCTGCACTATTGCGAGCTGCAAATGCCACTTCCAGCTTAGCTGTGCAGAAGAAGAACAACAAGAAGAAGAACAACAAGAAGAAGAACAACAAGAAGAAGAACAACAAGAAGAAGAACAACAAGAAGAAGAAATATCTCGAAATATGTCCGTCAGGCCCCTTCCCTTGAGATAAATCTGCAAATATCTCGGAAACGAAGCGAGCTATGGCAAAATGTTAAGAGACGTTTTTTGTAGAGAATTATGTTTCCTACAATTTATGTTCTATGATATTTTTTGATCAGAAGCGTAGTTTTCGAGATATATCGAGATATTTAAAAGTTCCGAAGCCGCACCAACATAATAGAGATACAGAAACACCGTGGCCCCTTTCTTTGAGATAACTCTGCACTAGTGCGAGCCGCAAATGCCACTTCCAGCTTAGCTGTGCAGAAGAAGAACAACAAGAAGAAGAAATATCTCGAAATATGTCCGTCAGGCCCCTTCCCTTGAGATATATCTGCAAATATCTCGGAAACGAAGCGAGCTATGGCAAAATGTTAAGAGACCTTTTTTGTAGAGAATTAAGTTTCCTACTTTTTATGTTCTATGATATTTTTTGATCAGAAGCGTAGTTTTCGAGATATATTGAGATATTTAAAAGTTCCGAAGCCGCACCAACATAATAGAGATACAGAAACACCGCGGCCCCTTTCTTTCAGATAACTCTGCACTATTGCGAGCTGGAAATGCCACTTCCAGTTTAGCTGTGCAGAAGAAGAACAACAAGAAGAAGAAATATCTCGAAATATGTCCGTCAGGCCCCTTCCCTTGAGATATATCTGCAAATATCTCGGAAACGAAGCGAGCTATGGCAAAGTGGTAAGAGACCTTTTTTGTAGAGAATTATGTTTCCTACAAGTTATGTTCTATGATATTTTTTGATCAGAAGCGTAGTTTTCGAGATATATCGAGATATTTAAAAGTTCCGAAGCCGCACCAACATAATAGAGATACAGAAACACCGTGGCCCCTTTCTTTGAGATAACTCTGCACTATTGCGAGCTGCAAATGCCACTTCCAGCTTAGCTGTGCAGAAGAAGAACAACAAGAAGAAGAACAACAAGAAGAAGAACAACAAGAAGAAGAACAACAAGAAGAAGAAATATCTCGAAATATGTCCGTCAGGCCCCTTCCCTTGAGATAAATCTGCAAATATCTCGGAAACGAAGCGAGCTATGGCAAAATGTTAAGAGACGTTTTTTGTAGAGAATTATGTTTCCTACAATTTATGTTCTATGATATTTTTTGATCAGAAGCGTAGTTTTCGAGATGTATCGAGATATTTAAAAGTTCCGAAGCCGCACCAACATAATAGAGATACAGAAACACCGTGGCCCCTTTCTTTGAGATAACTCTGCACTAGTGCGAGCCGCAAATGCCACTTCCAGCTTAGCTGTGCAGAAGAAGAACAACAAGAAGAAGAAATATCTCGAAATATGTCCGTCAGGCCCCTTCCCTTGAGATATATCTGCAAATATCTCGGAAACGAAGCGAGCTATGGCAAAATGTTAAGAGACCTTTTTTGTAGAGAATTAAGTTTCCTACTTTTTATGTTCTATGATATTTTTTGATCAGATGCGTAGTTCTCGAGATATATCAAGATATTTAAAAGTTCCGAAGACGCACCAACATAATAGAGATACAGAAACACCGTGGCCCCTTTCTTTGAGATAACTCTGCAAAATTGCGAGCTGCAAATGCCACTTCCAGCTTAGCTGTGCAGAAGAAGAACAACAAGAAGAAGAAATATTTCGAAATATGTCCGTCAGGCCCCTTCCCTTGTGATATATCTGCAAATATCTCGGAAACGAAGCGAGCTATGGCAAAGTGGTAAGAGACCTTTTTTGTAGAGAATTATGTTTTCTACAAGTGATGTTCTATGATATTTTTTGATCAGAAGCGTAGTTTTCGAGATATATCGAGATATTTAAAAGTTCCGAAGCCGCACCAACATAATAGAGATACAGAAACACCGTGGCCCCTTTCTTTGAGATAACTCTGCACTAGTGCGAGCCGCAAATGCCACTTCCAGCTTAGCTGTGCAGAAGAAGAACAACAAGAAGAAGAACAACAAGAAGAAGAACAACAAGAAGAAGAAATATCTCGAAATATGTCCGTCAGGCCCCTTCCCTTGAGATAAATCTGCAAATATCTCGGAAACGAAGCGAGCTATGGCAAAATGTTAAGAGACGTTTTTTGTAGAGAATTATGTTTCCTACAATTTATGTTCTATGATATTTTTTGATCAGAAGCGTAGTTTTCGAGATATATCGAGATATTTAAAAGTTCCGAAGCCGCACCAACATAATAGAGATACAGAAACACCGTGGCCCCTTTCTTTGAGATAACTCTGCACTAGTGCGAGCCGCAAATGCCACTTCCAGCTTCGCTGTGCAGAAGAAGAACAACAAGAAGAAGAAATATCTCGAAATATGTCCGTCAGGCCCCTTCCCTTGAGATAAATCTGCAAATATCTCGGAAACGAAGCGAGCTATGGCAAAATGTTAAGAGACCTTTTTTGTAGAGAATTATGTTTCCTACAAGTTATGTTCTATGATATTTTTTGATCAGAAGCGTAGTTTTCGAGATATATCGAGATATTTAAAAGTTCCGAAGCCGCACCAACATAATAGAGATACAGAAACACCGTGGCCCCTTTCTTTGAGATAACTCTGCACTATTGCGAGCTGCAAATGCCACTTCCAGCTTAGCTGTGCAGAAGAAGTACAACAAGAAGAAGAAATATCTCGAAATATGTCCGTCAGGCCCCTTCCCTTGAGATAAATCTGCAAATATCTCGGAAACGAAGCGAGCTATGGCAAAATGTTAAGAGACTTTATTTGTAGAGAATTAAGTTTCCTACTTTTTATGTTCTATGATATTTTTTGATCAGATGGGTAGTTCTCGAGATATATCAAGATATTTAAAAGTTCCGAAGCCGCACCGACATAATAGAGGTACAGAAACACCGTGGACCCTTTCTTTGAGATAACTCTGCACTAGTGCGAGCCGCAAATGCCACTTCCAGCTTAGCTGTGCAGAAGAGGAACAACAAGAAGAAGAAATATCTCGAAATATGTCCGTCAGGCCCCTTCCCTTGAGATAAATCTGCAAATATCTCGGAAACGAAGCGAGCTATGGCAAAATGTTAAGAGACCTTTTTTGTAGAGAATTAAGTGTCCTACTTTCTATGTTCTATGATATTTTTTGATTAGATGCGTAGTTCTCGAGATATATCAAGATATTTAAAAGTTTCGAAGCCGCACCAACATAATAGAGATACAGAAACACCGTGGCCCCTTTCTTTGAGATAACTCTGCACTAGTGCGAGCCGCAAATGCCAGTTCCAGCTTAGCTGTGCAGAGGAAGAACAACAAGAAGAAGAAATATCTCGAAATATGTCCGTCAGGCCCCTTGCCTTGAGATAAATCTGCAAATATCTCGGAAACGAAGCGAGCTATGGCAAAATGTTAAGAGACCTTTTTTGTAGAGAATTAAGTTTCCTACTTTTTATGTTCTATGATATTTTTTGATCAGAAGCGTAGTTTTCGAGATATATTGAGATATTTAAAAGTTCCGAAGCCGCACCAACATAATAGAGATACAGAAACACCGTGGCCCCTTTCTTTGAGATAACTCTGCACTACTGCGAGCCGCAAATGCCACTTCCAGCTTAGCTGTGCAGAAGAAGAACAGCAAGAAGAAGAAATATCTCGAAATATGTCCGTCAGGCCCCTTCCCTTCAGATAAATCTGCAAATATCTCGGAAACGAAGCGAGCTATGGCAAAATGTTCAGAGACCTTTTTTGTAGAGAATTAAGTTTCCTACTTTTTATGTTCTATGATATTTTTTGATCAGATGCGTAGTTCTCGAGATATATCAAGATATTTAAAAGTTCCGAAGCCGCACCAACATAATAGAGATACAGAAACACCGTGGCCCCTTTCTTTGAGATAACTCTGCACTAGTGCGAGCCGCAAATGCCACTTCCAGCTTAGCTGTGCAGAGAAAGAACAACAAGAAGAAGAAATATCTCGAAATATGTCCGTCAGGCCCCTTCCCTTGAGATAAATCTGCAAATATCTCGGAAACGAAGCGAGCTATGGCAAAATATTAAGAGACCTTTTTTGTAGAGAATTAAGTTTCCTACTTTTTATGTTCTATGATATTTTTTGATCCGATGCGTAGTTCTCGAGATATATCAAGATATTTAAAAGTTCCGAAGCCGCACCAATATAATAGAGATACAGAAACACCGTGGCCCCTTTCTTTGAGATAACTCTGCACTAGTGCGAGCCGCAAATGCCACTTCCAGCTTAGCTGTGCAGAAGAAGAACAACAAGAAGAAGAAGTATCTCGAAATATGTCCGTCAGGCCCCTTCCCTTGAGATAAATCTGCAAATATCTCGGAAACGAAGCGAGCTATGGCAAAATGTTAAGAGACCTTTTTTGTAGAGAATTAAGTTTCCTACTTTTTATGTTCTATAATATTTTTTGATCAGATGCGTAGTTCTCGAGATATATCAAGATATTTAAAAGTTTCGAAGCCGCACCAACATAATAGAGATACAGAAACACCGTGGCCCCTTTCTTTGAGATAACTCTGCACTATTGCGAGCCGCAAATGCCACTTCCAGCTTAGCTGTGCAGAAGAAGAACAACAAGAAGAAGAAATATCTCGAAATATGTCCGTCAGGACCCTTCCCTTGAGATAAATCTGCAAATATCTCGGAAACGAAGCGAGCTATGGCAAAACGTTAAGAAACCTTTTTTGTAGAGAATTATGTTTCCTACAATTTATGTTCTATAATATTTTTTGATCAGAAGCGTAGTTTTCGAGATACATCGAGATATTTAAAAGTTCCGAAGCCGCACCAACATAATAGAGATACAGAAACACCGTGGCGCCTTTCTTTGAGATAACTCTGCACTATTGCGAGCTGCAAATGCCACTTCCAGCTTAGCTGTGCAGAAGAAGAACAACAAGAAGAAGAAATATCTCGAAATATGTCCGTCAGGCCCCTTCCCTTGAGATAAATCTGCAAATATCTCGGAAACCAAGCGAGCTATGGCAAAATGTTAAGAGACCTTTTTTGTAGAGAATTAAGTTTCCCACTTTTTATGTTGTATGATATTTTTTGATCAGATGCGTAGTTCTCGAGATATATCAAGATATTTAAAAGTTCCGAAGCCGCACCAACATAATAGAGATACAGAAACACCGTGGCCCCTTTCTTTGAGGTAACTCTGCACTATTGCGAGCTGCAAATGCCACTTCCAGCTTAGCTGTGCAGAAGAAGAACAACAAGAAGAAGAAATATCTCGAAATATGTCCGTCAGGCCCCTTCCCTTGAGATAAATCTGCAAATATCTCGGAAACCAAGCGAGCTATGGCAAAATGTTAAGAGACCTTTTTTGTAGAGAATTAAGTTTCCTACTTTTTATGTTCTATGATATTTTTTGATCAGATGCGTAGTTCTCGAGATATATCAAGATATTTAAAAGTTCCGAAGCCGCACCAACATAATAGAGGTACAGAAACACCGTGGACCCTTTCTTTGAGATAACTCTACACTAGTGCGAGCCGCAAATGCCACTTCCAGCTTAGCTGTGCAGAAGAGGAACAACAAGAAGAAGAAATATCTCGAAATATGTCCGTCAGGCCCCTTCCCTTGAGATAAATCTGCAAATATCTCGGAAACGAAGCGAGCTATGGCAAAATGTTCAGAGACCTTTTTTGTAGAGAATTAAGTTTCCTACTTTTTATGTTCTATGATATTTTTTGATCAGATGCGTAGTTCTCGAGATATATCAAGATATTTAAAAGTTTCGAAGCCGCACCAACATAATAGAGATACAGAAACACCGTGGCCCCTTTCTTTGAGATAACTCTGCACTACTGCGAGCCGCAAATGCCACTTCCAGCTTAGCTGTGCAGAAGAAGAACAGCAAGAAGAAGAAATATCTCGAAATATGTCCGTCAGGCCCCTTCCCTTGAGATAAATCTGCAAATATCTCGGAAAGGAAGCGAGCTATGGCAAAATGTTAAGAGACCTTTTTTGTAGAGAATTAAGCTTCCTACTTTTTATGTTCTATGATATTTTTTGATCAGATGCGTAGTTCTCGAGATATATCAAGATATTTAAAAGTTTCGAAGCCGCACCAACATAATAGAGATACAGAAACACCGTGGCCCCTTTCTTTGAGATAACTCTGCACTATTGCGAGCCGCAAATGCCACTTCCAGCTTAGCTGTGCAGAAGAAGAACAACAAGAAGAAGAAATATCTCGAAATATGTCCGTCAGGCCCCTTCCCTTGAGATAAATCTGCAAATATCTCGGAAACGAAGCGAGCTATGGCAAAATGTTAAGAGACTTTATTTGTAGAGAATTAAGTTTCCTACTTTTTATGTTCTATGATATTTTTTGATCAGATGGGTAGTTCTCGAGATATATCAAGATATTTAAAAGTTCCGAAGCCGCACCAACATAATAGAGGTACAGAAACACCGTGGCCCCTTTCTTTGAGATAACTCTGCACTAGTGCGAGCCGCAAATGCCACTTCGAGCTTAGCTGTGCAGAAGAAGAACAACAAGAAGAAGAAATATCTCGAAATATGTCCGTCAGGCCCCTTCCCTTGAGATAAATCTGCAAATATCTCGGAAACGAAGCGAGCTATGGCAAAATGTTCAGAGACCTTTTTTGTAGAGAATTAAGTTTCCTACTTTTTAGGTTCTATGATATTTTTTGATCAGATGCGTAGTTCTCGAGATATATCAAGATATTTAAAAGTTCCGAAGCCGCACCAACATAATAGAGATACAGAAACACCGTGGCCCCTTTCTTTGAGATAACTCTGCACTAGTGCGAGCCGCAAATGCCACTTCCAGCTTAGCTGTGCAGAAGAAGAACAACAAGAAGAAGAAATATCTCGAAATATGTCCGTCAGGCCCCTTCCCTTCAGATAAATCTGCAAATATCTCGGAAACGAAGCGAGCTATGGCAAAATGTTCAGAGACCTTTTTTGTAGAGAATTAAGTTTCCTACTTTTTATGTTCTATGATATTTTTTGATCAGATGCGTAGTTCTCGAGATATATCAAGATATTTAAAAGTTCCGAAGCCGCACCAACATAATAGAGATACAGAAACACCGTGGCCCCTTTCTTTGAGATAACTCTGCACTTGTGCGAGCCGCAAATGCCACTTCCAGCTTAGCTGTGCAGAGAAAGAACAACAAGAAGAAGAAATATCTCGAAATATGTCCGTCAGGCCCCTTCCCTTGAGATAAATCTGCAAATATCTCGGAAACAAAGCGAGCTATGGCAAAATGTTAAGAGACCTTTTTTGTAGAGAATTAAGTTTCCTACTTTTTATGTTCTATAATATTTTTTGATCAGATGCGTAGTTCTCGAGATATATCAAGATATTTAAAAGTTTCGAAGCCGCACCAACATAATAGAGATACAGAAACACCGTGGCCCCTTTCTTTGAGATAACTCTGCACTATTGCGAGCCGCAAATGCCACTTCCAGCTTAGCTGTGCAGAAGAAGAACAACAAGAAGAAGAAATATCTCGAAATATGTCCGTCAGGCCCCTTCCCTTGAGATAAATCTGCAAATATCTCGGAAACCAAGCGAGCTATGGCAAAATGTTAAGAGACCTTTTTTGTAGAGAATTAAGTTTCCCACTTTTTATGTTGTATGATATTTTTTGATCAGATGCGTAGTTCTCGAGATATATCAAGATATTTAAAAGTTCCGAAGCCGCACCAACATAATAGAGATACAGAAACACCGTGGCCCCTTTCTTTGAGGTAACTCTGCACTATTGCGAGCTGCAAATGCCACTTCCAGCTTAGCTGTGCAGAAGAAGAACAACAAGAAGAAGAAATATCTCGAAATATGTCCGTCAGGCCCCTTCCCTTGAGATAAATCTGCAAATATCTCGGAAACCAAGCGAGCTATGGCAAAATGTTAAGAGACCTTTTTTGCAGAGAATTAAGTTTCCTACTTTTTATGTTCTATGATATTTTTTGATCAGATGCGTAGTTCTCGAGATATATCAAGATATTTAAAAGTTCCGAAGCCGCACCAACATAATAGAGGTACAGAAACACCGTGGACCCTTTGTTTGAGATAACTCTACACTAGTGCGAGCCGCAAATGCCACTTCCAGCTTAGCTGTGCAGAAGAGGAACAACAAGAAGAAGAAATATCTCGAAATATGTCCGTCAGGCCCCTTCCCTTGAGATAAATCTGCAAATATCTCGGAAACGAAGCGAGCTATGGCAAAATGTTCAGAGACCTTTTTTGTAGAGAATTAAGTTTCCTACTTTTTATGTTCTATGATATTTTTTGATCAGATGCGTAGTTCTCGAGATATATCAAGATATTTAAAAGTTTCGAAGCCGCACCAACATAATAGAGATACAGAAACACCGTGGCCCCTTTCTTTGAGATAACTCTGCACTACTGCGAGCCGCAAATGCCACTTCCAGCTTAGCTGTGCAGAAGAAGAACAGCAAGAAGAAGAAATATCTCGAAATATGTCCGTCAGGCCCCTTCCCTTGAGATAAATCTGCAAATATCTCGGAAAGGAAGCGAGCTATGGCAAAATGTTAAGAGACCTTTTTTGTAGAGAATTAAGCTTCCTACTTTTTATGTTCTATGATATTTTTTGATCAGATGCGTAGTTCTCGAGATATATCAAGATATTTAAAAGTTTCGAAGCCGCACCAACATAATAGAGATACAGAAACACCGTGGCCCCTTTCTTTGAGATAACTCTGCACTATTGCGAGCCGCAAATGCCACTTCCAGCTTAGCTGTGCAGAAGAAGAACAACAAGAAGAAGAAATATCTCGAAATATGTCCGTCAGGCCCCTTCCCTTGAGATAAATCTGCAAATATCTCGGAAACGAAGCGAGCTATGGCAAAATGTTAAGAGACTTTATTTGTAGAGAATTAAGTTTCCTACTTTTTATGTTCTATGATATTTTTTGATCAGATGGGTAGTTCTCGAGATATATCAAGATATTTAAAAGTTCCGAAGCCGCACCAACATAATAGAGGTACAGAAACACCGTGGCCCCTTTCTTTGAGATAACTCTGCACTAGTGCGAGCCGCAAATGCCACTTCGAGCTTAGCTGTGCAGAAGAAGAACAACAAGAAGAAGAAATATCTCGAAATATGTCCGTCAGGCCCCTTCCCTTGAGATAAATCTGCAAATATCTCGGAAACGAAGCGAGCTATGGCAAAATGTTCAGAGACCTTTTTTGTAGAGAATTAAGTTTCCTACTTTTTAGGTTCTATGATATTTTTTGATCAGATGCGTAGTTCTCGAGATATATCAAGATATTTAAAAGTTCCGAAGCCGCACCAACATAATAGAGATACAGAAACACCGTGGCCCCTTTCTTTGAGATAACTCTGCACTAGTGCGAGCCGCAAATGCCACTTCCAGCTTAGCTGTGCAGAAGAAGAACAACAAGAAGAAGAAATATCTCGAAATATGTCCGTCAGGCCCCTTCCCTTCAGATAAATCTGCAAATATCTCGGAAACGAAGCGAGCTATGGCAAAATGTTCAGAGACCTTTTTTGTAGAGAATTAAGTTTCCTACTTTTTATGTTCTATGATATTTTTTGATCAGATGCGTAGTTCTCGAGATATATCAAGATATTTAAAAGTTCCGAAGCCGCACCAACATAATAGAGATACAGAAACACCGTGGCCCCTTTCTTTGAGATAACTCTGCACTAGTGCGAGCCGCAAATGCCACTTCCAGCTTAGCTGTGCAGAGAAAGAACAACAAGAAGAAGAAATATCTCGAAATATGTCCGTCAGGCCCCTTCCCTTGAGATAAATCTGCAAATATCTCGGAAACAAAGCGAGCTATGGCAAAATGTTAAGAGACCTTTTTTGTAGAGAATTAAGTTTCCTACTTTTTATGTTCTATAATATTTTTTGATCAGATGCGTAGTTCTCGAGATATATCAAGATATTTAAAAGTTTCGAAGCCGCACCAACATAATAGAGATACAGAAACACCGTGGCCCCTTTCTTTGAGATAACTCTGCACTATTGCGAGCCGCAAATGCCACTTCCAGCTTAGCTGTGCAGAAGAAGAACAACAAGAAGAAGAAATATCTCGAAATATGTCCGTCAGGCCCCTTCCCTTGAGATAAATCTGCAAATATCTCGGAAACGAGGCGAGCTATGGCAAAATGTTAAGGGACCTTTTTTGTAGAGAATTAAGTTTCCTACTTTTTATGTTCTATGATATTTTTTGATCAGATGCGTAGTTCTCGAGATATATCAAGATATTTAAAAGTTTCGAAGCCGCACCAACATAATAGAGATACAGAAACACCGTGGCCCCTTTCTTTGAGATAACTCTGCACTAGTGCGAGCCGCAAATGCCACTTCCAGCTTAGCTGTGCAGAGGAAGAACAACAAGAAGAAGAAATATCTCGAAATATGTCCGTCAGGCCCCTTCCCTTGAGATAAATCTGCAAATATCTCGGAAACGAAGCGAGCTATGGCAAAATGTTAAGAGACCTTTTTTGTAGAGAATTAAGTTTCCTACTTTTTATGTTCTATGATATTTTTTGATCAGATGCGTAGTTCTCGAGATATATCAAAATATTTAAAAGTTCCGAAGCCGCACCAATATAATAGAGATACAGAAACACCGTGGCCCCTTTCTTTGAGATAACTCTGCACTAGTGCGAGCCGCAAATGCCACTTCCAGCTTAGCTGTGCAGAAGAAGAACAACAAGAAGAAGAAATATCTCGAAATATGTCCGTCAGGCCCCTTCCCTTGAGATAAATCTGCAAATATCTCAGAAACGAAGCGAGCTATGGCAAAATGTTAAGAGACGTTTTTTGTAGAGAATTATGTTTCCTACAATTTATGTTCTATGATATTTTTTGATCAGAAGCGTAGTTTTCGAGATATATTGAGATATTTAAAAGTTCCGAAGCCGCACCAACATAATAGAGATACAGAAACACCGTGGCCCCTTTCTTTGAGATAACTCTGCACTACTGCGAGCCGCAAATGCCACTTCCAGCTTAGCTGTGCAGAAGAAGAACAACAAGAAGAAGAAATATCTCGAAATATGTCCGTCAGGCCCCTTCCCTTGAGATAAATCTGCAAATATCTCGGAAAGAAAGCGAGCTATGGCAAAATGTTAAGAGACCTTTTTTGTAGAGAATTAAGTTTCCTACTTTTTATGTTCTATGATATTTTTTGATCAGATGCGTAGTTCTCGAGATATATCAAGATATTTAAAAGTTTCGAAGCCGCACCAACATAATAGAGATACAGAAACACCGTGGCCCCTTTCTTTGAGATAACTCTGCACTATTGCGAGCTGCAAATGCCACTTCCAGCTTAGCTGTGCAGAAGAAGAACAACAAGAAGAAGAAATATCTCGAAATATGTCCGTCAGGACCCTTCCCTTGAGATAAATCTGCAAATATCTCGGAAACGAAGCGAGCTATGGCAAAACGTTAAGAAACCTTTTTTGTAGAGAATTATGTTTCCTACAATTTATGTTCTATGATATTTTTTGATCAGAAGCGTAGTTTTCGAGATACATCGAGATATTTAAAAGTTCCGAAGCCGCACCAACATAATAGAGATACAGAAACACCGTGGCGCCTTTCTTTGAGATAACTCTGCACTGTTGCGAGCTGCAAATGCCACTTCCAGCTTAGCTGTGCAGAAGAAGAACAACAAGAAGAAGAAATATCTCGAAATATGTCCGTCAGGCCCCTTCCCTTGAGATAAATCTGCAAATATCTCGGAAACCAAGCGAGCTATGGCAAAATGTTAAGAGACCTTTTTTGTAGAGAATTAAGTTTCCCACTTTTTATGTTGTATGATATTTTTTGATCAGATGCGTAGTTCTCGAGATATATCAAGATATTTAAAAGTTCCGAAGCCGCACCAACATAATAGAGGTACAGAAACACCGTGGCCCCTTTCGTTGAGATAACTCTGCACTAGTGCGAGCCGCAAATGCCACTTCTAGCTTAGCTGTGCAGAAGAAGAACAACAAGAAGAAGAAATATCTCGAAATATGTCCGTCAGGCCCCTTCCCTTGAGATAAATCTGCAAATATCTCGGAAACGAAGCGAGCTATGGCAAAATGTTAAGAGACCTTTTTTGTAGAGAATTAAGTTTCCTACTTTTTATGTTCTATGATATTTTTTGATCAGATGCGTAGTTCTCGAGATATATCAAGATATTTAAAAGTTCCGAAGCCGCACCAACATAATAGAGATACAGAAACACCGTGGCCCCTTTCTTTGCGATAACTCTGCACTATTGCGAGCTGCAAATGCCACTTCGAGCTTAGCTGTGCAGAAGAAGAACCACAAGAAGAAGAAATATCTCGAAATATGTCCGTCAGGCCCCTTCCCTTGAGATAAATCTGCAAATATCTCGGAAACTCAGCGAGCTATGGCAAAATGTTAAGAGACTTTTTTTGTAGAGAATTAAGTTTCCCACTTTTTATGTTCTATGATATTTTTTGATCAGATGCGTAGTTCTCGAGATATATCAAGATATTTAAAAGTTCCGAAGCTGCACCAACATAATAGAGGTACAGAAACACCGTGGCCTCTTTCTTTGAGATAACTCTGCACTATTGCGAGCTGCAAAAGCCACTTCCAGCTTAGCTGTGCAGAACAAGAACAACAAGAAGAAGAAATATCTCGAAATATGTCCGTCAGGCCACTTCCCTTGAGACAAATCTGCAAATATCTCGGAAACGAAGCGAGCTATGGCAAAATGTTAAGAGACCTTTTTTGTAGAGAATTAAGTTTCCTACTTTTTATGTTCTATGATATTTTTTGATCAGATGCGTAGTTCTCGAGATATATCAAGATATTTAAAAGTTCCGAAGCCGCACCAAAATAATAGAGATACAGAAACACCGTGGCCCCTTTCTTTGCGATAACTCTGCACTATTGCGAGCTGCAAATGCCACTTCGAGCTTAGCTGTGCAGAAGAAGAACAACAAGAAGAAGAAATATCTCGAAATATGTCCGTCAGACCCCTTCCCTTGAGATAAATCTGCAAATATCTCGGAAACGAAGCGAGCTATGGCAAAACGTTAACAGACCTTTTTTGTAGAGAATTATGTTTCCTACAATTTACGTTCTATGATATTTTTTGATCAGAAGCGTAGTTTTCGAGATATATCGAGATATTTAAAAGTTCCGAAGCCGCACCAACATAATAGAGATACAGAAACACCGTGGCCCCTTTCTTTGAGATAACTCTGCACTATTGCGACCTGCAAATGCCACTTCCAGCTTAACTGTGCAGAAGAAGAACAACAAGAAGAAGAAATATCTCGAAATATGTCCGTCAGGCCCCTTCCCCTGAGATAAATCTGCAAATATCTCGGAAACGAAGCGAGCTATGGCAAAATGTTAAGAGACCTTTTTTGAAGAGAATTAAGTTTCCCACTTTTTATGTTCTATGATATTTTTTGATCAGATGCGTAGTTCTCGAGATATATCAAGATATTTAAAAGTTCCGAAGCTGCACCAACATAATAGAGGTACAGAAACACCGTGGCCCCTTTCTTTGAGATAACTCTGCACTATTGCGAGCTGCAAAAGCCACTTCCAGCTTAGCTGTGCAGAACAAGAACAACAAGAAGAAGAAATATCTCGAAATATGTCCGTCAGGCCACTTCCCTTGAGATAAATCTGCAAATATCTCGGAAACGAAGCGAGCTATGGCAAAACGTTAAGAGACCTTTTTTGTAGAGAATTATGTTTCCTACAATTTACGTTCTATGATATTTTTTGATCAGAAGCGTAGTTTTCGAGATATATCGAGATATTTAAAAGTTCCGAAGCCGCTCCAACATAATAGAGATACAGAAACACCGTGGCCCCTTTCTTTGAGATAACTCTGCACTATTGCGACCTGCAAATGCCACTTCCAGCTTAACTGTGCAGAAGAAGAACAACAAGAAGAAGAAATATCTCGAAATATGTCCGTCAGGCCCCTTCCCTTGAGATAAATCTGGAAATATCTCGGAAACGAAGCGAGCTATGGCAAAATGTTAAGAGACCTTTTTTGTAGAGAATTAAGTTTCCTACTTTTTATGTTTTATGATATTTTTTGATCAGATGCGTAGTTCTCGAGATATATCAAGATATTTAAAAGTTCCGAAGACGCACCAACATAATAGAGATACAGAAACACCGTGGCCCCTTTCTTTGGGATAACTCTGCACTATTGCGAGCTGGAAATGCCACTTCCAGTTTAGCTGTGCAGAAGAAGAACAACAAGAAGAAGAAATATCTCGAAATATGTCCGTTAGGCCCCTTCCCTTGAGATAAATCTGCAAATATCTCGGAAACGAAGCGAGCTATGGCAAAATGTTAAGAGACCTTTTTTGTAGAGAATTAAGTTTCCTTCTTTTTACGTTCTATGATATTTTTTGATCAGATGCGTAGTTCTCGAGATATATCAAGATATTTAAAAGTTCCGAAGCTGCACCAACATAATAGAGGTACAGAAACAGCGTGGCCGCTTTCTTTGAGATAACTCTGCACTATTGCGAGCTGCAAATGCCACTTCGAGCTTAGCTGTGCAGAAGAAGAACAACAAGAAGAAGAAATATCTCGAAATATGTCCGTCAGGCCCCTTCCCTTGAGATAAATCTGCAAATATCTCGGAAACGAAGCGAGCTATGGCAAAATGTTAAGAGACTTTATTTGTAGAGAATTAAGTTTCCTACTTTTTATGTTCTATGATATTTTTTGATCAGATGGGTAGTTCTGGAGATATATCAAGATATTTAAAAGTTCCGAAGCCGCACCAACATAATAGAGGTACAGAAACACCGTGGCCCCTTTCTTTGAGATAACTGTGCACTAGTGCGAGCCGCAAATGCCACTTCCAGCTTAGCTGTGCAGAAGAAGAACAACAAGAAGAAGAAATATCTCGAAATATGTCCGTCAGGCCCCTTCCCTTGAGATACATCTGCAAATATCTCGGAAACGAAGCGAGCTATGGCAAAACGTTAAGAAACCTTTTTTGTAGAGAATTATGTTTCCTACAATTTATGTTCTATGATATTTTTTGATCAGAAGCGTAGTTTTCGAGATATATCGAGATATTTAAAAGTTCCGAAGCCGCACCAACATAATAGAGATACAGAAACACCGTGGCCCCTCTCTTTGAGATAACTCTGCACAATTGCGAGCTGCAAATGCCACTTCCAGCTTAGCTGTGCAGAAGAAGAACAACAAGAAGAAGAAATATCTCGAAATATGTCCGTCAGGCCCCTTCCCTTGAGATAAATCTGCAAATATCTCGGAAACGAAGCGAGCTATGGCAAAATGTTAAGATACCTTTTTTGTAGAGAATTAAGTTTCCTACTTTTTATGTTCTATGATATTTTTTGATCAGATGCGTAGTTCTCGAGATATATCAAGATATTTAAAAGCTCCGAAGCTGCACCAACATAATAGAGGTACAGAAACACCGTGGCCCCTTTCTTTGAGATAACTCTGCACTATTGCGAGCTGCAAATGCCACTTCCAGCTTAGCTGTGCAGAAGAAGAACAACAAGAATAAGAAATATCTCGAAATATGTCCGTCAGGCCCCTTCCCTTGAGATACATCTGCAAATATCTCGGAAACGAAGCGAGCTATGGCAAAACGTTAAGAAACCTTTTTTGTAGAGAATTATGTTTCCTACAATTTATGTTCTATGATATTTTTTGATCAGAAGCGTAGTTTTCGAGATATATCGAGATATTTAAAAGTTCCGAAGCCGCACCAACATAATAGAGATACAGAAACACCGTGGCCCCTCTCTTTGAGATAACTCTGCACAATTGCGAGCTGCAAATGCCACTTCCAGCTTAGCTGTGCAGAAGAAGAACAACAAGAAGAAGAAATATCTCGAAATATGTCCGTCAGGCCCCTTCCCTTGAGATAAATCTGCAAATATCTCGGAAACGAAGCGAGCTATGGCAAAATGTTGAGAGACCTTTTTTGTAGAGAATTAAGTTTCCTACTATTTATGTTCTATGATATTTTTTGATCAGATGCGTAGTTCTCGAGATATATCAAGATATTTAAAAGTTCCGAAGCCGCACCAACATAATAGAGATACAGAAACACCGTGGCCCCTTTCGTTGAGATAACTCTGCACTAGTGCGAGCCGCAAATGCCACTTCTAGCTTAGCTGTGCAGAAGAAGAACAACAAGAAGAAGAAATATCTCGAAATATGTCCGTCAGGCCCCTTCCCTTGAGATAAATCTGCAAATATCTCGGAAACGAAGCGAGCTATGGCAAAATGTTAACAGACCTTTTTTGTAGAGAATTACGTTACCTACAATTTATGTTCTATGATATTTTTTGATCAGAAGCGTAGTTTTCGAGATATATCGAGATATTTAAAAGTTCCGAAGCCGCACCAACATAATAGAGATACAGAAACACCGTGGCCCCTCTCTTTGAGATAACTCTGCACAATTGCGAGCTGCAAATGCCACTTCCAGCTTAGCTGTGCAGAAGAAGAACAACAAGAAGAAGAAATATCTCGAAATATGTCCGTCAGGCCCCTTCCCTTGAGATAAATCTGCAAATATCTCGGAAACGAAGCGAGCTATGGCAAAATGTTAAGAGACGTTTTTTGTAGAGAATTATGTTTCCTACAATTTATGTTCTATGATATTTTTTGATCAGAAGCGTAGTTTTCGAGATATATCGAGATATTTAAAAGTTCCGAAGCCGCACCAACATAATAGAGATACAGAAACACCGTGGCCCCTCTCTTTGAGATAACTCTGCACAATTGCGAGCTGCAAATGCCACTGCCAGCTTAGCTGTGCAGAAGAAGAACAACAAGAAGAAGAAATATCTCGAAATATGTCCGTCAGGCCCCTTCCCTTGAGATAAATCTGCAAATATCTCGGAAACGAAGCGAGCTATGGCAAAATGTTGAGAGACCTTTTTTGTAGAGAATTAAGTTTCCTACTATTTATGTTCTATGATATTTTTTGATCAGATGCGTAGTTCTCGAGATATATCAAGATATTTAAAAGTTCCGAAGCCGCACCAACATAATAGAGATACAGAAACACCGTGGCCCCTTTCTTTGAGATAACTCTGCACTATTGCGACCTGCAAATGCCACTTCCAGCTTAGCTGTGCAGAAGAGGAACAACAAGAAGAAGAAATATCTCGGAATATGTCCGTCAGGCCCCTTCCCTTGAGCTACATCTGCAAATATCTCGGAAACGATGCCAGCTATGGGAAAATGTTAAGAGACCTTTTTTGTAGAGAATTATGCTTCCTACAATTTATGTTCTATGATATTTTTTGATCAGAAGCGTAGTTTTCGAGATATATCGAGATATTTAAAAGTTCCGAAGCCGCACCAACATAATAGAGATACAGAAACACCGTGGCCCCTTTCTTTGGGATAACTCTGCACTATTGCGAACTGGAAATGCCACTTCCAGCTTAGCTGTGCAGAAGAAGAACAACAAGAAGAAGAAATATCTCGAAATATGTCCGTCAGGCCCCTTCCCTTGAGATAAATCTGCAAATATCTCGGAAACGAAGCGAGCTATGGCAAAACGTTAAGAAACCTTTTTTGTAGAGAATTATGCTTCCGACAATTTATGTTCTATGATATTTTTTGATCAGAAGCGTAGTTTTCGAGATATATCGACATATTTAAAAGTTCCGAAGCCGCACCAACATAATAGAGATACAGAAACACCGTGGCCCCTTTCTTTGAGATAACTCTGCACTAGTGCGAGCCGCAAATGCCACTTCCAGCTTAGCTGTGCAGAAGAAGAACAACAAGAAGAAGAAATATCTCGAAATATGTCCGTCAGGACCCTTCCCTTGAGATAAATCTGCAAATATCTCGGAAACGAAGCGAGCTATGGCAAAATGTTGAGAGACCTTTTTTGTAGAGAATTAAGTTTTCTACTATTTATGTTCTATGATATTTTTTGATCAGAAGCGTAGTTCTCGAGATATATCAAGATATTTAAAAGTTCCGAAGCTGCACCAACATAATAGAGGTACAGAAACACCGTGGCCCCTTTCGTTGAGATAACTCTGCACTAGTGCGAGCCGCAAATGCCACTTCTAGCTTAGCTGTGCAGAAGAAGAACAACAAGAAGAAGAAATATCTCGAAATATGTCCGTCAGGCCCCTTCCCTTGAGATAAATCTGCAAATATCTCGGAAACGAAGCGAGCTATGGCAAAATGTTAAGAGACCTTTTTTGTAGAGAATTAAGTTTCCTACTTTTTATGTTCTATGATATTTTTTGATCAGATGCGTAGTTCTCGAGATATATCAAGATATTTAAAAGTTCCGGAGCCGCACCAACATAATAGAGATACAGAAACACCGTGGCCCCTTTCTTTGCGATAACTCTGCACTATTGCGAGCTGCAAATGCCACTTCGAGCTTAGCTGTGCAGAAGAAGAACCACAAGAAGAAGAAATATCTCGAAATATGTCCGTCAGGCCCCTTCCCTTGAGATAAATCTGCAAATATCTCGGAAACCCAGCGAGCTATGGCAAAATGTTAAGAGACTTTTTTTGTAGAGAATTAAGTTTCCCACTTTTTATGTTCTATGATATTTTTTGATCAGATGCGTATTTCTCGAGATATATCAAGATATTTAAAAGTTCCGAAGCTGCACCAACATAATAGAGGTACAGAAACACCGTGGCCTCTTTCTTTGAGATAACTCTGCACTATTGCGAGCTGCAAATGCCACTTCGAGCTTAGCTGTGCAGAAGAAGAACAACAAGAAGAAGAAATATCTCGAAATATGTCCGTCAGACCCCTTCCCTTGAGATAAATCTGCAAATATCTCGGAAACGAAGCGAGCTATGGCAAAACGTTAAGAGACCTTTTTTGTAGAGAATTATGTTTCCTACAATTTACGTTCTATGATATTTTTTGATCAGAAGCGTAGTTTTCGAGATATATCGAGATATTTAAAAGTTCCGAAGCCGCACCAACATAATAGAGATACAGAAACACCGTGGCCCCTTTCTTTGAGATAACTCTGCACTATTGCGACCTGCAAATGCCACTTCCAGCTTAACTGTGCAGAAGAAGAACAACAAGAAGAAGAAATATCTCGAAATATGTCCGTCAGGCCCCTTCCCCTGAGATAAATCTGCAAATATCTCGGAAACGAAGCGAGCTATGGCAAAATGTTAAGAGACCTTTTTTGAAGAGAATTAAGTTTCCCACTTTTTATGTTCTATGATATTTTTTGATCAGATGCGTAGTTCTCGAGATATATCAAGATATTTAAAAGTTCCGAAGCTGCACCAACATAATAGAGGTACAGAAACACCGTGGCCCCTTTCTTTGAGATAACTCTACACTATTGCGAGCTGCAAAAGCCACTTCCAGCTTAGCTGTGCAGAACAAGAACAACAAGAAGAAGAAATATCTCGAAATATGTCCGTCAGGCCACTTCCCTTGAGATAAATCTGCAAATATCTCGGAAACGAAGCGAGCTATGGCAAAACGTTAAGAGACCTTTTTTGTAGAGAATTATGTTTCCTACAATTTACCTTCTATGATATTTTTTGATCAGAAGCGTAGTTTTCGAGATATATCGAGATATTTAAAAGTTCCGAAGCCGCTCCAACATAATAGAGATACAGAAACACCGTGGCCCCTTTCTTTGAGATAACTCTGCACTATTGCGACCTGCAAATGCCACTTCCAGCTTAACTGTGCAGAAGAAGAACAACAAGAAGAAGAAATATCTCGAAATATGTCCGTCAGGCCCCTGCCCTTGAGATAAATCTGCAAATATCTCGGAAACGATGCCAGCTATGGGAAAATGTTAAGAGACCTTTTTTGTATAGAATTAAGTTTCCTACTTTTTATGTTCTATGATATTTTTTGATCAGATGCGTAGTTCTCGAGATATATCAAGATATTTAAAAGTTCCGAAGCCGCACCAACATAATAGAGATACAGAAACACCGTGGCCTCTTTCCTTGAGATAACTCTGCACTGTTGCGCGCTGCAAATGCCACTTCCAGGTTAGCTGTGCAGAAGAAGAACAACAAGAAGAAGAAATATCTCGAACTATGTCTGTCAGGCCCCTTCCCTTGAGATAAATCTGCAAATATCTCGGAAACGAAGCGAGCTATGGCAAAATGTTGAGAGACCTTTTTTGTAGAGAATTAAGTTTCCTACTATTTATGTTCTATGATATTTTTTGATCAGAAGCGTAGTTCTCGAGATATATCAAGATATTTAAAAGTTCCGAAGCTGCACCAACATAATAGAGGTACAGAAACACCGTGGCCCCTTTCGTTGAGATAACTCTGCACTAGTGCGAGCCGCAAATGCCACTTCTAGCTTAGCTGTGCAGAAGAAGAACAACAAGAAGAAGAAATATCTCGAAATATG
This sequence comes from Osmia lignaria lignaria, assembly GCF_051020975.1. NCBI lineage: Eukaryota > Metazoa > Arthropoda > Insecta > Hymenoptera > Megachilidae > Osmia > Osmia lignaria. Next base: position 4,520,875 of record NW_027478167.1, on the reverse strand, counting down.
TCCGTCAGGCCCCTTCCCTTGAGATAAATCTGCAAATATCTCGGAAACGAAGCGAGCTATGGCAAAATGTTAAGAGACCTTTTTTGTAGAGAATTAAGTTTCCTACTTTTTATGTTCTATGATATTTTTTGATCAGATGCGTAGTTCTCGAGATATATCAAGATATTTAAAAGTTCCGGAGCCGCACCAACATAATAGAGATACAGAAACACCGTGGCCCCTTTCTTTGCGATAACTCTGCACTATTGCGAGCTGCAAATGCCACTTCGAGCTTAGCTGTGCAGAAGAAGAACCACAAGAAGAAGAAATATCTCGAAATATGTCCGTCAGGCCCCTTCCCTTGAGATAAATCTGCAAATATCTCGGAAACCCAGCGAGCTATGGCAAAATGTTAAGAGACTTTTTTTGTAGAGAATTAAGTTTCCCACTTTTTATGTTCTATGATATTTTTTGATCAGATGCGTATTTCTCGAGATATATCAAGATATTTAAAAGTTCCGAAGCTGCACCAACATAATAGAGGTACAGAAACACCGTGGCCTCTTTCTTTGAGATAACTCTGCACTATTGCGAGCTGCAAATGCCACTTCGAGCTTAGCTGTGCAGAAGAAGAACAACAAGAAGAAGAAATATCTCGAAATATGTCCGTCAGACCCCTTCCCTTGAGATAAATCTGCAAATATCTCGGAAACGAAGCGAGCTATGGCAAAACGTTAAGAGACCTTTTTTGTAGAGAATTATGTTTCCTACAATTTACGTTCTATGATATTTTTTGATCAGAAGCGTAGTTTTCGAGATATATCGAGATATTTAAAAGTTCCGAAGCCGCACCAACATAATAGAGATACAGAAACACCGTGGCCCCTTTCTTTGAGATAACTCTGCACTATTGCGACCTGCAAATGCCACTTCCAGCTTAACTGTGCAGAAGAAGAACAACAAGAAGAAGAAATATCTCGAAATATGTCCGTCAGGCCCCTTCCCCTGAGATAAATCTGCAAATATCTCGGAAACGAAGCGAGCTATGGCAAAATGTTAAGAGACCTTTTTTGAAGAGAATTAAGTTTCCCACTTTTTATGTTCTATGATATTTTTTGATCAGATGCGTAGTTCTCGAGATATATCAAGATATTTAAAAGTTCCGAAGCTGCACCAACATAATAGAGGTACAGAAACACCGTGGCCCCTTTCTTTGAGATAACTCTACACTATTGCGAGCTGCAAAAGCCACTTCCAGCTTAGCTGTGCAGAACAAGAACAACAAGAAGAAGAAATATCTCGAAATATGTCCGTCAGGCCACTTCCCTTGAGATAAATCTGCAAATATCTCGGAAACGAAGCGAGCTATGGCAAAACGTTAAGAGACCTTTTTTGTAGAGAATTATGTTTCCTACAATTTACCTTCTATGATATTTTTTGATCAGAAGCGTAGTTTTCGAGATATATCGAGATATTTAAAAGTTCCGAAGCCGCTCCAACATAATAGAGATACAGAAACACCGTGGCCCCTTTCTTTGAGATAACTCTGCACTATTGCGACCTGCAAATGCCACTTCCAGCTTAACTGTGCAGAAGAAGAACAACAAGAAGAAGAAATATCTCGAAATATGTCCGTCAGGCCCCTGCCCTTGAGATAAATCTGCAAATATCTCGGAAACGATGCCAGCTATGGGAAAATGTTAAGAGACCTTTTTTGTATAGAATTAAGTTTCCTACTTTTTATGTTCTATGATATTTTTTGATCAGATGCGTAGTTCTCGAGATATATCAAGATATTTAAAAGTTCCGAAGCCGCACCAACATAATAGAGATACAGAAACACCGTGGCCTCTTTCCTTGAGATAACTCTGCACTGTTGCGCGCTGCAAATGCCACTTCCAGGTTAGCTGTGCAGAAGAAGAACAACAAGAAGAAGAAATATCTCGAACTATGTCTGTCAGGCCCCTTCCCTTGAGATAAATCTGCAAATATCTCGGAAACGAAGCGAGCTATGGCAAAATGTTAAGAGACATTTTTTGTGGAGAATTAAGTTGCCTACTTTTTATGTTCTATGATATTTTTTGATCAGATGCGTAGTTCTCGAGATATATCCAGATATTTAAAAGTTCCGAAGCGGCACCAACATAATAGAGATACAGAAACACCGTGGCCCCTTTCTTTGAGGTAACTCTGCACTATTGCGAGCTGCAAATGCCACTTCCAGCTTAGCTGTGCAGAAGAAGAACCACAAGAAGAAGAAATATCTCGAAATATGTCCGTCAGGCCCCTTCCCTTGAGATAAATCAGCAAATATCTCGGAAACGAAGCGAGCTATGGCAAAATGTTAAGAGACCTTTTTTGTAGAGAATTAAGTTTCCTACTTTTTATGTTCTATGATATTTTTTGATCAGATGCGTAGTTCTCGAGATATATCCAGATATTTAAAAGTTCAGGAGCGGCACCAACATAATAGAGATACAGAAACACCGTGGCCCCTTTCTTTGAAGTAACTCTGCACTATTGCGGGCTGCAAGTGCCACTTCCAGCTTAGCTGTGCAGAAGAAGAACAACAAGAAGAAGAAATATCTCGAAATATGTCCGTCAGGCCCCTTCCCTTGAGATAAATCTGCACATATCTCGGAAACCAAGCGAGCTATGGCAAAATGTTAAGAGACCTTTTTTGTAGAGAATTAAGTTTCCCCCTTTTTATGTTCTATGATATTTTTCGATCAGATGCGTAGTTCTCGAGATATATCAAGATATTTAAAAGTTCCGAAGCCGCACCAACATAATAGAGATACAGAAACACCGTGGCCCCTATCTTTGCGATAACTCTGCACTATTGCGAGCTGCAAATGCCACTTCGAGCTTAGCTGTGCAGAAGAAGAACAACAAGAAGAAGAAATACCCCGAAATATGTCCGTCAGGACCCTTCCCTTGAGATATATCTGCAAATATCTGGGCAACCAAGCGAGCTATGGCAAAATGTTAAGAGACCTTTTTTGTAGAGAATTATGTTTCCTATAATTTATGTTCTATGATATTTTTTGATCAGAAGCGTAGTTTTCGAGATATATCGAGATATTTAAAAGTTCCGAAGCCGCACCAACATAATAGAGATACAGAAACACCGTGGCCCCTTTCTTTGAGATAACTCTGCACTATTGCGACCTGCAAATGCCACTTCTAGCTTAGCTGTGCAGAAGAAGAACAACAAGAAGAAGAAATATCTCGAATTATGTCCGTCAGGCCCCTTCCCTTGAGATAAATCTGCAAATATCTCGAAAACGAAGCTAGCTATGGCAAAATGTTAAGAGACCTTTTTTGTAGAGAATTAAGTTTCCTACTTTTTATGTTGTATGATATTTTTTGATCAGATGCGTAGTTCTCGAGATATATCAAGATATTTAAAAGTTCCGAAGCTGCACCAACATAATAGAGGTACAGAAACAGCGTGGCCGCTTTCTTTGAGATCACTCTGCACTATTGCGAGCTGCAAATGCCACTTCGAGCTTAGCTGTGCAGAAGAAGAACAACAAGAAGAAGAAATATCTCGAAATATGTCCGTCAGGCCCCTTCCCTTGAGATAAATCTGCAAATATCTCGGAAACGAAGCGAGCTATGGCAAAATGTTAAGATACCTTTTTTGTAGAGAATTAAGTTTCCTACTTTTTATGTTCTATGATATTTTTTGATCAGATGCGTAGTTCTCGAGATATATCAAGATATTTAAAAGCTCCGAAGCTGCACCAACATAATAGAGGTACAGAAACACCGTGGCCCCTTTCTTTGAGATAACTCTGCACTATTGCGAGCTGCAAATGCCACTTCCAGCTTAGCTGTGCAGAAGAAGAACAACAAGAAGAAGAAATATCTCGAAATATGTCCGTCAGGCCCCTTCCCTTGAGATAAATCTGCAAATATCTCGGAAACGAAGCGAGCTATGGCAAAACGTTAAGAAACCTTTTTTGTAGAGAATTATGTTTCCTACAATTTATGTCCTATGATATTTTTTGATCAGAAGCGTAGTTTTCGAGATATATCGAGATATTTAAAAGTTCCGAAGCCGCACCAACATAATAGAGATACAGAAACACCGTGGCCCCTCTCTTTGAGATAACTCTGCACAATTGCGAGCTGCAAATGCCACTTCCAGCTTAGCTGTGCAGAAGAAGAACAACATGAAGAAGAAATATCTCGAAATATGTCCGTCAGGCCCCTTCCCTTGAGATAAATCTGCATATATCTCGGAAACGAAGCGAGCTATGGCAAAATGTTAAGAGACCTTTTTTGTAGAGAATTATGTTTCCTACAGTTTATGTTCTATGATATTTTTTGATCAGAAGCGTAGTTTTCGAGATATATCGAGATATTTAAAAGTTCCGAAGCCGCACCAACATAATAGAGATACAGAAACACCGTGGCCCCTCTCTCTGAGATAACTCTGCACAATTGCGAGCTGCAAATGCCACTGCCAGCTTAGCTGTGCAGAAGAAGAACAACAAGAAGAAGAAATATCTCGAAATATGTCCGTCAGGCCCCTTCCCTTGAGATAAATCTGCAAATATCTCGGAAACGAAGCGAGCTATGGCAAAATGTTGAGAGACCTTTTTTGTAGAGAATTAAGTTTCCTACTATTTATGTTCTATGATATTTTTTGATCAGATGCGTAGTTCTCGAGATATATCAAGATATTTAAAAGTTCCGAAGCCGCACCAACATAATAGAGATACAGAAACACCGTGGCCCCTTTCTTTAAGATAACTCTGCACTATTGCGACCTGCAAATGCCACTTCCAGCTTAGCTGTGCAGAAGAAGAACAGCAAGAAGAAGAAATATCTCGAAATATGTCCGTCAGGCCCCTTCCCTTGAGAAACATCTGCAAATATCTCGGAAACGAAGCGAGCTATGGCAAAATGTTAAGAGACCTTTTTTGTAGAGAATTATGTTTCCTACAATTTACGTTCTCTGATATTTTTTGATCAGAAGCGTAGTTTTCGAGATATATCGAGATATTTAAAAGTTCCGAAGCCGCACCAACATAATAGAGATACAGAAACACCGTGGCCCCTCTCTTTGAGATAACTCTGCACAATTGCGAGCTGCAAATGCCACTTCCAGCTTAGCTGTGCAGAAGAAGAACAACATGAAGAAGAAATATCTCGAAATATGTCCGTCAGGCCCCTTCCCTTGAGATAAATCTGCATATATCTCGGAAACGAAGCGAGCTATGGCAAAATGTTAAGAGACCTTTTTTGTAGAGAATTATGTTTCCTACAATTTATGTTCTATGATATTTTTTGATCAGAAGCGTAGTTTTCGAGATATATCGAGATATTTAAAAGTTCCGAAGCCGCACCAACATAATAGAGATACAGAAACACCGTGGCCCCTCTCTCTGAGATAACTCTGCACAATTGCGAGCTGCAAATGCCACTGCCAGCTTAGCTGTGCAGAAGAAGAACAACAAGAAGAAGAAATATCTCGAAATATGTCCGTCAGGCCCCTTCCCTTGAGATAAATCTGCAAATATCTCGGAAACGAAGCGAGCTATGGCAAAATGTTGAGAGACCTTTTTTGTAGAGAATTAAGTTTCCTACTATTTATGTTCTATGATATTTTTTGATCAGATGCGTAGTTCTCGAGATATATCAAGATATTTAAAAGTTCCGAAGCCGCACCAACATAATAGAGATACAGAAACACCGTGGCCCCTTTCTTTGAGATAACTCTGCACTATTGCGACCTGCAAATGCCACTGCCAGCTTAGCTGTGCAGAAGAAGAACAGCAAGAAGAAGAAATATCTCGAAATATGTCCGTCAGGCCCCTTCCCTTGAGAAACATCTGCAAATATCTCGGAAACGAAGCGAGCTATGGCAAAATGTTAAGAGACCTTTTTTGTAGAGAATTATGTTTCCTACAATTTACGTTCTCTGATATTTTTTGATCAGAAGCGTAGTTTTCGAGATATATCGAGATATTTAAAAGTTCCGAAGCCGCACCAACATAATAGAGGTACAGAAACACCGTGGCCCCTTTCTTTGGGATAACTCTGCACTATTGCGAACTGGAAATGCCACTTCCAGCTTAGCTGTGCAGAAGAAGAACAACAAGAAGAAGAAATATCTCGAAATATGTCCGTCAGGCCCCTTCCCTTGAGATAAATTTGCAAATATCTCGGAAACGAAGCGAGCTATGGCAAAACGTTAAGAAACCTTTTTTGTAGAGAATTATGCTTCCTACAATTTATGTTCTATGATATTTTTTGATCAGAAGCGTAGTTTTCGAGATATATCGACATATTTAAAAGTTCCGAAGCCGCACCAACATAATAGAGATACAGAAACACCGTGGCCCCTTTCTTTGGGATAACTCTGCACTATTGCGAGCTGGAAATGCCACTTCCAGTTTAGCTGTGCAGAAGAAGAACAACAAGAAGAAGAAATATCTCGAAATATGTCCGTTAGGCCCCTTCCCTTGAGATAAATCTGCAAATATCTCGGAAACGAAGCGAGCTATGGCAAAATGTGAGGAGACCTTTTTTGTAGAGAATTAAGTTTCCTTCTTTTTACGTTCTATGATATTTTTTGATCAGATGCGTAGTTCTCGAGATATATCAAGATATTTAAAAGTTCCGAAGCTGCACCAACATAATAGAGGTACAGAAACAGCGTGGCCGCTTTCTTTGAGATAACTCTGCACTATTGCGAGCTGCAAATGCCACTTCGAGCTTAGCTGTGCAGAAGAAGAACAACAAGAAGAAGAAATATCTCGAAATATGTCCGTCAGGCCCCTTCCCTTGAGATAAATCTGCAAATATCTCGGAAACGAAGCGAGCTATGGCAAAATGTTAAGATACCTTTTTTGTAGAGAATTAAGTTTCCTACTTTTTATGTTCTATGATATTTTTTGATCAGATGCGTAGTTCTCGAGATATATCAAGATATTTAAAAGCTCCGAAGCTGCACCAACATAATAGAGGTACAGAAACACCGTGGCCCCTTTCTTTGAGATAACTCTGCACTATTGCGAGCTGCAAATGCCACTTCCAGCTTAGCTGTGCAGAAGAAGAACAACAAGAAGAAGAAATATCTCGAAATATGTCCGTCAGGCCCCTTCCCTTGAGATGAATCTGCAAATATGTCGGAAACGAAGCGAGCTATGGCAAAACGTTAAGAAACCTTTTTTGTAGAGAATTATGTTTCCTACAATTTATATCCTATGATATTTTTTGATCAGAAGCGTAGTTTTCGAGATATATCGAGATATTTAAAAGTTCCGAAGCCGCACCAACATAATAGAGATACAGAAACACCGTGGCCCCTTTCTTTGAGATAACTCTGCACTATTGCGAGCTGCAAATGCCACTTCCAGCTTAGCTGTGAAGAAGAAGAACAACAAGAAGAAGAAATATCTCGGAATATGTCCGTCAGGCCCCTTCCCTTGAGCTAAATCTGCAAATATCTCGGAAACGAAGCGAGCTATGGCAAAACGTTAAGAAACCTTTTTTGTAGAGAATTATGTTTCCTACAATTTATGTCCTATGATATTTTTTGATCAGAAGCGTAGTTTTCGAGATATATCGAGATATTTAAAAGTTCCGAAGCCGCACCAACATAATAGAGATACAGAAACACCGTGGCCCCTCTCTTTGAGATAACTCTGCACAATTGCGAGCTGCAAATGCCACTTCCAGCTTAGCTGTGCAGAAGAAGAACAACATGAAGAAGAAATATCTCGAAATATGTCCGTCAGGCCCCTTCCCTTGAGATAAATCTGCATATATCTCGGAAACGAAGCGAGCTATGGCAAAATGTTAAGAGACCTTTTTTGTAGAGAATTATGTTTCTTACAATTTATGTTCTATGATATTTTTTGATCAGAAGCGTAGTTTTCGAGATATATCGAGATATTTAAAAGTTCCGAAGCCGCACCAACATAATAGAGATACAGAAACACCGTGGCCCCTCTCTCTGAGATAACTCTGCACAATTGCGAGCTGCAAATGCCACTGCCAGCTTAGCTGTGCAGAAGAAGAACAACAAGAAGAAGAAATATCTCGAAATATGTCCGTCAGGCCCCTTCCCTTGAGATAAATCTGCAAATATCTCGGAAACGAAGCGAGCTATGGCAAAATGTTGAGAGACCTTTTTTGTAGAGAATTAAGTTTCCTACTATTTATGTTCTATGATATTTTTTGATCAGATGCGTAGTTCTCGAGATATATCAAGATATTTAAAAGTTCCGAAGCCGCACCAACATAATAGAGATACAGAAACACCGTGGCCCCTTTCTTTGAGATAACTCTGCACTATTGCGACCTGCAAATGCCACTTCCAGCTTAGCTGTGCAGAAGAAGAACAGCAAGAAGAAGAAATATCTCGAAATATGTCCGTCAGGCCCCTTCCCTTGAGAAACATCTGCAAATATCTCGGAAACGAAGCGAGCTATGGCAAAATGTTAAGAGACCTTTTTTGTAGAGAATTATGTTTCCTACAATTTACGTTCTCTGATATTTTTTGATCAGAAGCGTAGTTTTCGAGATATATCGAGATATTTAAAAGTTCCGAAGCCGCACCAACATAATAGAGGTACAGAAACACCGTGGCCCCTTTCTTTGGGATAACTCTGCACTATTGCGAACTGGAAATGCCACTTCCAGCTTAGCTGTGCAGAAGAAGAACAACAAGAAGAAGAAATATCTCGAAATATGTCCGTCAGGCCCCTTCCCTTGAGATAAATTTGCAAATATCTCGGAAACGAAGCGAGCTATGGCAAAACGTTAAGAAACCTTTTTTGTAGAGAATTATGCTTCCTACAATTTATGTTCTATGATATTTTTTGATCAGAAGCGTAGTTTTCGAGATATATCGACATATTTAAAAGTTCCGAAGCCGCACCAACATAATAGAGATACAGAAACACCGTGGCCCCTTTCTTTGGGATAACTCTGCACTATTGCGAGCTGGAAATGCCACTTCCAGTTTAGCTGTGCAGAAGAAGAACAACAAGAAGAAGAAATATCTCGAAATATGTCCGTTAGGCCCCTTCCCTTGAGATAAATCTGCAAATATCTCGGAAACGAAGCGAGCTATGGCAAAATGTGAGGAGACCTTTTTTGTAGAGAATTAAGTTTCCTTCTTTTTACGTTCTATGATATTTTTTGATCAGATGCGTAGTTCTCGAGATATATCAAGATATTTAAAAGTTCCGAAGCTGCACCAACATAATAGAGGTACAGAAACAGCGTGGCCGCTTTCTTTGAGATAACTCTGCACTATTGCGAGCTGCAAATGCCACTTCGAGCTTAGCTGTGCAGAAGAAGAACAACAAGAAGAAGAAATATCTCGAAATATGTCCGTCAGGCCCCTTCCCTTGAGATAAATCTGCAAATATCTCGGAAACGAAGCGAGCTATGGCAAAATGTTAAGATACCTTTTTTGTAGAGAATTAAGTTTCCTACTTTTTATGTTCTATGATATTTTTTGATCAGATGCGTAGTTCTCGAGATATATCAAGATATTTAAAAGCTCCGAAGCTGCACCAACATAATAGAGGTACAGAAACACCGTGGCCCCTTTCTTTGAGATAACTCTGCACTATTGCGAGCTGCAAATGCCACTTCCAGCTTAGCTGTGCAGAAGAAGAACAACAAGAAGAAGAAATATCTCGAAATATGTCCGTCAGGCCCCTTCCCTTGAGATGAATCTGCAAATATCTCGGAAACGAAGCGAGCTATGGCAAAACGTTAAGAAACCTTTTTTGTAGAGAATTATGTTTCCTACAATTTATGTCCTATGATATTTTTTGATCAGAAGCGTAGTTTTCGAGATATATCGAGATATTTAAAAGTTCCGAAGCCGCACCAACATAATAGAGATACAGAAACACCGTGGCCCCTTTCTTTGAGATAACTCTGCACTATTGCGAGCTGCAAATGCCACTTCCAGCTTAGCTGTGAAGAAGAAGAACAACAAGAAGAAGAAATATCTCGGAATATGTCCGTCAGGCCCCTTCCCTTGAGCTAAATCTGCAAATATCTCGGAAACGAAGCGAGCTATGGCAAAATGTGAGGAGACCTTTTTTGTAGAGAATTAAGTTTCCTTCTTTTTACGTTCTATGATATTTTTTGATCAGATGCGTAGTTCTCGAGATATATCAAGATATTTAAAAGTTCCGAAGCTGCACCAACATAATAGAGGTACAGAAACAGCGTGGCCGCTTTCTTTGAGATAACTCTGCACTATTGCGAGCTGCAAATGCCACTTCGAGCTTAGCTGTGCAGAAGAAGAACAACAAGAAGAAGAAATATCTCGAAATATGTCCGTCAGGCCCCTTCCCTTGAGATAAATCTGCAAATATCTCGGAAACGAAGCGAGCTATGGCAAAATGTTAAGATACCTTTTTTGTAGAGAATTAAGTTTCCTACTTTTTATGTTCTATGATATTTTTTGATCAGATGCGTAGTTCTCGAGATATATCAAGATATTTAAAAGCTCCGAAGCTGCACCAACATAATAGAGGTACAGAAACACCGTGGCCCCTTTCTTTGAGATAACTCTGCACTATTGCGAGCTGCAAATGCCACTTCCAGCTTAGCTGTGCAGAAGAAGAACAACAAGAAGAAGAAATATCTCGAAATATGTCCGTCAGGCCCCTTCCCTTGAGATGAATCTGCAAATATCTCGGAAACGAAGCGAGCTATGGCAAAACGTTAAGAAACCTTTTTTGTAGAGAATTATGTTTCCTACAATTTATGTCCTATGATATTTTTTGATCAGAAGCGTAGTTTTCGAGATATATCGAGATATTTAAAAGTTCCGAAGCCGCACCAACATAATAGAGATACAGAAACACCGTGGCCCCTTTCTTTGAGATAACTCTGCACTATTGCGAGCTGCAAATGCCACTTCCAGCTTAGCTGTGAAGAAGAAGAACAACAAGAAGAAGAAATATCTCGGAATATGTCCGTCAGGCCCCTTCCCTTGAGCTAAATCTGCAAATATCTCGGAAACGAAGCGAGCTATGGCAAAACGTTAAGAAACCTTTTTTGTAGAGAACTATGTTTCCTACAATTTATGTCCTATGATATTTTTTGATCAGAAGCGTAGTTTTCGAGATATATCGAGATATTTAAAAGTTCCGAAGCCGCACCAACATAATAGAGATACAGAAACACCGTGGCCCCTCTCTTTGAGATAACTCTGCACTATTGCGAACTGGAAATGCCACTTCCAGCTTAGCTGTGCAGAAGAAGAACAACAAGAAGAAGAAATATCTCGAAATATGTCCGTCAGGCCCCTTCCCTTGAGATAAATTTGCAAATATCTCGGAAACGAAGCGAGCTATGGCAAAACGTTAAGAAACCTTTTTTGTAGAGAATTATGCTTCCTACAATTTATGTTCTATGATATTTTTTGATCAGAAGCGTAGTTTTCGAGATATATCGACATATTTAAAAGTTCCGAAGCCGCACCAACATAATAGAGATACAGAAACACCGTGGCCCCTTTCTTTGGGATAACTCTGCACTATTGCGAGCTGGAAATGCCACTTCCAGTTTAGCTGTGCAGAAGAAGAACAACAAGAAGAAGAAATATCTCGAAATATGTCCGTTAGGCCCCTTCCCTTGAGATAAATCTGCAAATATCTCGGAAACGAAGCGAGCTATGGCAAAATGTGAGGAGACCTTTTTTGTAGAGAATTAAGTTTCCTTCTTTTTACGTTCTATGATATTTTTTGATCAGATGCGTAGTTCTCGAGATATATCAAGATATTTAAAAGTTCCGAAGCTGCACCAACATAATAGAGGTACAGAAACAGCGTGGCCGCTTTCTTTGAGATAACTCTGCACTATTGCGAGCTGCAAATGCCACTTCGAGCTTAGCTGTGCAGAAGAAGAACAACAAGAAGAAGAAATATCTCGAAATATGTCCGTCAGGCCCCTTCCCTTGAGATAAATCTGCAAATATCTCGGAAACGAAGCGAGCTATGGCAAAATGTTAAGATACCTTTTTTGTAGAGAATTAAGTTTCCTACTTTTTATGTTCTATGATATTTTTTGATCAGATGCGTAGTTCTCGAGATATATCAAGATATTTAAAAGCTCCGAAGCTGCACCAACATAATAGAGGTACAGAAACACCGTGGCCCCTTTCTTTGAGATAACTCTGCACTATTGCGAGCTGCAAATGCCACTTCCAGCTTAGCTGTGCAGAAGAAGAACAACAAGAAGAAGAAATATCTCGAAATATGTCCGTCAGGCCCCTTCCCTTGAGATGAATCTGCAAATATCTCGGAAACGAAGCGAGCTATGGCAAAACGCTAAGAAACCTTTTTTGTAGAGAATTATGTTTCCTACAATTTATGTCCTATGATATTTTTTGATCAGAAGCGTAGTTTTCGAGATATATCGAGATATTTAAAAGTTCCGAAGCCGCACCAACATAATAGAGATACAGAAACACCGTGGCCCCTTTCTTTGAGATAACTCTGCACTATTGCGAGCTGCAAATGCCACTTCCAGCTTAGCTGTGAAGAAGAAGAACAACAAGAAGAAGAAATATCTCGGAATATGTCCGTCAGGCCCCTTCCCTTGAGCTAAATCTGCAAATATCTCGGAAACGAAGCGAGCTATGGCAAAACGTTAAGAAACCTTTTTTGTAGAGAATTATGTTTCCTACAATTTATGTCCTATGATATTTTTTGATCAGAAGCGTAGTTTTCGAGATATATCGAGATATTTAAAAGTTCCGAAGCCGCACCAACATAATAGAGATACAGAAACACCGTGGCCCCTCTCTTTGAGATAACTCTGCACAATTGCGAGCTGCAAATGCCACTTCCAGCTTAGCTGTGCAGAAGAAGAACAACATGAAGAAGAAATATCTCGAAATATGTCCGTCAGGCCCCTTCCCTTGAGATAAATCTGCATATATCTCGGAAACGAAGCGAGCTATGGCAAAATGTTAAGAGACCTTTTTTGTAGAGAATTATGTTTCTTACAATTTATGTTCTATGATATTTTTTGATCAGAAGCGTAGTTTTCGAGATATATCGAGATATTTAAAAGTTCCGAAGCCGCACCAACATAATAGAGATACAGAAACACCGTGGCCCCTCTCTCTGAGATAACTCTGCACAATTGCGAGCTGCAAATGCCACTGCCAGCTTAGCTGTGCAGAAGAAGAACAACAAGAAGAAGAAATATCTCGAAATATGTCCGTCAGGCCCCTTCCCTTGAGATAAATCTGCAAATATCTCGGAAACGAAGCGAGCTATGGCAAAATGTTGAGAGACCTTTTTTGTAGAGAATTAAGTTTCCTACTATTTATGTTCTATGATATTTTTTGATCAGATGCGTAGTTCTCGAGATATATCAAGATATTTAAAAGTTCCGAAGCCGCACCAACATAATAGAGATACAGAAACACCGTGGCCCCTTTCTTTGAGATAACTCTGCACTATTGCGACCTGCAAATGCCACTTCCAGCTTAGCTGTGCAGAAGAAGAACAGCAAGAAGAAGAAATATCTCGAAATATGTCCGTCAGGCCCCTTCCCTTGAGAAACATCTGCAAATATCTCGGAAACGAAGCGAGCTATGGCAAAATGTTAAGAGACCTTTTTTGTAGAGAATTATGTTTCCTACAATTTACGTTCTCTGATATTTTTTGATCAGAAGCGTAGTTTTCGAGATATATCGAGATATTTAAAAGTTCCGAAGCCGCACCAACATAATAGAGGTACAGAAACACCGTGGCCCCTTTCTTTGGGATAACTCTGCACTATTGCGAACTGGAAATGCCACTTCCAGCTTAGCTGTGCAGAAGAAGAACAACAAGAAGAAGAAATATCTCGAAATATGTCCGTCAGGCCCCTTCCCTTGAGATAAATTTGCAAATATCTCGGAAACGAAGCGAGCTATGGCAAAACGTTAAGAAACCTTTTTTGTAGAGAATTATGCTTCCTACAATTTATGTTCTATGATATTTTTTGATCAGAAGCGTAGTTTTCGAGATATATCGACATATTTAAAAGTTCCGAAGCCGCACCAACATAATAGAGATACAGAAACACCGTGGCCCCTTTCTTTGGGATAACTCTGCACTATTGCGAGCTGGAAATGCCACTTCCAGTTTAGCTGTGCAGAAGAAGAACAACAAGAAGAAGAAATATCTCGAAATATGTCCGTTAGGCCCCTTCCCTTGAGATAAATCTGCAAATATCTCGGAAACGAAGCGAGCTATGGCAAAATGTGAGGAGACCTTTTTTGTAGAGAATTAAGTTTCCTTCTTTTTACGTTCTATGATATTTTTTGATCAGATGCGTAGTTCTCGAGATATATCAAGATACTTAAAAGTTCCGAAGCTGCACCAACATAATAGAGGTACAGAAACAGCGTGGCCGCTTTCTTTGAGATAACTCTGCACTATTGCGAGCTGCAAATGCCACTTCGAGCTTAGCTGTGCAGAAGAAGAACAACAAGAAGAAGAAATATCTCGAAATATGTCCGTCAGGCCCCTTCCCTTGAGATAAATCTGCAAATATCTCGGAAACGAAGCGAGCTATGGCAAAATGTTAAGATACCTTTTTTGTAGAGAATTAAGTTTCCTACTTTTTATGTTCTATGATATTTTTTGATCAGATGCGTAGTTCTCGAGATATATCAAGATATTTAAAAGCTCCGAAGCTGCACCAACATAATAGAGGTACAGAAACACCGTGGCCCCTTTCTTTGAGATAACTCTGCACTATTGCGAGCTGCAAATGCCACTTCCAGCTTAGCTGTGCAGAAGAAGAACAACAAGAAGAAGAAATATCTCGAAATATGTCCGTCAGGCCCCTTCCCTTGAGATGAATCTGCAAATATCTCGGAAACGAAGCGAGCTATGGCAAAACGTTAAGAAACCTTTTTTGTAGAGAATTATGTTTCCTACAATTTATGTCCTATGATATTTTTTGATCAGAAGCGTAGTTTTCGAGATATATCGAGATATTTAAAAGTTCCGAAGCCGCACCAACATAATAGAGATACAGAAACACCGTGGCCCCTTTCTTTGAGATAACTCTGCACTATTGCGAGCTGCAAATGCCACTTCCAGCTTAGCTGTGAAGAAGAAGAACAACAAGAAGAAGAAATATCTCGGAATATGTCCGTCAGGCCCCTTCCCTTGAGCTAAATCTGCAAATATCTCGGAAACGAAGCGAGCTATGGCAAAACGTTAAGAAACCTTTTTTGTAGAGAATTATGTTTCCTACAATTTATGTCCTATGATATTTTTTGATCAGAAGCGTAGTTTTCGAGATATATCGAGATATTTAAAAGTTCCGAAGCCGCACCAACATAATAGAGATACAGAAACACCGTGGCCCCTCTCTTTGAGATAACTCTGCACAATTGCGAGCTGCAAATGCCACTTCCAGCTTAGCTGTGCAGAAGAAGAACAACATGAAGAAGAAATATCTCGAAATATGTCCGTCAGGCCCCTTCCCTTGAGATAAATCTGCATATATCTCGGAAACGAAGCGAGCTATGGCAAAATGTTAAGAGACCTTTTTTGTAGAGAATTATGTTTCCTACAATTTATGTTCTATGATATTTTTTGATCAGAAGCGTAGTTTTCGAGATATATCGAGATATTTAAAAGTTCCGAAGCCGCACCAACATAATAGAGATACAGAAACACCGTGGCCCCTCTCTCTGAGATAACTCTGCACAATTGCGAGCTGCAAATGCCACTGCCAGCTTAGCTGTGCAGAAGAAGAACAACAAGAAGAAGAAATATCTCGAAATATGTCCGTCAGGCCCCTTCCCTTGAGATAAATCTGCAAATATCTCGGAAACGAAGCGAGCTATGGCAAAATGTTGAGAGACCTTTTTTGTAGAGAATTAAGTTTCCTACTATTTATGTTCTATGATATTTTTTGATCAGATGCGTAGTTCTCGAGATATATCAAGATATTTAAAAGTTCCGAAGCCGCACCAACATAATAGAGATACAGAAACACCGTGGCCCCTTTCTTTGAGATAACTCTGCACTATTGCGACCTGCAAATGCCACTTCCAGCTTAGCTGTGCAGAAGAAGAACAGCAAGAAGAAGAAATATCTCGAAATATGTCCGTCAGGCCCCTTCCCTTGAGAAACATCTGCAAATATCTCGGAAACGAAGCGAGCTATGGCAAAATGTTAAGAGACCTTTTTTGTAGAGAATTATGTTTCCTACAATTTACGTTCTCTGATATTTTTTGATCAGAAGCGTAGTTTTCGAGATATATCGAGATATTTAAAAGTTCCGAAGCCGCACCAACATAATAGAGATACAGAAACACCGTGGCCCCTCTCTTTGAGATAACTCTGCACAATTGCGAGCTGCAAATGCCACTTCCAGCTTAGCTGTGCAGAAGAAGAACAACATGAAGAAGAAATATCTCGAAATATGTCCGTCAGGCCCCTTCCCTTGAGATAAATCTGCATATATCTCGGAAACGAAGCGAGCTATGGCAAAATGTTAAGAGACCTTTTTTGTAGAGAATTATGTTTCCTACAATTTATGTTCTATGATATTTTTTGATCAGAAGCGTAGTTTTCGAGATATATCGAGATATTTAAAAGTTCCGAAGCCGCACCAACATAATAGAGATACAGAAACACCGTGGCCCCTCTCTCTGAGATAACTCTGCACAATTGCGAGCTGCAAATGCCACTGCCAGCTTAGCTGTGCAGAAGAAGAACAACAAGAAGAAGAAATATCTCGAAATATGTCCGTCAGGCCCCTTCCCTTGAGATGAATCTGCAAATATCTCGGAAACGAAGCGAGCTATGGCAAAATGTTGAGAGACCTTTTTTGTAGAGAATTAAGTTTCCTACTATTTATGTTCTATGATATTTTTTGATCAGATGCGTAGTTCTCGAGATATATCAAGATATTTAAAAGTTCCGAAGCCGCACCAACATAATAGAGATACAGAAACACCGTGGCCCCTTTCTTTGAGATAACTCTGCACTATTGCGACCTGCAAATGCCACTTCCAGCTTAGCTGTGCAGAAGAAGAACAGCAAGAAGAAGAAATATCTCGAAATATGTCCGTCAGGCCCCTTCCCTTGAGAAACATCTGCAAATATCTCGGAAACGAAGCGAGCTATGGCAAAATGTTGAGAGACCTTTTTTGTAGAGAATTATGTTTCCTACAATTTACGTTCTCTGATATTTTTTGATCAGAAGCGTAGTTTTCGAGATATATCGAGATATTTAAAAGTTCCGAAGCCGCACCAACATAATAGAGGTACAGAAACACCGTGGCACCTTTCTTTGGGATAACTCTGCACTATTGCGAACTGGAAATGCCACTTCCAGCTTAGCTGTGCAGAAGAAGAACAACAAGAAGAAGAAATATCTCGAAATATGTCCGTCAGGCCCCTTCCCTTGAGATAAATTTGCAAATATCTCGGAAACGAAGCGAGCTATGGCAAAACGTTAAGAAACCTTTTTTGTAGAGAATTATGCTTCCTACAATTTATATTCTATGATATTTTTTGATCAGAAGCGTAGTTTTCGAGATATATCGACATATTTAAAAGTTCCGAAGCCGCACCAACATAATAGAGATACAGAAACACCGTGGCCCCTTTCTTTGGGATAACTCTGCACTATTGCGAGCTGGAAATGCCACTTCCAGTTTAGCTGTGCAGAAGAAGAACAACAAGAAGAAGAAATATCTCGAAATATGTCCGTTAGGCCCCTTCCCTTGAGATAAATCTGCAAATATCTCGGAAACGAAGCGAGCTATGGCAAAATGTGAGGAGACCTTTTTTGTAGAGAATTAAGTTTCCTTCTTTTTACGTTCTATGATATTTTTTGATCAGATGCGTAGTTCTCGAGATATATCAAGATATTTAAAAGTTCCGAAGCTGCACCAACATAATAGAGGTACAGAAACAGCGTGGCCGCTTTCTTTGAGATAACTCTGCACTATTGCGAGCTGCAAATGCCACTTCGAGCTTAGCTGTGCAGAAGAAGAACAACAAGAAGAAGAAATATCTCGAAATATGTCCGTCAGGCCCCTTCCCTTGAGATAAATCTGCAAATATCTCGGAAACGAAGCGAGCTATGGCAAAATGTTAAGATACCTTTTTTGTAGAGAATTAAGTTTCCTAATTTTTATGTTCTATGATATTTTTTGATCAGATGCGTAGTTCTCGAGATATATCAAGATATTTAAAAGCTCCGAAGCTGCACCAACATAATAGAGGTACAGAAACACCGTGGCCCCTTTCTTTGAGATAACTCTGCACTATTGCGAGCTGCAAATGCCACTTCCAGCTTAGCTGTGCAGAAGAAGAACAACAAGAAGAAGAAATATCTCGAAATATGTCCGTCAGGCCCCTTCCCTTGAGATAAATCTGCAAATATCTCGGAAACGAAGCGAGCTATGGCAAAACGTTAAGAAACCTTTTTTGTAGAGAATTATGTTTCCTACAATTTATGTCCTATGATATTTTTTGATCAGAAGCGTAGTTCTCGAGATATATCAAGATATTTAAAAGTTCCGAAGCCGCACCAACATAATAGAGATACAGAAACACCGTGGCCTCTTTCCTTGAGATAACTCTGCACTGTTGCGCGCTGCAAATGCCACTTCCAGGTTAGCTGTGCAGAAGAAGAACAACAAGAAGAAGAAATATCTCGAACTATGTCTGTCAGGCCCCTTCCCTTGAGATAAATCTGCAAATATCTCGGAAACGAAGCGAGCTATGGCAAAATGTTAAGAGACATTTTTTGTGGAGAATTAAGTTTCCTACTTTTTATGTTCTATGATATTTTTTGATCAGATGCGTAGTTCTCGAGATATATCCAGATATTTAAAAGTTCCGAAGCGGCACCAACATAATAGAGATACAGAAACACCGTGGCCCCTTTCTTTGAGGTAACTCTGCACTATTGCGAGCTGCAAATGCCACTTCCAGCTTAGCTGTGCAGAAGAAGAACCACAAGAAGAAGAAATATCTCGAAATATGTCCGTCAGGCCCCTTCCCTTGAGATAAATCAGCAAATATCTCGGAAACGAAGCGAGCTATGGCAAAATGTTAAGAGACCTTTTTTGTAGAGAATTAAGTTTCCTACTTTTTATGTTCTATGATATTTTTTGATCAGATGCGTAGTTCTCGAGATATATCCAGATATTTAAAAGTTCAGGAGCGGCACCAACATAATAGAGATACAGAAACACCGTGGCCCCTTTCTTTGAAGTAACTCTGCACTATTGCGGGCTGCAAGTGCCACTTCCAGCTTAGCTCTGCAGAAGAAGAACAACAAGAAGAAGAAATATCTCGAAATATGTCCGTCAGGCCCCTTCCCTTGAGATAAATCTGCACATATCTCGGAAACCAAGCGAGATATGGCAAAATGTTAAGAGACCTTTTTTGTAGAGAATTAAGTTTCCCCCTTTTTATGTTCTATGATATTTTTTGATCAGATGCGTAGTTCTCGAGATATATCAAGATATTTAAAAGTTCCGAAGCCGCACCAACATAATAGAGATACAGAAACACCGTGGCCCCTATCTTTGCGATAACTCTGCACTATTGCGAGCTGCAAATGCCACTTCGAGCTTAGCTGTGCAGAAGAAGAACAACAAGAAGAAGAAATATCTCGAAATATGTCCGTCAGGCCCCTTCCCTTGAGATAAATCTGCAAATATCTCGGAAACGAAGCGAGCTATGGCAAAATGTTAAGATACCTTTTTTGTAGAGAATTAAGTTTCCTACTTTTTATGTTCTATGATATTTTTTGATCAGATGCGTAGTTCTCGAGATATATCAAGATATTTAAAAGCTCCGAAGCTGCACCAACATAATAGAGGTACAGAAACACCGTGGCCCCTTTCTTTGAGATAACTCTGCACTATTGCGAGCTGCAAATGCCACTTCCAGCTTAGCTGTGCAGAAGAAGAACAACAAGAAGAAGAAATATCTCGAAATATGTCCGTCAGGCCCCTTCCCTTGAGATGAATCTGCAAATATCTCGGAAACGAAGCGAGCTATGGCAAAACGTTAAGAAACCTTTTTTGTAGAGAATTATGTTTCCTACAATTTATGTCCTATGATATTTTTTGATCAGAAGCGTAGTTTTCGAGATATATCGAGATATTTAAAAGTTCCGAAGCCGCACCAACATAATAGAGATACAGAAACACCGTGGCCCCTTTCTTTGAGATAACTCTGCACTATTGCGAGCTGCAAATGCCACTTCCAGCTTAGCTGTGAAGAAGAAGAACAACAAGAAGAAGAAATATCTCGGAATATGTCCGTCAGGCCCCTTCCCTTGAGCTAAATCTGCAAATATCTCGGAAACGAAGCGAGCTATGGCAAAACGTTAAGAAACCTTTTTTGTAGAGAATTATGTTTCCTACAATTTATGTCCTATGATATTTTTTGATCAGAAGCGTAGTTTTCGAGATATATCGAGATATTTAAAAGTTCCGAAGCCGCACCAACATAATAGAGATACAGAAACACCGTGGCCCCTCTCTTTGAGATAACTCTGCACAATTGCGAGCTGCAAATGCCACTTCCAGCTTAGCTGTGCAGAAGAAGAACAACATGAAGAAGAAATATCTCGAAATATGTCCGTCAGGCCCCTTCCCTTGAGATAAATCTGCATATATCTCGGAAACGAAGCGAGCTATGGCAAAATGTTAAGAGACCTTTTTTGTAGAGAATTATGTTTCCTACAATTTATGTTCTATGATATTTTTTGATCAGAAGCGTAGTTTTCGAGATATATCGAGATATTTAAAAGTTCCGAAGCCGCACCAACATAATAGAGATACAGAAACACCGTGGCCCCTCTCTCTGAGATAACTCTGCACAATTGCGAGCTGCAAATGCCACTGCCAGCTTAGCTGTGCAGAAGAAGAACAACAAGAAGAAGAAATATCTCGAAATATGTCCGTCAGGCCCCTTCCCTTGAGATAAATCTGCAAATATCTCGGAAACGAAGCGAGCTATGGCAAAATGTTGAGAGACCTTTTTTGTAGAGAATTAAGTTTCCTACTATTTATGTTTTATGATATTTTTTGATCAGATGCGTAGTTCTCGAGATATATCAAGATATTTAAAAGTTCCGAAGCCGCACCAACATAATAGAGATACAGAAACACCGTGGCCCCTTTCTTTGAGATAACTCTGCACTATTGCGACCTGCAAATGCCACTTCCAGCTTAGCTGTGCAGAAGAAGAACAGCAAGAAGAAGAAATATCTCGAAATATGTCCGTCAGGCCCCTTCCCTTGAGAAACATCTGCAAATATCTCGGAAACGAAGCGAGCTATGGCAAAATGTTAAGAGACCTTTTTTGTAGAGAATTATGTTTCCTACAATTTACGTTCTCTGATATTTTTTGATCAGAAGCGTAGTTTTCGAGATATATCGAGATATTTAAAAGTTCCGAAGCCGCACCAACATAATAGAGATACAGAAACACCGTGGCCCCTCTCTTTGAGATAACTCTGCACAATTGCGAGCTGCAAATGCCACTTCCAGCTTAGCTGTGCAGAAGAAGAACAACATGAAGAAGAAATATCTCGAAATATGTCCGTCAGGCCCCTTCCCTTGAGATAAATCTGCATATATCTCGGAAACGAAGCGAGCTATGGCAAAATGTTAAGAGACCTTTTTTGTAGAGAATTATGTTTCCTACAATTTATGTTCTATGATATTTTTTGATCAGAAGCGTAGTTTTCGAGATATATCGAGATATTTAAAAGTTCCGAAGCCGCACCAACATAATAGAGATACAGAAACACCGTGGCCCCTCTCTCTGAGATAACTCTGCACAATTGCGAGCTGCAAATGCCACTGCCAGCTTAGCTGTGCAGAAGAAGAACAACAAGAAGAAGAAATATCTCGAAATATGTCCGTCAGGCCCCTTCCCTTGAGATAAATCTGCAAATATCTCGGAAACGAAGCGAGCTATGGCAAAATGTTGAGAGACCTTTTTTGTAGAGAATTAAGTTTCCTACTATTTATGTTCTATGATATTTTTTGATCAGATGCGTAGTTCTCGAGATATATCAAGATATTTAAAAGTTCCGAAGCCGCACCAACATAATAGAGATACAGAAACACCGTGGCCCCTTTCTTTGAGATAACTCTGCACTATTGCGACCTGCAAATGCCACTTCCAGCTTAGCTGTGCAGAAGAAGAACAGCAAGAAGAAGAAATATCTCGAAATATGTCCGTCAGGCCCCTTCCCTTGAGAAACATCTGCAAATATCTCGGAAACGAAGCGAGCTATGGCAAAATGTTGAGAGACCTTTTTTGTAGAGAATTATGTTTCCTACAATTTACGTTCTCTGATATTTTTTGATCAGAAGCGTAGTTTTCGAGATATATCGAGATATTTAAAAGTTCCGAAGCCGCACCAACATAATAGAGGTACAGAAACACCGTGGCACCTTTCTTTGGGATAACTCTGCACTATTGCGAACTGGAAATGCCACTTCCAGCTTAGCTGTGCAGAAGAAGAACAACAAGAAGAAGAAATATCTCCAAATATGTCCGTCAGGCCCCTTCCCTTGAGATAAATTTGCAAATATCTCGGAAACGAAGCGAGCTATGGCAAAACGTTAAGAAACCTTTTTTGTAGAGAATTATGCTTCCTACAATTTATGTTCTATGATATTTTTTGATCAGAAGCGTAGTTTTCGAGATATATCGACATATTTAAAAGTTCCGAAGCCGCACCAACATAATAGAGATACAGAAACACCGTGGCCCCTTTCTTTGGGATAACTCTGCACTATTGCGAGCTGGAAATGCCACTTCCAGTTTAGCTGTGCAGAAGAAGAACAACAAGAAGAAGAAATATCTCGAAATATGTCCGTTAGGCCCCTTCCCTTGAGATAAATCTGCAAATATCTCGGAAACGAAGCGAGCTATGGCAAAATGTGAGGAGACCTTTTTTGTAGAGAATTAAGTTTCCTTCTTTTTACGTTCTATGATATTTTTTAATCAGATGCGTAGTTCTCGAGATATATCAAGATATTTAAAAGTTCCGAAGCTGCACCAACATAATAGAGGTACAGAAACAGCGTGGCCGCTTTCTTTGAGATAACTCTGCACTATTGCGAGCTGCAAATGCCACTTCGAGCTTAGCTGTGCAGAAGAAGAACAACAAGAAGAAGAAATATCTCGAAATATGTCCGTCAGGCCCCTTCCCTTGAGATAAATCTGCAAATATCTCGGAAACGAAGCGAGCTATGGCAAAATGTTAAGATACCTTTTTTGTAGAGAATTAAGTTTCCTACTTTTTATGTTCTATGATATTTTTTGATCAGATGCGTAGTTCTCGAGATATATCAAGATATTTAAAAGCTCCGAAGCTGCACCAACATAATAGAGGTACAGAAACACCGTGGCCCCTTTCTTTGAGGTAACTCTGCACTATTGCGAGCTGCAAATGCCACTTCCAGCTTAGCTGTGCAGAAGAAGAACCACAAGAAGAAGAAATATCTCGAAATATGTCCGTCAGGCCCCTTCCCTTGAGATAAATCAGCAAATATCTCGGAAACGAAGCGAGCTATGGCAAAATGTTAAGAGACCTTTTTTGTAGAGAATTAAGTTTCCTACTTTTTATGTTCTATGATATTTTTTGATCAGATGCGTAGTTCTCGAGATATATCCAGATATTTAAAAGTTCAGGAGCGGCACCAACATAATAGAGATACAGAAACACCGTGGCCCCTTTCTTTGAAGTAACTCTGCACTATTGCGGGCTGCAAGTGCCACTTCCAGCTTAGCTCTGCAGAAGAAGAACAACAAGAAGAAGAAATATCTCGAAATATGTCCGTCAGGCCCCTTCCCTTGAGATAAATCTGCACATATCTCGGAAACCAAGCGAGATATGGCAAAATGTTAAGAGACCTTTTTTGTAGAGAATTAAGTTTCCCCCTTTTTATGTTCTATGATATTTTTCGATCAGATGCGTAGTTCTCGAGATATATCGAGATATTTAAAAGTTCCGAAGCCGCACCAACATAATAGAGATACAGAAACACCGTGGGCCCTTTCTTTGAGATAACTCTGCACTATTGCGACCTGCAAATGCCACTTCCAGCTTAGCTGTGCAGAAGAAGAACAACAAGAAGAAGAAATATCTCGAATTATGTCCGTCAGGCCCCTTCCCTTGAGATAAATCTGCAAATATCTCGAAAACGAAGCTAGCTATGGCAAAATGTTAAGAGACCTTTTTTGTAGAGAATTAAGTTTCCTACTTTTTATGTTGTATGATATTTTTTGATCAGATGCGTAGTTCCCGAGATATATCAAGATATTTAAAAGTTCCGAAGCCGCACCAACAAAATAGAGATACAGAAACACCGTGGCCCCTTTCTTTGAGATCACTCTGCACTATTGCGAGCTGCAAATGCCACTTCGAGCTTAGCTGTGCAGAAGAAGAACAACAAGAAGAAGAAATATCTCGAAATATGTCCGTCAGACCCCTTCCCTTGAGATAAATCTGCAAATATCTCGGAAACGAAGCGAGCTATGGCAAAATGTTAAGAGACCTTTTTTGTAGAGAATTAAGTTTCCTACTTTTTATGTTGTATGACATTTTTTGATCAGATGCGTAGTTCTCGGGATATATCAAGATATTTAAAAGTTCCGAAGCCGCACCAACATAATAGAGATACAGAAACACCGTGGCCCCTTTCTTTGAGATAACTCTGCACTATTGCGACCTGCAAATGCCACTTCCAGCTTAGCTGTGCAGAAGAAGAACAGCAAGAAGAAGAAATATCTCGAAATATGTCCGTCAGGCCCCTTCCCTTGAGAAACATCTGCAAATATCTCGGAAACAAAGCGAGCTATGGCAAAATGTTAAGAGACCTTTTTTGTAGAGAATTATGTTTCCTACAATTTACGTTCTCTGATATTTTTTGATCAGAAGCGTAGTTTTCGAGATATATCGAGATATTTAAAAGTTCCGAAGCCGCACCAACATAATAGAGATACAGAAACACCGTGGTCTCTTTCTTTGAGATAACTCTGCACTATTGCGAGCTGCAAATGCCACTTCCAGCTTAGCTGTGCAGAAGAGGAACAACAAGAAGAAGAAATATCTCGGAATATGTCCGTCAGGCCCCTTCCCTTGAGCTACATCTGCAAATATCTCGGAAACGATGCCAGCTATGGGAAAATGTTAAGAGACCTTTTTTGTAGAGAATTATGTTTCCTACAATTTATGTTCTATGATATTTTTTGATCAGAAGCGTAGTTTTCGAGATATATCGACATATTTAAAAGTTCCGAAGCCGCACCAACATAATAGAGATACAGAAACACCGTGGCCCCTTTCTTTGGGATAACTCTGCACTACTGCGAGCTGGAAATGCCACTTCCAGTTTAGCTGTGCAGAAGAAGAACAACAAGAAGAAGAAATATCTCGAAATATGTCCGTTAGGCCCCTTCCCTCGAGATAAATCTGCAAATATCTCGGAAACGAAGCGAGCTATGGCAAAATGTTAAGAGACCTTTTTTGTAGCGAATTAAGTTTCCTTCTTTTTACGTTCTATGATATTTTTTGATCAGATGCGTAGTTCTCGAGATATATCAAGATATTTAAAAGTTCCGAAGCTGCACCAACATAATAGAGATACAGAAACACCGTGGCCCCTTTCTTTGAAGTAACTCTGCACTATTGCGGGCTGCAAGTGCCACTTCCAGCTTAGCTGTGCAGAAGAAGAACAACAAGAAGAAGAAATATCTCGAAATATGTCCGTCAGGCCCCTTCCCTTGAGATAAATCTGCACATATCTCGGAAACCAAGCGAGATATGGCAAAATGTTAAGAGACCTTTTTTGTAGAGAATTAAGTTTCCCCCTTTTTATGTTCTATGATATTTTTCGATCAGATGCGTAGTTCTCGAGATATATCAAGATATTTAAAAGTTCCGAAGCTGCACCAACATAATAGAGATACAGAAACACCGTGGCCCCTATCTTTGCGATAACTCTGCACTATTGCGAGCTGCAAATGCCACTTCGAGCTTAGCTGTGCAGAGGAAGAACAACAAGAAGAAGAAATATCCCGAAATATGTCCGTCAGGACCCTTCCCTTGAGATATATCTGCAAATATCTCGGCAACCAAGCGAGCTATGGCAAAATGTTAAGAGACCTTTTTTGTAGAGAATTATGTTTCCTATAATTTATGTTCTATGATATTTTTTGATCAGAAGCGTAGTTTTCGAGATATATCGAGATATTTACAAGTTCCGAAGCCGCACCAACATAATAGAGATACAGAAACACCGTGGGCCCTTTCTTTGAGATAACTCTGCACTATTGCGAGCTGCAAATGCCACTTCCAGCTTAGCTGTGAAGAAGAAGAACAACAAGAAGAAGAAATATCTCGGAATATGTCCGTCAGGCCCCTTCCCTTGAGCTAAATCTGCAAATATCTCGGAAACGATGCCAGCTATGGGAAAATGTTAAGAGACCTTTTTTGTAGAGAATTATGTTTCCTACAATTTATGTTCTATGATATTTTTTGATCAGAAGCGTAGTTTTCGAGATATATCGAGATATTTAAAAGTTCCGAAGCCGCACCAACATAATAGAGATACAGAAACACCGTGGCCCCTTTCTTTGAGATAACTCTGCACTAGTGCGAGCCGCAAATGCCACTTCCAGCTTAGCTGTGCAGAAGAAGAACAACAAGAAGAAGAAATATCTCGAAATATGTCCGTCAGGACCCTTCCCTTGAGATAAATCTGCAAATATCTCGGAAACGAAGCGAGCTATGGCAAAATGTTGAGAGACCTTTTTTGTAGAGAATTAAGTTTCCTACTATTTATGTTCTATGATATTTTTTGATCAGAAGCGTAGTTCTCGAGATATATCAAGATATTTAAAAGTTCCGAAGCTGCACCAACATAATAGAGGTACAGAAACACCGTGGCCCCTTTCGTTGAGATAACTCTGCACTAGTGCGAGCCGCAAATGCCACTTCTAGCTTAGCTGTGCAGAAGAAGAACAACAAGAAGAAGAAATATCTCGAAATATGTCCGTCAGGCCCCTTCCCTTGAGATAAATCTGCAAATATCTCGGAAACGAAGCGAGCTATGGCAAAATGTTAAGAGACCTTTTTTGTAGAGAATTAAGTTTTCTACTTTTTATGTTCTATGATATTTTTTGATCAGATGCGTAGTTCTCGAGATATATCAAGATATTTAAAAGTTCCGAAGCCGCACCAACATAATAGAGATACAGAAACACCGTGGCCCCTTTCTTTGCGATAACTCTGCACTATTGCGAGCTGCAAATGCCACTTCGAGCTTAGCTGTGCAGAAGAAGAACCACAAGAAGAAGAGATATCTCGAAATATGTCCGTCAGGCCCCTTCCCTTGAGATAAATCTGCAAATATCTCGGAAACCCAGCGAGCTATGGCAAAATGTTAAGAGACTTTTTTTGTAGAGAATTAAGTTTCCCACTTTTTATGTTCTATGATATTTTTTGATCAGATGCGTAGTTCTCGAGATATATCAAGATATTTAAAAGTTCCGAAGCTGCACCAACATAATAGAGGTACAGAAACACCGTGGCCTCTTTCTTTGAGATAACTCTGCACTATTGCGAGCTGCAAAAGCCACTTCCAGCTTAGCTGTGCAGAACAAGAACAACAAGAAGAAGAAATATCTCGAAATATGTCCGTCAGGCCACTTCCCTTGAGATAAATCTGCAAATATCTCGGAAACGAAGCGAGCTATGGCAAAATGTTAAGAGACCTTTTTTGTAGAGAATTAAGTTTCCTACTTTTTATGTTCTATGGTATTTTTTGATCAGATGCGTAGTTCTCGAGATATATCAAGATATTTAAAAGTTCCGAAGCCGCACCAACATAATAGAGATACAGAAACACCGTGGCCCCTTTCTTTGCGATAACTCTGCACTATTGCGAGCTGCAAATGCCACTTCGAGCTTAGCTGTGCAGAAGAAGAACAACAAGAAGGAGAAATATCTCGAAATATGTCCGTCAGACCCCTTCCCTTGAGATAAATCTGCAAATATCTCGGAAACGAAGCGAGCTATGGCAAAACGTTAAGAGACCTTTTTTGTAGAGAATTATGTTTCCTACAATTTACGTTCTATGATATTTTTTGATCAGAAGCGTAGTTTTCGAGATATATCGAGATATTTAAAAGTTCCGAAGCCGCACCAACATAATAGAGATACAGAAACACCGTGGCCCCTTTCTTTGAGATAACTCTGCACTATTGCGACCTGCAAATGCCACTTCCAGCTTAACTGTGCAGAAGAAGAACAACAAGAAGAAGAAATATCTCGAAATATGTCCGTCAGGCCCCTGCCCTTGAGATAAATCTGCAAATATCTCGGAAACGATGCCAGCTATGGGAAAATGTTAAGAGACCTTTTTTGTAGAGAATTAAGTTTCCTACTTTTTATGTTCTATGATATTTTTTGATCAGATGCGTAGTTCTCGAGATATATCAAGATATTAAAAAGTTCCGAAGCCGCACCAACATAATAGAGATACAGAAACACCGTGGCCTCTTTCCTTGAGATAACTCTGCACTGTTGCGCGCTGCAAATGCCACTTCCAGGTTAGCTGTGCAGAAGAAGAACAACAAGAAGAAGAAATATCTCGAACTATGTCTGTCAGGCCCCTTCCCTTGAGATAAATCTGCAAATATCTCGGAAACGAAGCGAGCTATGGCAAAATGTTAAGAGACATTTTTTGTAGAGAATTATGTTTCCTACAATTTACGTTCTCTGATATTTTTTGATCAGAAGCGTAGTTTTCGAGATATATCGACATATTTAAAAGTTCCGAAGCCGCACCAACATAATAGAGATACAGAAACACCGTGGCCCCTTTCTTTGGGATAACTCTGCACTACTGCGAGCTGGAAATGCCACTTCCAGTTTAGCTGTGCAGAAGAAGAACAACAAGAAGAAGAAATATCTCGAAATATGTCCGTTAGGCCCCTTCCCTCGAGATAAATCTGCAAATATCTCGGAAACGAAGCGAGCTATGGCAAAATGTTAAGAGACCTTTTTTGTAGCGAATTAAGTTTCCTTCTTTTTACGTTCTATGATATTTTTTGATCAGATGCGTAGTTCTCGAGATATATCAAGATATTTAAAAGTTCCGAAGCTGCACCAACATAATAGAGATACAGAAACACCGTGGCCCCTTTCTTTGAAGTAACTCTGCACTATTGCGGGCTGCAAGTGCCACTTCCAGCTTAGCTGTGCAGAAGAAGAACAACAAGAAGAAGAAATATCTCGAAATATGTCCGTCAGGCCCCTTCCCTTGAGATAAATCTGCACATATCTCGGAAACCAAGCGAGATATGGCAAAATGTTAAGAGACCTTTTTTGTAGAGAATTAAGTTTCCCCCTTTTTATGTTCTATGATATTTTTCGATCAGATGCGTAGTTCTCGAGATATATCAAGATATTTAAAAGTTCCGAAGCTGCACCAACATAATAGAGATACAGAAACACCGTGGCCCCTATCTTTGCGATAACTCTGCACTATTGCGAGCTGCAAATGCCACTTCGAGCTTAGCTGTGCAGAGGAAGAACAACAAGAAGAAGAAATATCCCGAAATATGTCCGTCAGGACCCTTCCCTTGAGATATATCTGCAAATATCTCGGCAACCAAGCGAGCTATGGCAAAATGTTAAGAGACCTTTTTTGTAGAGAATTATGTTTCCTATAATTTATGTTCTATGATATTTTTTGATCAGAAGCGTAGTTTTCGAGATATATCGAGATATTTACAAGTTCCGAAGCCGCACCAACATAATAGAGATACAGAAACACCGTGGGCCCTTTCTTTGAGATAACTCTGCACTATTGCGAGCTGCAAATGCCACTTCCAGCTTAGCTGTGAAGAAGAAGAACAACAAGAAGAAGAAATATCTCGGAATATGTCCGTCAGGCCCCTTCCCTTGAGCTAAATCTGCAAATATCTCGGAAACGATGCCAGCTATGGGAAAATGTTAAGAGACCTTTTTTGTAGAGAATTATGTTTCCTACAATTTATGTTCTATGATATTTTTTGATCAGAAGCGTAGTTTTCGAGATATATCGAGATATTTAAAAGTTCCGAAGCCGCACCAACATAATAGAGATACAGAAACACCGTGGCCCCTTTCTTTGAGATAACTCTGCACTAGTGCGAGCCGCAAATGCCACTTCCAGCTTAGCTGTGCAGAAGAAGAACAACAAGAAGAAGAAATATCTCGAAATATGTCCGTCAGGACCCTTCCCTTGAGATAAATCTGCAAATATCTCGGAAACGAAGCGAGCTATGGCAAAATGTTGAGAGACCTTTTTTGTAGAGAATTAAGTTTCCTACTATTTATGTTCTATGATATTTTTTGATCAGAAGCGTAGTTCTCGAGATATATCAAGATATTTAAAAGTTCCGAAGCTGCACCAACATAATAGAGGTACAGAAACACCGTGGCCCCTTTCGTTGAGATAACTCTGCACTAGTGCGAGCCGCAAATGCCACTTCTAGCTTAGCTGTGCAGAAGAAGAACAACAAGAAGAAGAAATATCTCGAAATATGTCCGTCAGGCCCCTTCCCTTGAGATAAATCTGCAAATATCTCGGAAACGAAGCGAGCTATGGCAAAATGTTAAGAGACCTTTTTTGTAGAGAATTAAGTTTTCTACTTTTTATGTTCTATGATATTTTTTGATCAGATGCGTAGTTCTCGAGATATATCAAGATATTTAAAAGTTCCGAAGCCGCACCAACATAATAGAGATACAGAAACACCGTGGCCCCTTTCTTTGCGATAACTCTGCACTATTGCGAGCTGCAAATGCCACTTCGAGCTTAGCTGTGCAGAAGAAGAACCACAAGAAGAAGAGATATCTCGAAATATGTCCGTCAGGCCCCTTCCCTTGAGATAAATCTGCAAATATCTCGGAAACCCAGCGAGCTATGGCAAAATGTTAAGAGACTTTTTTTGTAGAGAATTAAGTTTCCCACTTTTTATGTTCTATGATATTTTTTGATCAGATGCGTAGTTCTCGAGATATATCAAGATATTTAAAAGTTCCGAAGCTGCACCAACATAATAGAGGTACAGAAACACCGTGGCCTCTTTCTTTGAGATAACTCTGCACTATTGCGAGCTGCAAAAGCCACTTCCAGCTTAGCTGTGCAGAACAAGAACAACAAGAAGAAGAAATATCTCGAAATATGTCCGTCAGGCCACTTCCCTTGAGATAAATCTGCAAATATCTCGGAAACGAAGCGAGCTATGGCAAAATGTTAAGAGACCTTTTTTGTAGAGAATTAAGTTTCCTACTTTTTATGTTCTATGGTATTTTTTGATCAGATGCGTAGTTCTCGAGATATATCAAGATATTTAAAAGTTCCGAAGCCGCACCAACATAATAGAGATACAGAAACACCGTGGCCCCTTTCTTTGCGATAACTCTGCACTATTGCGAGCTGCAAATGCCACTTCGAGCTTAGCTGTGCAGAAGAAGAACAACAAGAAGGAGAAATATCTCGAAATATGTCCGTCAGACCCCTTCCCTTGAGATAAATCTGCAAATATCTCGGAAACGAAGCGAGCTATGGCAAAACGTTAAGAGACCTTTTTTGTAGAGAATTATGTTTCCTACAATTTACGTTCTATGATATTTTTTGATCAGAAGCGTAGTTTTCGAGATATATCGAGATATTTAAAAGTTCCGAAGCCGCACCAACATAATAGAGATACAGAAACACCGTGGCCCCTTTCTTTGAGATAACTCTGCACTATTGCGACCTGCAAATGCCACTTCCAGCTTAACTGTGCAGAAGAAGAACAACAAGAAGAAGAAATATCTCGAAATATGTCCGTCAGGCCCCTGCCCTTGAGATAAATCTGCAAATATCTCGGAAACGATGCCAGCTATGGGAAAATGTTAAGAGACCTTTTTTGTAGAGAATTAAGTTTCCTACTTTTTATGTTCTATGATATTTTTTGATCAGATGCGTAGTTCTCGAGATATATCAAGATATTAAAAAGTTCCGAAGCCGCACCAACATAATAGAGATACAGAAACACCGTGGCCTCTTTCCTTGAGATAACTCTGCACTGTTGCGCGCTGCAAATGCCACTTCCAGGTTAGCTGTGCAGAAGAAGAACAACAAGAAGAAGAAATATCTCGAACTATGTCTGTCAGGCCCCTTCCCTTGAGATAAATCTGCAAATATCTCGGAAACGAAGCGAGCTATGGCAAAATGTTAAGAGACATTTTTTGTAGAGAATTATGTTTCCTACAATTTACGTTCTCTGATATTTTTTGATCAGAAGCGTAGTTTTCGAGATATATCGAGATATTTAAAAGTTCCGAAGCCGCACCAACATAATAGAGATACAGAAACACCGTGGTCTCTTTCTTTGAGATAACTCTGCACTATTGCGAGCTGCAAATGCCACTTCCAGCTTAGCTGTGCAGAAGAGGAACAACAAGAAGAAGAAATATCTCGGAATATGTCCGTCAGGCCCCTTCCCTTGAGCTACATCTGCAAATATCTCGGAAACGATGCCAGCTATGGGAAAATGTTAAGAGACCTTTTTTGTAGAGAATTATGTTTCCTACAATTTATGTTCTATGATATTTTTTGATCAGAAGCGTAGTTTTCGAGATATATCGACATATTTAAAAGTTCCGAAGCCGCACCAACATAATAGAGATACAGAAACACCGTGGCCCCTTTCTTTGGGATAACTCTGCACTATTGCGAGCTGGAAATGCCACTTCCAGTTTAGCTGTCTAGAAGAAGAACAACAAGAAGAAGAAATATCTCGAAATATGTCCGTTAGGCCCCTTCCCTCGAGATAAATCTGCAAATATCTCGGAAACGAAGCGAGCTATGGCAAAATGTTAAGAGATCTTTTTTGTAGAGAATTAAGTTTCCTTCTTTTTACGTTCTATGATATTTTTTGATCAGATGCGTAGTTCTCGAGATATATCAAGATATTTAAAAGTTCCGAAGCTGCACCAACATAATAGAGATACAGAAACACCGTGGCCCCTTTCTTTGAAGTAACTCTGCACTATTGCGGGCTGCAAGTGCCACTTCCAGCTTAGCTGTGCAGAAGAAGAACAACAAGAAGAAGAAATATCTCGAAATATGTCCGTCAGGCCCCTTCCCTTGAGATAAATCTGCACATATCTCGGAAACCAAGCGAGATATGGCAAAATGTTAAGAGACCTTTTTTGTAGAGAATTAAGTTTCCCCCTTTTTATGTTCTATGATATTTTTCGATCAGATGCGTAGTTCTCGAGATATATCAAGATATTTAAAAGTTCCGAAGCCGCACCAACATAATAGAGATACAGAAACACCGTGGCCCCTATCTTTGCGATAACTCTGCACTATTGCGAGCTGCAAATGCCACTTCGAGCTTAGCTGTGCAGAGGAAGAACAACAAGAAGAAGAAATATCCCGAAATATGTCCGTCAGGACCCTTCCCTTGAGATATATCTGCAAATATCTCGGCAACCAAGCGAGCTATGGCAAAATGTTAAGAGACCTTTTTTGTAGAGAATTATGTTTCCTATAATTTATGTTCTATGATATTTTTTGATCAGAAGCGTAGTTTTCGAGATATATCGAGATATTTAAAAGTTCCGAAGCCGCACCAACATAATAGAGATACAGAAACACCGTGGGCCCTTTCTTTGAGATAACTCTGCACTATTGCGACCTGCAAATGCCACTTCCAGCTTAGCTGTGCAGAAGAAGAACAACAAGAAGAAGAAATATCTCGAATTATGTCCGTCAGGCCCCTTCCCTTGAGATAAATCTGCAAATATCTCGAAAACGAAGCTAGCTATGGCAAAATGTTAAGAGACCTTTTTTGTAGAGAATTAAGTTTCCTACTTTTTATGTTGTATGATATTTTTTGATGAGATGCGTAGTTCTCGAGATATATCAAGATATTTAAAAGTTCCGAAGCCGCACCAACAAAATAGAGATACAGAAACACCGTGGCCCCTTTCTTTGAGATCACTCTGCACTATTGCGAGCTGCAAATGCCACTTCGAGCTTAGCTGTGCAGAAGAAGAACAACAAGAAGAAGAAATATCTCGAAATATGTCCGTCAGACCCCTTCCCTTGAGATAAATCTGCAAATATCTCGGAAACGAAGCGAGCTATGGCAAAATGTTAAGAGACCTTTTTTGTAGAGAATTAAGTTTCCTACTTTTTATGTTGTATGACATTTTTTGATCAGATGCGTAGTTCTCGGGATATATCAAGATATTTAAAAGTTCCGAAGCCGCACCAACATAATAGAGATACAGAAACACCGTGGCCCCTTTCTTTGAGATAACTCTGCACTATTGCGACCTGCAAATGCCACTTCCAGCTTAGCTGTGCAGAAGAAGAACAGCAAGAAGAAGAAATATCTCGAAATATGTCCGTCAGGCCCCTTCCCTTGAGAAACATCTGCAAATATCTCGGAAACGAAGCGAGCTATGGCAAAATGTTAAGAGACCTTTTTTGTAGAGAATTATGTTTCCTACAATTTACGTTCTCTGATATTTTTTGATCAGAAGCGTAGTTTTCGAGATATATCGAGATATTTAAAAGTTCCGAAGCCGCACCAACATAATAGAGATACAGAAACACCGTGGTCTCTTTCTTTGAGATAACTCTGCACTATTGCGAGCTGCAAATGCCACTTCCAGCTTAGCTGTGCAGAAGAGGAACAACAAGAAGAAGAAATATCTCGGAATATGTCCGTCAGGCCCCTTCCCTTGAGCTACATCTGCAAATATCTCGGAAACGATGCCAGCTATGGGAAAATGTTAAGAGTCCTTTTTTGTAGAGAATTATGTTTCCTACAATTTATGTTCTATGATATTTTTTGATCAGAAGCGTAGTTTTCGAGATATATCGACATATTTAAAAGTTCCGAAGCCGCACCAACATAATAGAGATACAGAAACACCGTGGCCCCTTTCTTTGGGATAACTCTGCACTATTGCGAGCTGGAAATGCCACTTCCAGTTTAGCTGTGCAGAAGAAGAACAACAAGAAGAAGAAATATCTCGAAATATGTCCGTTAGGCCCCTTCCCTCGAGATAAATCTGCAAATATCTCGGAAACGAAGCGAGCTATGGCAAAATGTTAAGAGACCTTTTTTGTAGAGAATTAAGTTTCCTTCTTTTTACGTTCTATGATATTTTTTGATCAGATGCGTAGTTCTCGAGATATATCAAGATATTTAAAAGTTCCGAAGCTGCACCAACATAATAGAGGTACAGAAACAGCGTGGCCGCTTTCTTTGAGATAACTCTGCACTATTGCGAGCTGCAAATGCCACTTCGAGCTTAGCTGTGCAGAAGAAGAACAACAAGAAGAAGAAATATCTCGAAATATGTCCGTCAGGCCCCTTCCCTTGAGATAAATCTGCAAATATCTCGGAAACGAAGCGAGCTATGGCAAAACGTTAAGAAACCTTTTTTGTAGAGAATTATGCTTCCTACAATTTATGTTCTATGATATTTTTTGATCAGAAGCGTAGTTTTCGAGATATATCGACATATTTAAAAGTTCCGAAGCCGCACCAACATAATAGAGATACAGAAACACCGTGGCCCCTTTCTTTGGGATAACTCTGCACTATTGCGAGCTGGAAATGCCACTTCCAGTTTAGCTGTGCAGAAGAAGAACAACAAGAAGAAGAAATATCTCGAAATATGTCCGTCAGGACCCTTCCCTTGAGATAAATCTGCAAATATCTCGGAAACGAAGCGAGCTATGGCAAAATGTTGAGAGACCTTTTTTGTAGAGAATTATGTTTGCTACAATTTATGTTCTATGATATTTTTTGATCAGAAGCGTAGTTTTCGAGATATATCGAGATATTTAAAAGTTCCGAAGCCGCACCAACATAATAGAGATACAGAAACACCGTGGCCCCTCTCTTTGAGATAACTCTGCACAATTGCGAGCTGCAAATGCCACTTCCAGCTTAGCTGTGCAGAAGAAGAACAACAAGAAGAAGAAATATCTCGAAATATGTCCGTCAGGCCCCTTCCCTTGAGATAAATCTGCAAATATCTCGGAAACGAAGCGAGCTATGGCAAAATGTTGAGAGACCTTTTTTGTAGAGAATTAAGTTTCCTACTATTTATGTTCTATGATATTTTTTGATCAGATGCGTAGTTCTCGAGATATATCAAGATATTTAAAAGTTCCGAAGCCGCACCAACATAATAGAGATACAGAAACACCGTGGCCCCTTTCGTTGAGATAACTCTGCACTATTGCGAGCTGCAAATGCCACTTCCAGCTTAGCTGTGCAGAAGAAGAACAACAAGAAGAAGAAATATCTCGAAATATGTCCGTCAGGCCCCTTCCCTTGAGATAAATCTGCAAATATCTCGGAAACGAAGCGAGCTATGGCAAAACGTTAAGAAACCTTTTTTGTAGAGAATTATGCTTCCTACAATTTATGTTCTATGATATTTTTTGATCAGAAGCGTAGTTTTCGAGATATATCGACATATTTAAAAGTTCCGAAGCCGCACCAACATAATAGAGATACAGAAACACCGTGGCCCCTTTCTTTGGGATAACTCTGCACTATTGCGAGCTGGAAATGCCACTTCCAGTTTAGCTGTGCAGAAGAAGAACAACAAGAAGAAGAAATATCTCGAAATATGTCCGTTAGGCCCCTTCCCTTGAGATAAATCTGCAAATATCTCGGAAACGAAGCGAGCTATGGCAAAATGTTAAGAGACCTTTTTTGTAGAGAATTAAGTTTCCTTCTTTTTACGTTCTATGATATTTTTTGATCAGATGCGTAGTTCTCGAGATATATCAAGATATTTAAAAGTTCCGAAGCTGCACCAACATAATAGAGGTACAGAAACAGCGTGGCCGCTTTCTTTGAGATAACTCTGCACTATTGCGAGCTGCAAATGCCACTTCGAGCTTAGCTGTGCAGAAGAAGAACAACAAGAAGAAGAAATATCTCGAAATATGTCCGTCAGGCCCCTTCCCTTGAGATAAATCTGCAAATATCTCGGAAACGAAGCGAGCTATGGCAAAATGTTAAGATACCTTTTTTGTAGAGAATTAAGTTTCCTACTTTTTATGTTCTATGATATTTTTTGATCAGATGCGTAGTTCTCGAGATATATCAAGATATTTAAAAGCTCCGAAGCTGCACCAACATAATAGAGGTACAGAAACACCGTGGCCCCTTTCTTTGAGATAACTCTGCACTATTGCGAGCTGCAAATGCCACTTCCAGCTTAGCTGTGCAGGAGAAGAACAACAAGAAGAAGAAATATCTCGAAATATGTCCGTCAGGCCCCTTCCCTTGAGATAAATCTGCAAATATCTCGGAAACGAAGCGAGCTATGGCAAAACGTTAAGAAACCTTTTTTGTAGAGAATTATGTTTCCTACAATTTATGTCCTATGATATTTTTTGATCAGAAGCGTAGTTTTCGAGATATATCGAGATATTTAAAAGTTCCGAAGCCGCACCAACATAATAGAGATACAGAAACACCGTGGTCTCTTTCTTTGAGATAACTCTGCACTATTGCGAGCTGCAAATGCCACTTCCAGCTTAGCTGTGCAGAAGAGGAACAACAAGAAGAAGAAATATCTCGGAATATGTCCGTCAGGCCCCTTCCCTTGAGCTACATCTGCAAATATCTCGGAAACGATGCCAGCTATGGGAAAATGTTAAGAGACCTTTTTTGTAGAGAATTATGTTTCCTACAATTTATGTTCTATGATATTTTTTGATCAGAAGCGTAGTTTTCGAGATATATCGACATATTTAAAAGTTCCGAAGCCGCACCAACATAATAGAGATACAGAAACACCGTGGCCCCTTTCTTTGGGATAACTCTGCACTATTGCGAGCTGGAAATGCCACTTCCAGTTTAGCTGTCTAGAAGAAGAACAACAAGAAGAAGAAATATCTCGAAATATGTCCGTTAGGCCCCTTCCCTCGAGATAAATCTGCAAATATCTCGGAAACGAAGCGAGCTATGGCAAAATGTTAAGAGACCTTTTTTGTAGAGAATTAAGTTTCCTTCTTTTTACGTTCTATGATATTTTTTGATCAGATGCGTAGTTCTCGAGATATATCAAGATATTTAAAAGTTCCGAAGCTGCACCAACATAATAGAGATACAGAAACACCGTGGCCCCTTTCTTTGAAGTAACTCTGCACTATTGCGGGCTGCAAGTGCCACTTCCAGCTTAGCTGTGCAGAAGAAGAACAACAAGAAGAAGAAATATCTCGAAATATGTCCGTCAGGCCCCTTCCCTTGAGATAAATCTGCACATATCTCGGAAACCAAGCGAGATATGGCAAAATGTTAAGAGACCTTTTTTGTAGAGAATTAAGTTTCCCCCTTTTTATGTTCTATGATATTTTTCGATCAGATGCGTAGTTCTCGAGATATATCAAGATATTTAAAAGTTCCGAAGCCGCACCAACATAATAGAGATACAGAAACACCGTGGCCCCTATCTTTGCGATAACTCTGCACTATTGCGAGCTGCAAATGCCACTTCGAGCTTAGCTGTGCAGAGGAAGAACAACAAGAAGAAGAAATATCCCGAAATATGTCCGTCAGGACCCTTCCCTTGAGATATATCTGCAAATATCTCGGCAACCAAGCGAGCTATGGCAAAATGTTAAGAGACCTTTTTTGTAGAGAATTATGTTTCCTATAATTTATGTTCTATGATATTTTTTGATCAGAAGCGTAGTTTTCGAGATATATCGAGATATTTAAAAGTTCCGAAGCCGCACCAACATAATAGAGATACAGAAACACCGTGGGCCCTTTCTTTGAGATAACTCTGCACTATTGCGACCTGCAAATGCCACTTCCAGCTTAGCTGTGCAGAAGAAGAACAACAAGAAGAAGAAATATCTCGAATTATGTCCGTCAGGCCCCTTCCCTTGAGATAAATCTGCAAATATCTCGAAAACGAAGCTAGCTATGGCAAAATGTTAAGAGACCTTTTTTGTAGAGAATTAAGTTTCCTACTTTTTATGTTGTATGATATTTTTTGATGAGATGCGTAGTTCTCGAGATATATCAAGATATTTAAAAGTTCCGAAGCCGCACCAACAAAATAGAGATACAGAAACACCGTGGCCCCTTTCTTTGAGATCACTCTGCACTATTGCGAGCTGCAAATGCCACTTCGAGCTTAGCTGTGCAGAAGAAGAACAACAAGAAGAAGAAATATCTCGAAATATGTCCGTCAGACCCCTTCCCTTGAGATAAATCTGCAAATATCTCGGAAACGAAGCGAGCTATGGCAAAATGTTAAGAGACCTTTTTTGTAGAGAATTAAGTTTCCTACTTTTTATGTTGTATGACATTTTTTGATCAGATGCGTAGTTCTCGGGATATATCAAGATATTTAAAAGTTCCGAAGCCGCACCAACATAATAGAGATACAGAAACACCGTGGCCCCTTTCTTTGAGATAACTCTGCACTATTGCGACCTGCAAATGCCACTTCCAGCTTAGCTGTGCAGAAGAAGAACAGCAAGAAGAAGAAATATCTCGAAATATGTCCGTCAGGCCCCTTCCCTTGAGAAACATCTGCAAATATCTCGGAAACGAAGCGAGCTATGGCAAAATGTTAAGAGACCTTTTTTGTAGAGAATTATGTTTCCTACAATTTACGTTCTCTGATATTTTTTGATCAGAAGCGTAGTTTTCGAGATATATCGAGATATTTAAAAGTTCCGAAGCCGCACCAACATAATAGAGATACAGAAACACCGTGGTCTCTTTCTTTGAGATAACTCTGCACTATTGCGAGCTGCAAATGCCACTTCCAGCTTAGCTGTGCAGAAGAGGAACAACAAGAAGAAGAAATATCTCGGAATATGTCCGTCAGGCCCCTTCCCTTGAGCTACATCTGCAAATATCTCGGAAACGATGCCAGCTATGGGAAAATGTTAAGAGTCCTTTTTTGTAGAGAATTATGTTTCCTACAATTTATGTTCTATGATATTTTTTGATCAGAAGCGTAGTTTTCGAGATATATCGACATATTTAAAAGTTCCGAAGCCGCACCAACATAATAGAGATACAGAAACACCGTGGCCCCTTTCTTTGGGATAACTCTGCACTATTGCGAGCTGGAAATGCCACTTCCAGTTTAGCTGTGCAGAAGAAGAACAACAAGAAGAAGAAATATCTC
This sequence comes from Osmia lignaria lignaria, assembly GCF_051020975.1. Classification (NCBI taxonomy): domain Eukaryota; kingdom Metazoa; phylum Arthropoda; class Insecta; order Hymenoptera; family Megachilidae; genus Osmia; species Osmia lignaria. Next base: position 4,480,633 of record NW_027478167.1, on the reverse strand, counting down.
GAAATATGTCCGTTAGGCCCCTTCCCTCGAGATAAATCTGCAAATATCTCGGAAACGAAGCGAGCTATGGCAAAATGTTAAGAGACCTTTTTTGTAGAGAATTAAGTTTCCTTCTTTTTACGTTCTATGATATTTTTTGATCAGATGCGTAGTTCTCGAGATATATCAAGATATTTAAAAGTTCCGAAGCTGCACCAACATAATAGAGGTACAGAAACAGCGTGGCCGCCTTCTTTGAGATAACTCTGCACTATTGCGAGCTGCAAATGCCACTTCGAGCTTAGCTGTGCAGAAGAAGAACAACAAGAAGAAGAAATATCTCGAAATATGTCCGTCAGGCCCCTTCCCTTGAGATAAATCTGCAAATATCTCGGAAACGAAGCGAGCTATGGCAAAACGTTAAGAAACCTTTTTTGTAGACAATTATGCTTCCTACAATTTATGTTCTATGATATTTTTTGATCAGAAGCGTAGTTTTCGAGATATATCGACATATTTAAAAGTTCCGAAGCCGCACCAACATAATAGAGATACAGAAACACCGTGGCCCCTTTCTTTGGGATAACTCTGCACTATTGCGAGCTGGAAATGCCACTTCCAGTTTAGCTGTGCAGAAGAAGAACAACAAGAAGAAGAAATATCTCGAAATATGTCCGTTAGGCCCCTTCCCTTGAGATAAATCTGCAAATATCTCGGAAACGAAGCGAGCTATGGCAAAATGTTCAGAGACCTTTTTTGTAGAGAATTAAGTTTCCTTCTTTTTACGTTCTATGATATTTTTTGATCAGATGCGTAGTTCTCGAGATATATCAAGATATTTAAAAGTTCCGAAGCTGCACCAACATAATAGAGGTACAGAAACAGCGTGGCCGCTTTCTTTGAGATAACTCTGCACTATTGCGAGCTGCAAATGCCACTTCGAGCTTAGCTGTGCAGAAGAAGAACAACAAGAAGAAGAAATATCTCGAAATATGTCCGTCAGGCCCCTTCCCTTGAGATAAATCTGCAAATATCTCGGAAACGAAGCGAGCTATGGCAAAATGTTAAGATACCTTTTTTGTAGAGAATTAAGTTTCCTACTTTTTATGTTCTATGATATTTTTTGATCAGATGCGTAGTTCTCGAGATATATCAAGATATTTAAAAGCTCCGAAGCTGCACCAACATAATAGAGGTACAGAAACACCGTGGCCCCTTTCTTTGGGATAACTCTGCACTATTGCGAGCTGGAAATGCCACTTCCAGTTTAGCTGTGCAGAAGAAGAACAACAAGAAGAAGAAATATCTCGAAATATGTCCGTTAGGCCCCTTCCCTTGAGATAAATCTGCAAATATCTCGGAAACGATGCCAGCTATGGGAAAATGTTAAGAGACCTTTTTTGTAGAGAATTATGTTTCCTACAATTTATGTTCTATGATATTTTTCGATCAGAAGCGTAGTTTTCGAGATATATCGAGATATTTAAAAGTTCCGAAGCCGCACCAACATAATAGAGATACAGAAACACCGTGGCCCCTTTCTTTGAGATAACTCTGCACTAGTGCGAGCCGCAAATGCCACTTCCAGCTTAGCTGTGCAGAAGAAGAACAACAAGAAGAAGAAATATCTCGAAATATGTCCGTCAGGACCCTTCCCTTGAGATAAATCTGCAAATATCTCGGAAACGAAGCGAGCTATGGCAAAATGTTGAGAGACCTTTTTTGTAGAGAATTATGTTTGCTACAATTTATGTTCTATGATATTTTTTGATCAGAAGCGTAGTTTTCGAGATATATCGAGATATTTAAAAGTTCCGAAGCCGCACCAACATAATAGAGATACAGAAACACCGTGGCCCCTCTCTTTGAGATAACTCTGCACAATTGCGAGCTGCAAATGCCACTTCCAGCTTAGCTGTGCAGAAGAAGAACAACAAGAAGAAGAAATATCTCGAAATATGTCCGTCAGGCCCCTTCCCTTGAGATAAATCTGCAAATATCTCGGAAACGAAGCGAGCTATGGCAAAATGTTGAGAGACCTTTTTTGTAGAGAATTAAGTTTCCTACTATTTATGTTCTATGATATTTTTTGATCAGATGCGTAGTTCTCGAGATATATCAAGATATTTAAAAGTTCCGAAGCCGCACCAACATAATAGAGATACAGAAACACCGTGGCCCCTTTCGTTGAGATAACTCTGCACTATTGCGAGCTGCAAATGCCACTTCCAGCTTAGCTGTGCAGAAGAAGAACAACAAGAAGAAGAAATATCTCGAAATATGTCCGTCAGGCCCCTTCCCTTGAGATAAATCTGCAAATATCTCGGAAACGAAGCGAGCTATGGCAAAACGTTAAGAAACCTTTTTTGTAGAGAATTATGCTTCCTACAATTTATGTTCTATGATATTTTTTGATCAGAAGCGTAGTTTTCGAGATATATCGACATATTTAAAAGTTCCGAAGCCGCACCAACATAATAGAGATACAGAAACACCGTGGCCCCTTTCTTTGGGATAACTCTGCACTATTGCGAGCTGGAAATGCCACTTCCAGCTTAGCTGTGCAGAAGAAGAACAACAAGAAGAAGAAATATCTCGAAATATGTCCGTCAGGCCCCTTCCCTTGAGATAAATCTGCAAATATCTCGGAAACGAAGCGAGCTATGGCAAAACGTTAAGAAACCTTTTTTGTAGAGAATTATGTTTCCTACAATTTATGTCCTATGATATTTTTTGATCAGAAGCGTAGTTTTCGAGATATATCGAGATATTTAAAAGTTCCGAAGCCGCACCAACATAGTAGAGATACAGAAACACCGTGGCCCCTTTCTTTGAGATAACTCTGCACTATTGCGAGCTGCAAATGCCACTTCCAGCTTAGCTGTGAAGAAGAAGAACAACAAGAAGAAGAAATATCTCGAAATATGTCCGTCAGGCCCCTTCCCTTGAGATAAATCTGCAAATATCTCGGAAACGAAGCGAGCTATGGCAAAATGTTAAGATACCTTTTTTGTAGAGAATTAAGTTTCCTACTTTTTATGTTCTATGATATTTTTTGATCAGATGCGTAGTTCTCGAGATATATCAAGATATTTAAAAGCTCCGAAGCTGCACCAACATAATAGAGGTACAGAAACACCGTGGCCCCTTTCTTTGGGATAACTCTGCACTATTGCGAGCTGGAAATGCCACTTCCAGTTTAGCTGTGCAGAAGAAGAACAACAAGAAGAAGAAATATCTCGAAATATGTCCGTTAGGCCCCTTCCCTTGAGATAAATCTGCAAATATCTCGGAAACGATGCCAGCTATGGGAAAATGTTAAGAGACCTTTTTTGTAGAGAATTATGTTTCCTACAATTTATGTTCTATGATATTTTTCGATCAGAAGCGTAGTTTTCGAGATATATCGAGATATTTAAAAGTTCCGAAGCCGCACCAACATAATAGAGATACAGAAACACCGTGGCCCCTTTCTTTGAGATAACTCTGCACTAGTGCGAGCCGCAAATGCCACTTCCAGCTTAGCTGTGCAGAAGAAGAACAACAAGAAGAAGAAATATCTCGAAATATGTCCGTCAGGACCCTTCCCTTGAGATAAATCTGCAAATATCTCGGAAACGAAGCGAGCTATGGCAAAATGTTGAGAGACCTTTTTTGTAGAGAATTATGTTTGCTACAATTTATGTTCTATGATATTTTTTGATCAGAAGCGTAGTTTTCGAGATATATCGAGATATTTAAAAGTTCCGAAGCCGCACCAACATAATAGAGATACAGAAACACCGTGGCCCCTCTCTTTGAGATAACTCTGCACAATTGCGAGCTGCAAATGCCACTTCCAGCTTAGCTGTGCAGAAGAAGAACAACAAGAAGAAGAAATATCTCGAAATATGTCCGTCAGGCCCCTTCCCTTGAGATAAATCTGCAAATATCTCGGAAACGAAGCGAGCTATGGCAAAATGTTGAGAGACCTTTTTTGTAGAGAATTAAGTTTCCTACTATTTATGTTCTATGATATTTTTTGATCAGATGCGTAGTTCTCGAGATATATCAAGATATTTAAAAGTTCCGAAGCCGCACCAACATAATAGAGATACAGAAACACCGTGGCCCCTTTCGTTGAGATAACTCTGCACTATTGCGAGCTGCAAATGCCACTTCCAGCTTAGCTGTGCAGAAGAAGAACAACAAGAAGAAGAAATATCTCGAAATATGTCCGTCAGGCCCCTTCCCTTGAGATAAATCTGCAAATATCTCGGAAACGAAGCGAGCTATGGCAAAACGTTAAGAAACCTTTTTTGTAGAGAATTATGCTTCCTACAATTTATGTTCTATGATATTTTTTGATCAGAAGCGTAGTTTTCGAGATATATCGACATATTTAAAAGTTCCGAAGCCGCACCAACATAATAGAGATACAGAAACACCGTGGCCCCTTTCTTTGGGATAACTCTGCACTATTGCGAGCTGGAAATGCCACTTCCAGCTTAGCTGTGCAGAAGAAGAACAACAAGAAGAAGAAATATCTCGAAATATGTCCGTCAGGCCCCTTCCCTTGAGATAAATCTGCAAATATCTCGGAAACGAAGCGAGCTATGGCAAAACGTTAAGAAACCTTTTTTGTAGAGAATTATGTTTCCTACAATTTATGTCCTATGATATTTTTTGATCAGAAGCGTAGTTTTCGAGATATATCGAGATATTTAAAAGTTCCGAAGCCGCACCAACATAGTAGAGATACAGAAACACCGTGGCCCCTTTCTTTGAGATAACTCTGCACTATTGCGAGCTGCAAATGCCACTTCCAGCTTAGCTGTGAAGAAGAAGAACAACAAGAAGAAGAAATATCTCGAAATATGTCCGTCAGGCCCCTTCCCTTGAGATAAATCTGCAAATATCTCGGAAACGAAGCGAGCTATGGCAAAATGTTAAGATACCTTTTTTGTAGAGAATTAAGTTTCCTACTTTTTATGTTCTATGATATTTTTTGATCAGATGCGTAGTTCTCGAGATATATCAAGATATTTAAAAGCTCCGAAGCTGCACCAACATAATAGAGGTACAGAAACACCGTGGCCCCTTTCTTTGGGATAACTCTGCACTATTGCGAGCTGGAAATGCCACTTCCAGTTTAGCTGTGCAGAAGAAGAACAACAAGAAGAAGAAATATCTCGAAATATGTCCGTTAGGCCCCTTCCCTTGAGATAAATCTGCAAATATCTCGGAAACGATGCCAGCTATGGGAAAATGTTAAGAGACCTTTTTTGTAGAGAATTATGTTTCCTACAATTTATGTTCTATGATATTTTTCGATCAGAAGCGTAGTTTTCGAGATATATCGAGATATTTAAAAGTTCCGAAGCCGCACCAACATAATAGAGATACAGAAACACCGTGGCCCCTTTCTTTGAGATAACTCTGCACTAGTGCGAGCCGCAAATGCCACTTCCAGCTTAGCTGTGCAGAAGAAGAACAACAAGAAGAAGAAATATCTCGAAATATGTCCGTCAGGACCCTTCCCTTGAGATAAATCTGCAAATATCTCGGAAACGAAGCGAGCTATGGCAAAATGTTGAGAGACCTTTTTTGTAGAGAATTATGTTTGCTACAATTTATGTTCTATGATATTTTTTGATCAGAAGCGTAGTTTTCGAGATATATCGAGATATTTAAAAGTTCCGAAGCCGCACCAACATAATAGAGATACAGAAACACCGTGGCCCCTCTCTTTGAGATAACTCTGCACAATTGCGAGCTGCAAATGCCACTTCCAGCTTAGCTGTGCAGAAGAAGAACAACAAGAAGAAGAAATATCTCGAAATATGTCCGTCAGGCCCCTTCCCTTGAGATAAATCTGCAAATATCTCGGAAACGAAGCGAGCTATGGCAAAATGTTGAGAGACCTTTTTTGTAGAGAATTAAGTTTCCTACTATTTATGTTCTATGATATTTTTTGATCAGATGCGTAGTTCTCGAGATATATCAAGATATTTAAAAGTTCCGAAGCCGCACCAACATAATAGAGATACAGAAACACCGTGGCCCCTTTCGTTGAGATAACTCTGCACTATTGCGAGCTGCAAATGCCACTTCCAGCTTAGCTGTGCAGAAGAAGAACAACAAGAAGAAGAAATATCTCGAAATATGTCCGTCAGGCCCCTTCCCTTGAGATAAATCTGCAAATATCTCGGAAACGAAGCGAGCTATGGCAAAACGTTAAGAAACCTTTTTTGTAGAGAATTATGCTTCCTACAATTTATGTTCTATGATATTTTTTGATCAGAAGCGTAGTTTTCGAGATATATCGACATATTTAAAAGTTCCGAAGCCGCACCAACATAATAGAGATACAGAAACACCGTGGCCCCTTTCTTTGGGATAACTCTGCACTATTGCGAGCTGGAAATGCCACTTCCAGCTTAGCTGTGCAGAAGAAGAACAACAAGAAGAAGAAATATCTCGAAATATGTCCGTCAGGCCCCTTCCCTTGAGATAAATCTGCAAATATCTCGGAAACGAAGCGAGCTATGGCAAAACGTTAAGAAACCTTTTTTGTAGAGAATTATGTTTCCTACAATTTATGTCCTATGATATTTTTTGATCAGAAGCGTAGTTTTCGAGATATATCGAGATATTTAAAAGTTCCGAAGCCGCACCAACATAGTAGAGATACAGAAACACCGTGGCCCCTTTCTTTGAGATAACTCTGCACTATTGCGAGCTGCAAATGCCACTTCCAGCTTAGCTGTGAAGAAGAAGAACAACAAGAAGAAGAAATATCTCGGAATATGTCCGTCAGGCCCCTTCCCTTGAGCTAAATCTGCAAATATCTCGGAAACGATGCCAGCTATGGGAAAATGTTAAGAGACCTTTTTTGTAGAGAATTATGTTTCCTACAATTTATGTTCTATGATATTTTTCGATCAGAAGCGTAGTTTTCGAGATATATCGAGATATTTAAAAGTTCCGAAGCCGCACCAACATAATAGAGATACAGAAACACCGTGGCCCCTTTCTTTGAGATAACTCTGCACTAGTGCGAGCCGCAAATGCCACTTCCAGCTTAGCTGTGCAGAAGAAGAACAACAAGAAGAAGAAATATCTCGAAATATGTCCGTCGGGACCCTTCCCTTGAGATAAATCTGCAAATATCTCGGAAACGAAGCGAGCTATGGCAAAATGTTGAGAGACCTTTTTTGTAGAGAATTATGTTTCCTACAATTTATGTTCTATGATATTTTTTGATCAGAAGCGTAGTTTTCGAGATATATCGAGATATTTAAAAGTTCCGAAGCCGCACCAACATAATAGAGATACAGAAACACCGTGGCCCCTCTCTTTGAGATAACTCTGCACAATTGCGAGCTGCAAATGCCACTTCCAGCTTAGCTGTGCAGAAGAAGAACAACAAGAAGAAGAAATATCTCGAAATATGTCCGTTAGGCCCCTTCCCTCGAGATAAATCTGCAAATATCTCGGAAACGAAGCGAGCTATGGCAAAATGTTAAGAGACCTTTTTTGTAGAGAATTAAGTTTCCTTCTTTTTACGTTCTATGATATTTTTTGATCAGATGCGTAGTTCTCGAGATATATCAAGATATTTAAAAGTTCCGAAGCTGCACCAACATAATAGAGGTACAGAAACAGCGTGGCCGCCTTCTTTGAGATAACTCTGCACTATTGCGAGCTGCAAATGCCACTTCGAGCTTAGCTGTGCAGAAGAAGAACAACAAGAAGAAGAAATATCTCGAAATATGTCCGTCAGGCCCCTTCCCTTGAGATAAATCTGCAAATATCTCGGAAACGAAGCGAGCTATGGCAAAACGTTAAGAAACCTTTTTTGTAGACAATTATGCTTCCTACAATTTATGTTCTATGATATTTTTTGATCAGAAGCGTAGTTTTCGAGATATATCGACATATTTAAAAGTTCCGAAGCCGCACCAACATAATAGAGATACAGAAACACCGTGGCCCCTTTCTTTGGGATAACTCTGCACTATTGCGAGCTGGAAATGCCACTTCCAGTTTAGCTGTGCAGAAGAAGAACAACAAGAAGAAGAAATATCTCGAAATATGTCCGTTAGGCCCCTTCCCTTGAGATAAATCTGCAAATATCTCGGAAACGAAGCGAGCTATGGCAAAATGTTAAGAGACCTTTTTTGTAGAGAATTAAGTTTCCTTCTTTTTACGTTCTATGATATTTTTTGATCAGATGCGTAGTTCTCGAGATATATCAAGATATTTAAAAGTTCCGAAGCTGCACCAACATAATAGAGGTACAGAAACAGCGTGGCCGCTTTCTTTGAGATAACTCTGCACTATTGCGAGCTGCAAATGCCACTTCGAGCTTAGCTGTGCAGAAGAAGAACAACAAGAAGAAGAAATATCTCGAAATATGTCCGTCAGGCCCCTTCCCTTGAGATAAATCTGCAAATATCTCGGAAACGAAGCGAGCTATGGCAAAATGTTAAGATACCTTTTTTGTAGAGAATTAAGTTTCCTACTTTTTATGTTCTATGATATTTTTTGATCAGATGCGTAGTTCTCGAGATATATCAAGATATTTAAAAGCTCCGAAGCTGCACCAACATAATAGAGGTACAGAAACACCGTGGCCCCTTTCTTTGGGATAACTCTGCACTATTGCGAGCTGGAAATGCCACTTCCAGTTTAGCTGTGCAGAAGAAGAACAACAAGAAGAAGAAATATCTCGAAATATGTCCGTTAGGCCCCTTCCCTTGAGATAAATCTGCAAATATCTCGGAAACGATGCCAGCTATGGGAAAATGTTAAGAGACCTTTTTTGTAGAGAATTATGTTTCCTACAATTTATGTTCTATGATATTTTTCGATCAGAAGCGTAGTTTTCGAGATATATCGAGATATTTAAAAGTTCCGAAGCCGCACCAACATAATAGAGATACAGAAACACCGTGGCCCCTTTCTTTGAGATAACTCTGCACTAGTGCGAGCCGCAAATGCCACTTCCAGCTTAGCTGTGCAGAAGAAGAACAACAAGAAGAAGAAATATCTCGAAATATGTCCGTCAGGACCCTTCCCTTGAGATAAATCTGCAAATATCTCGGAAACGAAGCGAGCTATGGCAAAATGTTGAGAGCCCTTTTTTGTAGAGAATTATGTTTGCTACAATTTATGTTCTATGATATTTTTTGATCAGAAGCGTAGTTTTCGAGATATATCGAGATATTTAAAAGTTCCGAAGCCGCACCAACATAATAGAGATACAGAAACACCGTGGCCCCTCTCTTTGAGATAACTCTGCACAATTGCGAGCTGCAAATGCCACTTCCAGCTTAGCTGTGCAGAAGAAGAACAACAAGAAGAAGAAATATCTCGAAATATGTCCGTCAGGCCCCTTCCCTTGAGATAAATCTGCAAATATCTCGGAAACGAAGCGAGCTATGGCAAAATGTTGAGAGACCTTTTTTGTAGAGAATTAAGTTTCCTACTATTTATGTTCTATGATATTTTTTGATCAGATGCGTAGTTCTCGAGATATATCAAGATATTTAAAAGTTCCGAAGCCGCACCAACATAATAGAGATACAGAAACACCGTGGCCCCTTTCGTTGAGATAACTCTGCACTATTGCGAGCTGCAAATGCCACTTCCAGCTTAGCTGTGCAGAAGAAGAACAACAAGAAGAAGAAATATCTCGAAATATGTCCGTCAGGCCCCTTCCCTTGAGATAAATCTGCAAATATCTCGGAAACGAAGCGAGCTATGGCAAAACGTTAAGAAACCTTTTTTGTAGAGAATTATGCTTCCTACAATTTATGTTCTATGATATTTTTTGATCAGAAGCGTAGTTTTCGAGATATATCGACATATTTAAAAGTTCCGAAGCCGCACCAACATAATAGAGATACAGAAACACCGTGGCCCCTTTCTTTGGGATAACTCTGCACTATTGCGAGCTGGAAATGCCACTTCCAGTTTAGCTGTGCAGAAGAAGAACAACAAGAAGAAGAAATATCTCGAAATATGTCCGTTAGGCCCCTTCCCTTGAGATAAATCTGCAAATATCTCGGAAACGAAGCGAGCTATGGCAAAATGTTAAGAGACCTTTTTTGTAGAGAATTAAGTTTCCTTCTTTTTACGTTCTATGATATTTTTTGATCAGATGCGTAGTTCTCGAGATATATCAAGATATTTAAAAGTTCCGAAGCTGCACCAACATAATAGAGGTACAGAAACAGCGTGGCCGCTTTCTTTGAGATAACTCTGCACTATTGCGAGCTGCAAATGCCACTTCGAGCTTAGCTGTGCAGAAGAAGAACAACAAGAAGAAGAAATATCTCGAAATATGTCCGTCAGGCCCCTTCCCTTGAGATAAATCTTAAAATATCTCGGAAACGAAGCGAGCTATGGCAAAATGTTAAGATACCTTTTTTGTAGAGAATTAAGTTTCCTACTTTTTATGTTCTATGATATTTTTTGATCAGATGCGTAGTTCTCGAGATATATCAAGATATTTAAAAGCTCCGAAGCTGCACCAACATAATAGAGGTACAGAAACACCGTGGCCCCTTTCTTTGAGATAACTCTGCACTATTGCGAGCTGCAAATGCCACTTCCAGCTTAGCTGTGCAGAAGAAGAACAACAAGAAGAAGAAATATCTCGAAATATGTCCGTCAGGCCCCTTCCCTTGAGATAAATCTGCAAATATCTCGGAAACGAAGCGAGCTATGGCAAAACGTTAAGAAACCTTTTTTGTAGAGAATTATGTTTCCTACAATTTATGTCCTATGATATTTTTTGATCAGAAGCGTAGTTTTCGAGATATATCGAGATATTTAAAAGTTCCGAAGCCGCACCAACATAGTAGAGATACAGAAACACCGTGGCCCCTTTCTTTGAGATAACTCTGCACTATTGCGAGCTGCAAATGCCACTTCCAGCTTAGCTGTGCAGAAGAGGAACAACAAGAATAAGAAATATCTCGGAATATGTCCGTCAGGCCCCTTCCCTTGAGCTACATCTGCAAATATCTCGGAAACGATGCCAGCTATGGGAAAATGTTAAGAGACCTTTTTTGTAGAGAATTATGTTTCCTACAATTTATGTTCTATGATATTTTTTGATCAGAAGCGTAGTTTTCGAGATATATCGAGATATTTAAAAGTTCCGAAGCCGCACCAACATAATAGAGATACAGAAACACCGTGGCCCCTTTCTTTGAGATAACTCTGCACTAGTGCGAGCCGCAAATGCCACTTCCAGCTTAGCTGTGCAGAAGAAGAACAACAAGAAGAAGAAATATCTCGAAATATGTCCGTCAGGACCCTTCCCTTGAGATAAATCTGCAAATATCTCGGAAACGAAGCGAGCTATGGCAAAATGTGGAGAGACCTTTTTTGTAGAGAATTATGTTTCCTACAATTTATGTTCTATGATATTTTTTGATCAGAAGCGTAGTTTTCGAGATATATCGAGATATTTAAAAGTTCCGAAGCCGCACCAACATAATAGAGATACAGAAACACCGTGGCCCCTCTCTTTGAGATAACTCTGCACAATTGCGAGCTGCAAATGCCACTTCCAGCTTAGCTGTGCAGAAGAGGAACAACAAGAAGAAGAAATATCTCGAAATATGTCCGTGAGGCTCCTTCCCTTGAGATAAATCTGCAAATATCTCGGAAACGAAGCGAGCTATGGCAAAATGTTGAGAGACCTTTTTTGTAGAGAATTAAGTTTCCTACAATTTATGTTCTATGATATTTTTTGATCAGAAGCGTAGTTTTCGAGATATATCGAGATATTTAGAAGTTCCGAAGCCGCACCAACATAATAGAGATACAGAAACACCGTGGCCCCTCTCTTTGAGATAACTCTGCACAATTGCGAGCTGCAAATGCCACTTCCAGCTTAGCTGTGCAGAAGAAGAACAACAAGAAGAAGAAATATCTCGAAATATGTCCGCCAGGCCCCTTCCCTTGAGATAAATCTGCAAATATCTCGGAAACGAAGCGAGCTATGGCAAAATGTTGAGAGACCTTTTTTGTAGGGAATTAAGTTTCCTACTATTTATGTTCTATGATATTTTTTGATCAGATGCGTAGTTCTCGAGATATATCAAGATATTTAAAAGTTCCGAAGCCGCACCAACATAATAGAGATACAGAAACACCGTGGCCCCTCTCTTTGAGATAACTCTGCACTATTGCGAGCTGCAAATGCCACTTCCAGCTTAGCTGTGCAGAAGAAGAACAACAAGAAGAAGGAATATCTCGAAATATGTCCGTCAGGCCCCTTCCCTTGAGATAAATCTGCAAATACCTCGGAAACGAAGCGAGCTATGGCAAAATGTTGAGAGACCTTTTTTGTAGAGAATTAAGTTTCCTACTATTTATGTTCTATGATATTTTTTGATCAGATGCGTAGTTCTCGAGATATATCAAGATATTTAAAAGTTCCGAAGCCGCACCAACATAATAGAGATACAGAAACACCGTGGCCCCTTTCGTTGAGATAACTCTACACTATTGCGAGCTGCAAATGCCACTTCCAGCTTAGCTGTGCAGAAGAAGAACAACAAGAAGAAGAAATATCTCGAAATATGTCCGTCAGGCCCCTTCCCTTGAGATATATCTGCAAATATCTCGGAAACGAAGCGAGCTATGGCAAAATGTTAAGAGACCTTTTTTGTAGAGAATTATGTTTCCTACAATTTATGTTCTATGATATTTTTTGATCAGAAGCGTAGTTTTCGAGATATATCGAGATATTTAAAAGTTCCGAAGCCGCACCAACATAATAGAGATACAGAAACACCGTGGCCCCTTTCTTTGGGATAACTCTGCACTATTGCGAACTGGAAATGCCACTTCCAGCTTAGCTGTGCAGAAGAAGAACAACAAGAAGAAGAAATATCTCGAAATATGTCCGTCAGGCCCCTTCCCTTGAGATAAATCTGCAAATATCTCGGAAACGAAGCGAGCTATGGCAAAACGTTAAGAAACCTTTTTTGTAGAGAACTATGTTTCCTACAATTTATGTCCTATGATATTTTTTGATCAGAAGCGTAGTTTTCGAGATATATCGAGATATTTAAAAGTTCCGAAGCCGCACCAACATAATAGAGATACAGAAACACCGTGGCCCCTTTCTTTGAGATAACTCTGCACTAGTGCGAGCCGCAAATGCCACTTCCAGCTTAGCTGTGCAGAAGAAGAACAACAAGAAGAAGAAATATCTCGAAATATGTCCGTCAGGACCCTTCCCTTGAGATAAATCTGCAAATATCTCGGAAACGAAGCGAGCTATGGCAAAATGTTAAGAGACCTTTTTTGTAGAGAATTATGTTTCCTACAATTTACGTTCTGTGATATTTTTTGATCAGAAGCGTAGTTTTCGAGATATATCGAGATATTTAAAAGTTCCGAAGCCGCACCAACATAATAGAGATACAGAAACACCGTGGTCTCTTTCTTTGAGATAACTCTGCACTATTGCGAGCTGCAAATGCCACTTCCAGCTTAGCTGTGCAGAAGAGGAACAACAAGAATAAGAAATATCTCGGAATATGTCCGTCAGGCCCCTTCCCTTGAGCTACATCTGCAAATATCTCGGAAACGATGCCAGCTATGGGAAAATGTTAAGAGACCTTTTTTGTAGAGAATTATGTTTCCTACAATTTATGTTCTATGATATTTTTTGATCAGAAGCGTAGTTTTCGAGATATATCGAGATATTTAAAAGTTCCGAAGCCGCACCAACATAATAGAGATACAGAAACACCGTGGCCCCTTTCTTTGAGATAACTCTGCACTAGTGCGAGCCGCAAATGCCACTTCCAGCTTAGCTGTGCAGAAGAAGAACAACAAGAAGAAGAAATATCTCGAAATATGTCCGTCAGGACCCTTCCCTTGAGATAAATCTGCAAATATCTCGGAAACGAAGCGAGCTATGGCAAAATGTGGAGAGACCTTTTTTGTAGAGAATGATGTTTCCTACAATTTATGTTCTATGATATTTTTTGATCAGAAGCGTAGTTTTCGAGATATATCGAGATATTTAAAAGTTCCGAAGCCGCACCAACATAATAGAGATACAGAAACACCGTGGCCCCTCTCTTTGAGATAACTCTGCACAATTGCGAGCTGCAAATGCCACTTCCAGCTTAGCTGTGCAGAAGAAGAACAACAAGAAGAAGAAATATCTCGAAATATGTCCGTGAGGCTCCTTCCCTTGAGATAAATCTGCAAATATCTCGGAAACGAAGCGAGCTATGGCAAAATGTTGAGAGACCTTTTTTGTAGAGAATTAAGTTTCCTACAATTTATGTTCTATGATATTTTTTGATCAGAAGCGTAGTTTTCGAGATATATCGAGATATTTAGAAGTTCCGAAGCCGCACCAACATAATAGAGATACAGAAACACCGTGGCCCCTCTCTTTGAGATAACTCTGCACAATTGCGAGCTGCAAATGCCACTTCCAGCTTAGCTGTGCAGAAGAAGAACAACAAGAAGAAGAAATATCTCGAAATATGTCCGCCAGGCCCCTTCCCTTGAGATAAATCTGCAAATATCTCGGAAACGAAGCGAGCTATGGCAAAATGTTGAGAGACCTTTTTTGTAGGGAATTAAGTTTCCTACTATTTATGTTCTATGATATTTTTTGATCAGATGCGTAGTTCTCGAGATATATCAAGATATTTAAAAGTTCCGAAGCCGCACCAACATAATAGAGATACAGAAACACCGTGGCCCCTCTCTTTGAGATAACTCTGCACTATTGCGAGCTGCAAATGCCACTTCCAGCTTAGCTGTGCAGAAGAAGAACAACAAGAAGAAGGAATATCTCGAAATATGTCCGTCAGGCCCCTTCCCTTGAGATAAATCTGCAAATATCTCGGAAACGAAGCGAGCTATGGCAAAATGTTGAGAGACCTTTTTTGTAGAGAATTAAGTTTCCTACTATTTATGTTCTATGATATTTTTTGATCAGATGCGTAGTTCTCGAGATATATCAAGATATTTAAAAGTTCCGAAGCCGCACCAACATAATAGAGATACAGAAACACCGTGGCCCCTTTCGTTGAGATAACTCTACACTATTGCGAGCTGCAAATGCCACTTCCAGCTTAGCTGTGCAGAAGAAGAACAACAAGAAGAAGAAATATCTCGAAATATGTCCGTCAGGCCCCTTCCCTTGAGATATATCTGCAAATATCTCGGAAACGAAGCGAGCTATGGCAAAATCTTAAGAGACCTTTTTTGTAGAGAATTATGTTTCCTACAATTTATGTTCTATGATATTTTTTGATCAGAAGCGTAGTTTTCGAGATATATCGAGATATTTAAAAGTTCCGAAGCCGCACCAACATAATAGAGATACAGAAACACCGTGGCCCCTTTCTTTGGGATAACTCTGCACTATTGCGAACTGGAAATGCCACTTCCACCTTAGCTGTGCAGAAGAAGAACAACAAGAAGAAGAAATATCTCGAAATATGTCCGTCAGGCCCCTTCCCTTGAGATAAATCTGCAAATATCTCGGAAACGAAGCGAGCTATGGCAAAACGTTAAGAAACCTTTTTTGTAGAGAACTATGTTTCCTACAATTTATGTCCTATGATATTTTTTGATCAGAAGCGTAGTTTTCGAGATATATCGAGATATTTAAAAGTTCCGAAGCCGCACCAACATAATAGAGATACAGAAACACCGTGGCCCCTTTCTTTGAGATAACTCTGCACTAGTGCGAGCCGCAAATGCCACTTCCAGCTTAGCTGTGCAGAAGAAGAACAACAAGAAGAAGAAATATCTCGAAATATGTCCGTCAGGACCCTTCCCTTGAGATAAATCTGCAAATATCTCGGAAACGAAGCGAGCTATGGCAAAATGTTGAGAGACCTTTTTTGTAGAGAATTATGTTTCCTACAATTTATGTTCTATGATATTTTTTGATCAGAAGCGTAGTTTTCGAGATATATCGAGATATTTAAAAGTTCCGAAGCCGCACCAACATAATAGAGATACAGAAACACCGTGGCCCCTCTCTTTGAGATAACTCTGCACAATTGCGAGCTGCAAATGCCACTTCCAGCTTAGCTGTGCAGAAGAAGAACAACAAGAAGAAGAAATATCTCGAAATATGTCCGTCCGGCCCCTTCCCTTGAGATAAATCTGCAAATATCTCGGAAACGAAGCGAGCTATGGCAAAATGTTGAGAGACCTTTTTTGTAGAGAATTAAGTTTCCTACTATTTATGTTCTATGATATTTTTTGATCAGATGCGTAGTTCTCGAGATATATCAAGATATTTAAAAGTTCCGAAGCCGCACCAACATAATAGAGATACAGAAACACCGTGGACCCTTTCGTTGAAATAACTCTGCACTATTGCGAGCTGCAAATGCCACTTCCAGCTTAGCTGTGCAGAAGAAGAACAACAAGAAGAAGAAATATCTCGAAATATGTCCGTCAGGCCCCTTCCCTTGAGATATATCTGCAAATATCTCGGAAACGAAGCGAGCTATGGCAAAATGTCAAGAGACCTTTTTTGTAGAGAATAATGTTTCCTACAATTTATGTTCTATGATATTTTTTGATCAGAAGCGTAGTTTTCGAGATATATCGAGATATTTAAAAGTTCCGAAGCCGCACCAACATAATAGAGATACAGAAACACCGTGGCCCCTTTCTTTGAGATAACTCTGCACTAGTGCGAGCCGCAAATGCCACTTCCAGCTTAGCTGTGCAGAAGAAGAACAACAAGAAGAAGAGATATCTCGAAATATGTCCGTCAGGACCCTTCCCTTGAGATAAATCTGCAAATATCTCGGAAACGAAGCGAGCTATGGCAAAATGTTGAGAGACCTTTTTTGGAGAGAATTATGTTTCCTACAATTTATGTTCTATGATATTTTTTGATCAGAAGCGTAGTTTTCGAGATATATCGAGATATTTAAAAGTTCCGAAGCCGCACCAACATAATAGAGATACAGAAACACCGTGGCCCCTCTCTTTGAGATAACTCTGCACAATTGCGAGCTGCAAATGCCACTTCCAGCTTAGCTGTGCAGAAGAAGAACAACAAGAAGAAGAAATATCTCGATATATGTCCGTCAGGCCCCTTCCCTTGAGATAAATCTGCAAATATCTCGGAAACGAAGCGAGCTATGGCAAAATGTTGAGAGACCTTTTTTGTAGACAATTAGGTTTCCTACTATTTATGTTCTATGATATTTTTTGATCAGATGCGTAGTTCTCGAGATATATCAAGATATTTAAAAGTTCCGAAGCCGCACCAACATAATAGAGATACAGAAACACCGTGGCCCC
The DNA here is from genome assembly GCF_051020975.1 of Osmia lignaria lignaria. Taxonomy (NCBI): domain Eukaryota; kingdom Metazoa; phylum Arthropoda; class Insecta; order Hymenoptera; family Megachilidae; genus Osmia; species Osmia lignaria. The sequence continues at coordinate 4,463,338 of NW_027478167.1, read as the reverse complement.
TTTCGTTGAGATAACTCTGCACTAGTGCGAGCCGCAAATGCCACTTCTAGCTTAGCTGTGCAGAAGAAGAACAACAAGAAGAAGAAATATCTCGAAATATGTCCGTCAGGCCCCTTCCCTTGAGATAAATCTGCAAATATCTCGGAAACGAAGCGAGCTATGGCAAAATGTTAAGAGACCTTTTTTGTAGAGAATTATGTTTCCTACAATTTATGTTCTATGATATTTTTTGATCAGAAGCGTAGTTTTCGAGATATATCGAGATATTTAAAAGTTCCGAAGCCGCACCAACATAATAGAGATACAGAAACACCGTGGCCCCTTTCTTTGAGATAACTCTGCACTAGTGCGAGCCGCAAATGCCACTTCCAGCTTAGCTGTGCAGAAGAAGAACAACAAGAAGAAGAAATATCTCGAAATATGTCCGTCAGGCCCCTTCCCTTGAGATAAATCTGCAAATATCTCGGAAACGAAGCGAGCTATGGCAAAATGTTAACAGACCTTTTTTGTAGAGAATTACGTTTCCTACAATTTATGTTCTATGATATTTTTTGATCAGAAGCGTAGTTTTCGAGATATATCGAGATATTTAAAAGTTCCGAAGCCGCACCAACATAATAGAGATACAGAAACACCGTGGCCCCTCTCTTTGAGATAACTCTGCACAATTGCGAGCTGCAAATGCCACTTCCAGCTTAGCTGTGCAGAAGAAGAACAACAAGAAGAAGAAATATCTCGAAATATGTCCGTCAGGCCCCTTCCCTTGAGATAAATCTGCAAATATCTCGGAAACGAAGCGAGCTATGGCAAAATGTTAAGAGACCTTTTTTGTAGAGAATTATGTTTCCTACAATTTATGTTCTATGATATTTTTTGATCAGAAGCGTAGTTTTCGAGATATATCGAGATATTTAAAAGTTCCGAAGCCGCACCAACATAATAGAGATACAGAAACACCGTGGCCCCTCTCTTTGAGATAACTCTGCACAATTGCGAGCTGCAAATGCCACTGCCAGCTTAGCTGTGCAGAAGAAGAACAACAAGAAGAAGAAATATCTCGAAATATGTCCGTCAGGCCCCTTCCCTTGAGATAAATCTGCAAATATCTCGGAAACGAAGCGAGCTATGGCAAAATGTTGAGAGACCTTTTTTGTAGAGAATTAAGTTTCCTACAATTTATGTTCTATGATATTTTTTGATCAGAAGCGTAGTTTTCGAGATATATCGAGATATTTAAAAGTTCCGAAGCCGCACCAACATAATAGAGATACAGAAACACCGTGGCCCCTTTCTTTGAGATAACTCTGCACTAGTGCGAGCCGCAAATGCCACTTCCAGCTTAGCTGTGCAGAAGAAGAACAACAAGAAGAAGAAATATCTCGAAATATGTCCGTCAGGCCCCTTCCCTTGAGATAAATCTGCAAATATCTCGGAAACGAAGCGAGCTATGGCAAAATGTTAACAGACCTTTTTTGTAGAGAATTACGTTTCCTACAATTTATGTTCTATGATATTTTTTGATCAGAAGCGTAGTTTTCGAGATATATCGAGATATTTAAAAGTTCCGAAGCCGCACCAACATAATAGAGATACAGAAACACCGTGGCCCCTCTCTTTGAGATAACTCTGCACAATTGCGAGCTGCAAATGCCACTTCCAGCTTAGCTGTGCAGAAGAAGAACAACAAGAAGAAGAAATATCTCGAAATATGTCCGTCAGGCCCCTTCCCTTGAGATAAATCTGCAAATATCTCGGAAACGAAGCGAGCTATGGCAAAATGTTAAGAGACCTTTTTTGTAGAGAATTATGTTTCCTACAATTTATGTTCTATGATATTTTTTGATCAGAAGCGTAGTTTTCGAGATATATCGAGATATTTAAAAGTTCCGAAGCCGCACCAACATAATAGAGATACAGAAACACCGTGGCCCCTCTCTTTGAGATAACTCTGCACAATTGCGAGCTGCAAATGCCACTGCCAGCTTAGCTGTGCAGAAGAAGAACAACAAGAAGAAGAAATATCTCGAAATATGTCCGTCAGGCCCCTTCCCTTGAGATAAATCTGCAAATATCTCGGAAACGAAGCGAGCTATGGCAAAATGTTGAGAGACCTTTTTTGTAGAGAATTAAGTTTCCTACAATTTATGTTCTATGATATTTTTTGATCAGAAGCGTAGTTTTCGAGATATATCGAGATATTTAAAAGTTCCGAAGCCGCACCAACATAATAGAGATACAGAAACACCGTGGCCCCTTTCTTTGAGATAACTCTGCACTAGTGCGAGCCGCAAATGCCACTTCCAGCTTAGCTGTGCAGAAGAAGAACAACAAGAAGAAGAAATATCTCGAAATATGTCCGTCAGGCCCCTTCCCTTGAGATAAATCTGCAAATATCTCGGAAACGAAGCGAGCTATGGCAAAATGTTAAGAGACCGTTTTTGTAGAGAATTACGTTTCCTACAATTTATGTTCTATGATATTTTTTGATCAGAAGCGTAGTTTTCGAGATATATCGAGATATTTAAAAGTTCCGAAGCCGCACCAACATAATAGAGATACAGAAACACCGTGGCCCCTCTCTTTGAGATAACTCTGCACAATTGCGAGCTTCAAATGCCACTTCCAGCTTAGCTGTGCAGAAGACGAACAACAAGAAGAAGAAATATCTCGAAATATGTCCGTCAGGCCCCTTCCCTTGAGATAAATCTGCAAATATCTCGGAAACGAAGCGAGCTATGGCAAAATGTTAAGAGACCTTTTTTGTAGAGAATTATGTTTCCTACTTTTTATCTTCTATGATATTTTTTGATCAGACGCGTAGTTCTCGAGATATATCAAGATATTTAAAAGTTCCGAAGCCGCACGAACATAATAGAGATACAGAAACACCGTGGCCCCTTTCTTTGAGATAACTCTGCACTATTGCGAGCTGTAAATGCCACTTCCAGCTTAGCTGTGCAGAAGAAGAACAACAAGAAGAAGAAATATCTCGAAATATGTCCGTCAGGCCCCTTCCCTTGAGATAAATCTGCAAATATCTCGGAAACGAAGCGAGCTATGGCAAAATGTTGAGAGACCTTTTTTGTAGAGAATTAAGTTTCCTACTATTTATGTTCTATGATATTTTTTGATCAGATGCGTAGTTCTCGAGATATATCAAGATATTTAAAAGTTCCGAAGCTGCACCAACATAATAGAGATACAGAAACACCGTGGCCCCTTTCTTTGAGATAACTCTGCACTAGTGCGAGCCGCAAATGCCACTTCTAGCTTAGCTGTGCAGAAGAAGAACAACAAGAAGAAGAAATATCTCGAAATATGTCCGTCAGGCCCCTTCCCTTGAGATAAATCTGCAAATATCTCGGAAACGAAGCGAGCTATGGCAAAACGTTAAGAAACCTTTTTTGTAGAGAATTATGTTTCCTACAATTCATGTCCTATGATATTTTTTGATCAGAAGCGTAGTTTTCGAGATATATCGAGATATTTAAAAGTTCCGAAGCCGCACCAACATAATAGAGATACAGAAACACCGTGGCCCCTTTCTTTGAGATAACTCTGCACTATTGCGAGCTGCAAATGCCACTTCCAGCTTAGCTGTGAAGAAGAAGAACAACAAGAAGAAGAAATATCTCGGAATATGTCCGTCAGGCCCCTTCCCTTGAGCTAAATCTGCAAATATCTCGGAAACGATGCCAGCTATGGGAAAATGTTAAGAGACCTTTTTTGTAGAGAATTATGTTTCCTACAATTTATGTTCTATGATATTTTTTGATCAGAAGCGTAGTTTTCGAGATATATCGAGATATTTAAAAGTTCCGAAGCCGCACCAACATAATAGAGATACAGAAACACCGTGGCCCCTTTCTTTGAGATAACTCTGCACTAGTGCGAGCCGCAAATGCCACTTCCAGCTTAGCTGTGCAGAAGAAGAACAACAAGAAGAAGAAATATCTCGAAATATGTCCGTCAGGACCCTTCCCTTGAGATAAATCTGCAAATATCTCGGAAACGAAGCGAGCTATGGCAAAATGTTGAGAGACCTTTTTTGTAGAGAATTATGTTTCCTACAATTTATGTTCTATGATATTTTTTGATCAGAAGCGTAGTTTTCGAGATATATCGAGATATTTAAAAGTTCCGAAGCCGCACCAACATAACAGAGATACAGAAACACCGTGGCCCCTCTCTTTGAGATAACTCTGCACAATTGCGAGCTGCAAATGCCACTTCCAGCTTAGCTGTGCAGAAGAAGAACAACAAGAAGAAGAAATATCTCGAAATATGTCCGTCAGGCCCCTTCCCTTGAGATAAATCTGCAAATATCTCGGAAACGAAGCGAGCTATGGCAAAATGTTGAGAGACCTTTTTTGTAGAGAATTAAGTTTCCTACTATTTATGTTCTATGATATTTTTTGATCAGATGCGTAGTTTTCCAGATATATCAAGATATTTAAAAGTTCCGAAGCCGCACCATCATAATAGAGATACAGAAACACCGTGGCCCCTTTCGTTGAGATAACTCTGCACTAGTGCGAGCCGCAAATGCCACTTCTAGCTTAGCTGTGCAGAAGAAGAACAACAAGAAGAAGAAATATCTCGAAATATGTCCGTCAGGCCCCTTCCCTTGAGATAAATCTGCAAATATCTCGGAAACGAAGCGAGCTATGGCAAAATGTTAAGAGACCTTTTTTGTAGAGAATTATGTTTCCTACAATTTATGTTGTATGATTTTTTTGATCAGAAGCGTAGTTTTCGAGATATATCGAGATATTTAAAAGTTCCGAAGCCGCACCAACATAATAGAGATACAGAAACACCGTGGCCCCTCTCTTTGAGATAACTCTGCACAATTACGAGCTGCAAATGCCACTTCCAGCTTAGCTGTGCAGAAGACGAACAACAAGAAGAAGAAATATCTCGAAATATGTCCGTCAGGCCCCTTCCCTTGAGATAAATCTGCAAATATCTCGGAAACGAAGCGAGCTATGGCAAAATGTTAAGAGACGTCCTTTGTAGAGAATTATGTTTCCTACAATTTATGTTCTATGATATTTTTTGATCAGAAGCGTAATTTTCGAGATATATCGAGATATTTAAAAGTTCCGAAGCCGCACCAACATAATAGGGATACAGAAACACCGCGGCCCCTTTCTTTGAGATAACTCTGCACTAGTGCGAGCCGCAAATGCCACTTCTAGCTTAGCTGTGCAGAAGAAGAACAACAAGAAGAAGAAATATCTCGAAATATGTCCGTCAGGCCCCTTCCCTTGAGATAAATCTGCAAATATCTCGGGAACGAAGCGAGCTATGGCAAAATGTTAAGAGACCTTTTCTGTAGAGAATTATGTTTCCTACAATTTATGTTCTATGATATTTTTTGATCAGAAGCGTAGTTTTCGAGATATATCGAGATATTTAAAAGTTCCGAAGCCGCACCAACATAATATAGATACAGAAACACCGTGGCCCCTCTCTTTGAGATAACTCTGCACAATTACGAGCTGCAAATGCCACTTCCAGCTTAGCTGTGCAGAAGACGAACAACAAGAAGAAGAAATATCTCGAAATATGTCCGTCAGGCCCCTTCCCTTGAGATAAATCTGCAAATATCTCGGAAACGAAGCGAGCTATGGCAAAATGTTGAGAGACCTTTTTTGTAGAGAATTAAGTTTCCTACTTTTTATCTTGTATGATATTTTTTGATCAGATGCGTAGTTCTCGAGATATATCAAGATATTCAAAAGTTCCGAAGCCGCACCAACATAATAGAGATACAGAAACACCGTGGCCCCTCTCTTTGAGATAACTCTGCACTATTGCGAGCTGGAAATGCCACTTCCAGTTTAGCTGTGCAGAAGAAGAACGACAAGAAGAAGAAATATCTCGAAATATGTCCGTTAGGCCACTTCCCTTGAGATAAATCTGCAAATATCTCGGAAACGAAGAGAGCTATGGCAAAATGTTAAGAGACCTTTTTTGTACAGAATTACGTTTCCTACAATTTATGTTCTATGATATTTTTTGATCAGAAGCGTAGTTTTCGAGATATATCGAGATATTTAAAAGTTCCGAAGCCGCACCAACATAATAGAGATACAGAAACACCGTGGCCCCTTTCTTTGAGATAACTCTGCACTAGTGCGAGCCGCAAATGCCACTTCCAGCTTAGCTGTGCAGAAGAAGAACAACAAGAAGAAGAAATATCTCGAAATATGTCCGTCAGGACCCTTCCCTTGAGATAAATCTGCAAATATCTCGGAAACGAAGCGAGCTATGGCAAAATGTTGAGAGACCTTTTTTGTAGAGAATTATGTTTCCTACAATTTATGTTCTATGATATTTTTTGATCAGAAGCGTAGTTTTCGAGATATATCGAGATATTTAAAAGTTCCGAAGCCGCACCAACATAATAGAGATACAGAAACACCGTGGCCCCTCTCTTTGAGATAACTCTGCACAATTGCGAGCTGCAAATGCCACTTCCAGCTTAGCTGTGCAGAAGAAGAACAACAAGAAGAAGAAATATCTCGAAATATGTCCGTCAGGCCCCTTCCCTTGAGATAAATCTGCAAATATCTCGGAAACGAAGCGAGCTATGGCAAAATGTTGAGAGACCTTTTTTGTAGAGAATTAAGTTTCCTACTATTTATGTTCTATGATATTTTTTGATCAGATGCGTAGTTCTCGAGATATATCAAGATATTTAAAAGTTCCGAAGACGCACCAACATAATACAGATACAGAAACACCGTGGCCCCTTTCGTCGAGATAACTCTGCACTATTGCGAGCTGCAAATGCCACTTCCAGCTTAGCTGTGCAGAAGAAGAACAACAAGAAGAAGAAATATCTCGAAATATGTCCGTCAGGCCCCTTCCCTTGAGATATATCTGCAAATATCTCGGAAACGAAGCGAGCTATGGCAAAATGTTGAGAGACCTTTTTTGTAGAGAATTATGTTTCCTACAATTTATGTTCTATGATATTATTTGATCAGAAGCGTAGTTTTCGAGATATATCGAGATATTTAAAAGTTCCGAAGCCGCACCAACATAATAGAGATACAGAAACACCGTGGCCCCTTTCTTTGAGATAACTCTGCACTAGTGCGAGCCGCAAATGCCACTTCCAGCTTAGCTGTGCAGAAGAAGAACAACATGAAGAAGAAATATCTCGAAATATGTCCGTCAGGCCCCTTCCCTTGAGATAAATCTGCAAATATCTCGGAAACGAAGCGAGCTATGGCAAAATGTTGAGAGACCTTTTTTGTAGAGAATTAAGTTTCCTACTATTTATGTTCTATGATATTTTTTGATCAGATGCGTAGTTTTCCAGATATATCAAGATATTTAAAAGTTCCGAAGCCGCACCATCATAATAGAGATACAGAAACACCGTGGCCCCTTTCGTTGAGATAACTCTGCACTAGTGCGAGCCGCAAATGCCACTTCTAGCTTAGCTGTGCAGAAGAAGAACAACAAGAAGAAGAAATATCTCGAAATATGTCCGTCAGGCCCCTTCCCTTGAGATAAATCTGCAAATATCTCGGAAACGAAGCGAGCTATGGCAAAATGTTAAGAGACCTTTTTTGTAGAGAATTATGTTTCCTACAATTTATGTTGTATGATTTTTTTGATCAGAAGCGTAGTTTTCGAGATATATCGAGATATTTAAAAGTTCCGAAGCCGCACCAACATAATAGAGATACAGAAACACCGCGGCCCCTTTCTTTGAGATAACTCTGCACTAGTGCGAGCCGCAAATGCCACTTCTAGCTTAGCTGTGCAGAAGAAGAACAACAAGAAGAAGAAATATCTCGAAATATGTCCGTCAGGCCCCTTCCCTTGAGATAAATCTGCAAATATCTCGGAAACGAAGCGAGCTATGGCAAAATGTTAAGAGACCTTTTCTGTAGAGAATTATGTTTCCTACAATTTATGTTCTATGATATTTTTTGATCAGATGCGTAGTTTTCGAGATATATCGAGATATTTAAAAGTTCCGAAGCCGCACCAACATAATATAGATACAGAAACACCGTGGCCCCTCTCTTTGAGATAACTCTGCACAATTACGAGCTGCAAATGCCACTTCCAGCTTAGCTGTGCAGAAGACGAACAACAAGAAGAAGAAATATCTCGAAATATGTCCGTCAGGCCCCTTCCCTTGAGATAAATCTGCAAATATCTCGGAAACGAAGCGAGCTATGGCAAAATGTTGAGAGACCTTTTTTGTAGAGAATTAAGTTTCCTACTTTTTATCTTGTATGATATTTTTTGATCAGATGCGTAGTTCTCGAGATATATCAAGATATTCAAAAGTTCCGAAGCCGCACCAACATAATAGAGATACAGAAACACCGTGGCCCCTCTCTTTGAGATAACTCTGCACTATTGCGAGCTGGAAATGCCACTTCCAGTTTAGCTGTGCAGAAGAAGAACGACAAGAAGAAGAAATATCTCGAAATATGTCCGTTAGGCCACTTCCCTTGAGATAAATCTGCAAATATCTCGGAAACGAAGAGAGCTATGGCAAAATGTTAAGAGACCTTTTTTGTACAGAATTACGTTTCCTACAATTTATGTTCTATGATATTTTTTGATCAGAAGCGTAGTTTTCGAGATATATCGAGATATTTAAAAGTTCCGAAGCCGCACCAACATAATAGAGATACAGAAACACCGTGGCCCCTCTCTTTGAGATAACTCTGCACAATTACGAGCTGCAAATGCCACTTCCAGCTTAGCTGTGCAGAAGACGAACAACAAGAAGAAGAAATATCTCGAAATATGTCCGTCAGGCCCCTTCCCTTGAGATAAATCTGCAAATATCTCGGAAACGAAGCGAGCTATGGCAAAATGTTAAGAGACGTCCTTTGTAGAGAATTATGTTTCCTACAATTTATGTTCTATGATATTTTTTGATCAGAAGCGTAATTTTCGAGATATATCGAGATATTTAAAAGTTCCGAAGCCGCACCAACATAATAGGGATACAGAAACACCGCGGCCCCTTTCTTTGAGATAACTCTGCACTAGTGCGAGCCGCAAATGCCACTTCTAGCTTAGCTGTGCAGAAGAAGAACAACAAGAAGAAGAAATATCTCGAAATATGTCCGTCAGGCCCCTTCCCTTGAGATAAATCTGCAAATATCTCGGAAACGAAGCGAGCTATGGCAAAATGTTAAGAGACCTTTTCTGTAGAGAATTATGTTTCCTACAATTTATGTTCTATGATATTTTTTGATCAGATGCGTAGTTTTCGAGATATATCGAGATATTTAAAAGTTCCGAAGCCGCACCAACATAATATAGATACAGAAACACCGTGGCCCCTCTCTTTGAGATAACTCTGCACAATTACGAGCTGCAAATGCCACTTCCAGCTTAGCTGTGCAGAAGACGAACAACAAGAAGAAGAAATATCTCGAAATATGTCCGTCAGGCCCCTTCCCTTGAGATAAATCTGCAAATATCTCGGAAACGAAGCGAGCTATGGCAAAATGTTGAGAGACCTTTTTTGTAGAGAATTAAGTTTCCTACTTTTTATCTTGTATGATATTTTTTGATCAGATGCGTAGTTCTCGAGATATATCAAGATATTCAAAAGTTCCGACGCCGCACCAACATAATAGAGATACAGAAACACCGTGGCCCCTCTCTTTGAGATAACTCTGCACTATTGCGAGCTGGAAATGCCACTTCCAGTTTAGCTGTGCAGAAGAAGAACGACAAGAAGAAGAAATATCTCGAAATATGTCCGTTAGGCCACTTCCCTTGAGATAAATCTGCAAATATCTCGGAAACGAAGAGAGCTATGGCAAAATGTTAAGAGACCTTTTTTGTACAGAATTACGTTTCCTACAATTTATGTTCTATGATATTTTTTGATCAGAAGCGTAGTTTTCGAGATATATCGAGATATTTAAAAGTTCCGAAGCCGCACCAACATAATAGAGATACAGAAACACCGTGGCCCCTCTCTTTGAGATAACTCTGCACAATTACGAGCTGCAAATGCCACTTCCAGCTTAGCTGTGCAGAAGACGAACAACAAGAAGAAGAAATATCTCGAAATATGTCCGTCAGGCCCCTTCCCTTGAGATAAATCTGCAAATATCTCGGAAACGAAGCGAGCTATGGCAAAATGTTAAGAGACGTCCTTTGTAGAGAATTATGTTTCCTACAATTTATGTTCTATGATATTTTTTGATCAGAAGCGTAATTTTCGAGATATATCGAGATATTTAAAAGTTCCGAAGCCGCACCAACATAATAGGGATACAGAAACACCGCGGCCCCTTTCTTTGAGATAACTCTGCACTAGTGCGAGCCGCAAATGCCACTTCTAGCTTAGCTGTGCAGAAGAAGAACAACAAGAAGAAGAAATATCTCGAAATATGTCCGTCAGGCCCCTTCCCTTGAGATAAATCTGCAAATATCTCGGAAACGAAGCGAGCTATGGCAAAATGTTAAGAGACCTTTTCTGTAGAGAATTATGTTTCCTACAATTTATGTTCTATGATATTTTTTGATCAGAAGCGTAGTTTTCGAGATATATCGAGATATTTAAAAGTTCCGAAGCCGCACCAACATAATATAGATACAGAAACACCGTGGCCCCTCTCTTTGAGATAACTCTGCACAATTACGAGCTGCAAATGCCACTTCCAGCTTAGCTGTGCAGAAGACGAACAACAAGAAGAAGAAATATCTCGAAATATGTCCGTCAGGCCCCTTCCCTTGAGATAAATCTGCAAATATCTCGGAAACGAAGCGAGCTATGGCAAAATGTTGAGAGACCTTTTTTGTAGAGAATTAAGTTTCCTACTTTTTATCTTGTATGATATTTTTTGATCAGATGCGTAGTTCTCGAGATATATCAAGATATTCAAAAGTTCCGAAGCCGCACCAACATAATAGAGATACAGAAACACCGTGGCCCCTCTCTTTGAGATAACTCTGCACTATTGCGAGCTGGAAATGCCACTTCCAGTTTAGCTGTGCAGAAGAAGAACGACAAGAAGAAGAAATATCTCGAAATATGTCCGTTAGGCCACTTCCCTTGAGATAAATCTGCAAATATCTCGGAAACGAAGAGAGCTATGGCAAAATGTTAAGAGACCTTTTTTGTACAGAATTACGTTTCCTACAATTTATGTTCTATGATATTTTTTGATCAGAAGCGTAGTTTTCGAGATATATCGAGATATTTAAAAGTTCCGAAGCCGCACCAACATAATAGAGATACAGAAACACCGTGGCCCCTCTCTTTGAGATAACTCTGCACAATTACGAGCTGCAAATGCCACTTCCAGCTTAGCTGTGCAGAAGACGAACAACAAGAAGAAGAAATATCTCGAAATATGTCCGTCAGGCCCCTTCCCTTGAGATAAATCTGCAAATATCTCGGAAACGAAGCGAGCTATGGCAAAATGTTAAGAGACGTCCTTTGTAGAGAATTATGTTTCCTACAATTTATGTTCTATGATATTTTTTGATCAGAAGCGTAATTTTCGAGATATATCGAGATATTTAAAAGTTCCGAAGCCGCACCAACATAATAGGGATACAGAAACACCGCGGCCCCTTTCTTTGAGATAACTCTGCACTAGTGCGAGCCGCAAATGCCACTTCTAGCTTAGCTGTGCAGAAGAAGAACAACAAGAAGAAGAAATATCTCGAAATATGTCCGTCAGGCCCCTTCCCTTGAGATAAATCTGCAAATATCTCGGAAACGAAGCGAGCTATGGCAAAATGTTAAGAGACCTTTTCTGTAGAGAATTATGTTTCCTACAATTTATGTTCTATGATATTTTTTGATCAGAAGCGTAGTTTTCGAGATATATCGAGATATTTAAAAGTTCCGAAGCCGCACCAACATAATATAGATACAGAAACACCGTGGCCCCTCTCTTTGAGATAACTCTGCACAATTACGAGCTGCAAATGCCACTTCCAGCTTAGCTGTGCAGAAGACGAACAACAAGAAGAAGAAATATCTCGAAATATGTCCGTCAGGCCCCTTCCCTTGAGATAAATCTGCAAATATCTCGGAAACGAAGCGAGCTATGGCAAAATGTTGAGAGACCTTTTTTGTAGAGAATTAAGTTTCCTACTTTTTATCTTGTATGATATTTTTTGATCAGATGCGTAGTTCTCGAGATATATCAAGATATTCAAAAGTTCCGAAGCCGCACCAACATAATAGAGATACAGAAACACCGTGGCCCCTCTCTTTGAGATAACTCTGCACTATTGCGAGCTGGAAATGCCACTTCCAGTTTAGCTGTGCAGAAGAAGAACGACAAGAAGAAGAAATATCTCGAAATATGTCCGTTAGGCCACTTCCCTTGAGATAAATCTGCAAATATCTCGGAAACGAAGAGAGCTATGGCAAAATGTTAAGAGACCTTTTTTGTACAGAATTACGTTTCCTACAATTTATGTTCTATGATATTTTTTGATCAGAAGCGTAGTTTTCGAGATATATCGAGATATTTAAAAGTTCCGAAGCCGCACCAACATAATAGAGATACAGAAACACCGTGGCCCCTCTCTTTGAGATAACTCTGCACTATTGCGAGCTGTAAATGCCACTTCCAGCTTAGCTGTGCAGAAGAAGAACAACAAGAAGAAGAAATATCTCGAAATATGTCCGTCAGGCCCGTTCCTTTGAGCTGAATCTGCAAATATCTCGGAAATGAAGCGAGCTATGGCAAAATGCTAAGAGACGTTTTTTGTAGAGAATTATGTTTCCTACAATTTATGTTCTATGATATTTTTTGATCAGAAGCGTAGTTTTCGAGATATATCGAGATATTTAAAAGTTCCGAAGCCGCACCAACATAATAGGGATACAGAAACACCGTGGCCCCTCTCTTTGAGATAACTCTGCACTAGTGCGAGCCGCAAATGCCACTTCCAGCTTAGCTGTGCAGAAGAAGAACAACAAGAAGAAGAAATATCTCGAAATATGTCCGTCAGGCCCCTTCCCTTGAGATAAATCTGCAAATATCTCGGAAACGAAGCGAGCTATGGCAAAATGTTGAGAGACCTTTTTTGTAGAGAATTAAGTTTCCTACTATTTATGTTCTATGATATTTTTTGATCAGATGCGTAGTTCTCGAGATATATCAAGATATTTAAAAGTTCCGAAGCTGCACCAACATAATAGAGATACAGAAACACCGTGGCCCCTTTCTTTGAGATAACTCTGCACTAGTGCGAGCCGCAAATGCCACTTCTAGCTTAGCTGTGCAGAAGAAGAACAACAAGAAGAAGAAATATCTCGGAATATGTCCGTCAGGCCCCTTCCCTTGAGCTAAATCTGCAAATATCTCGGAAACGATGCCAGCTATGGGAAAATGTTAAGAGACCTTTTTTGTAGAGAATTATGTTTCCTACAATTTATGTTCTATGATATTTTTTGATCAGAAGCGTAGTTTTCGAGATATATCGAGATATTTAAAAGTTCCGAAGCCGCACCAACATAATAGAGATACAGAAACACCGTGGCCCCTTTCTTTGAGATAACTCTGCACTAGTGCGAGCCGCAAATGCCACTTCCAGCTTAGCTGTGCAGAAGAAGAACAACAAGAAGAAGAAATATCTCGAAATATGTCCGTCAGGACCCTTCCCTTGAGATAAATCTGCAAATATCTCGGAAACGAAGCGAGCTATGGCAAAATGTTGAGAGACCTTTTTTGTAGAGAATTATGTTTCCTACAATTTATGTTCTATGATATTTTTTGATCAGAAGCGTAGTTTTCGAGATATATCGAGATATTTAAAAGTTCCGAAGCCGCACCAACATAATAGAGATACAGAAACACCGTGGCCCCTCTCTTTGAGATAACTCTGCACAATTGCGAGCTGCAAATGCCACTTCCAGCTTAGCTGTGCAGAAGAAGAACAACAAGAAGAAGAAATATCTCGAAATATGTCCGTCAGGCCCCTTCCCTTGAGATAAATCTGCAAATATCTCGGAAACGAAGCGAGCTATGGCAAAATGTTGAGAGACCTTTTTTGTAGAGAATTAAGTTTCCTACTATTTATGTTCTATGATATTTTTTGATCAGATGCGTAGTTCTCGAGATATATCAAGATATTTAAAAGTTCCGAAGACGCACCAACATAATACAGATACAGAAACACCGTGGCCCCTTTCGTCGAGATAACTCTGCACTATTGCGAGCTGCAAATGCCACTTCCAGCTTAGCTGTGCAGAAGAAGAACAACAAGAAGAAGAAATATCTCGAAATATGTCCGTCAGGCCCCTTCCCTTGAGATATATCTGCAAATATCTCGGAAACGAAGCGAGCTATGGCAAAATGTTAAGAGACCTTTTTTGTAGAGAATTATGTTTCCTACAATTTATGTTCTATGATATTATTTGATCAGAAGCGTAGTTTTCGAGATATATCGAGATATTTAAAAGTTCCGAAGCCGCACCAACATAATAGAGATACAGAAACACCGTGGCCCCTTTCTTTGAGATAACTCTGCACTAGTGCGAGCCGCAAATGCCACTTCCAGCTTAGCTGTGCAGAAGAAGAACAACAAGAAGAAGAAATATCTCGAAATATGTCCGTCAGGCCCCTTCCCTTGAGATAAATCTGCAAATATCTCGGAAACGAAGCGAGCTATGGCAAAATGTTGAGAGACCTTTTTTGTAGAGAATTAAGTTTCCTACTATTTATGTTCTATGATATTTTTTGATCAGATGCGTAGTTTTCCAGATATATCAAGATATTTAAAAGTTCCGAAGCCGCACCATCATAATAGAGATACAGAAACACCGTGGCCCCTTTCGTTGAGATAACTCTGCACTAGTGCGAGCCGCAAATGCCACTTCTAGCTTAGCTGTGCAGAAGAAGAACAACAAGAAGAAGAAATATCTCGAAATATGTCCGTCAGGCCCCTTCCCTTGAGATAAATCTGCAAATATCTCGGAAACGAAGCGAGCTATGGCAAAATGTTGAGAGACCTTTTTTGTAGAGAATTATGTTTCCTACAATTTATGTTGTATGATTTTTTTGATCAGAAGCGTAGTTTTCGAGATATATCGAGATATTTAAAAGTTCCGAAGCCGCACCAACATAATAGAGATACAGAAACACCGTGGCCCCTCTCTTTGAGATAACTCTGCACAATTACGAGCTGCAAATGCCACTTCCAGCTTAGCTGTGCAGAAGACGAACAACAAGAAGAAGAAATATCTCGAAATATGTCCGTCAGGCCCCTTCCCTTGAGATAAATCTGCAAATATCTCGGAAACGAAGCGAGCTATGGCAAAATGTTAAGAGACGTCCTTTGTAGAGAATTATGTTTCCTACAATTTATGTTCTATGATATTTTTTGATCAGAAGCGTAATTTTCGAGATATATCGAGATATTTAAAAGTTCCGAAGCCGCACCAACATAATAGGGATACAGAAACACCGCGGCCCCTTTCTTTGAGATAACTCTGCACTAGTGCGAGCCGCAAATGCCACTTCTAGCTTAGCTGTGCAGAAGAAGAACAACAAGAAGAAGAAATATCTCGAAATATGTCCGTCAGGCCCCTTCCCTTGAGATAAATCTGCAAATATCTCGGAAACGAAGCGAGCTATGGCAAAATGTTAAGAGACCTTTTCTGTAGAGAATTATGTTTCCTACAATTTATGTTCTATGATATTTTTTGATCAGAAGCGTAGTTTTCGAGATATATCGAGATATTTAAAAGTTCCGAAGCCGCACCAACATAATATAGATACAGAAACACCGTGGCCCCTCTCTTTGAGATAACTCTGCACAATTACGAGCTGCAAATGCCACTTCCAGCTTAGCTGTGCAGAAGACGAACAACAAGAAGAAGAAATATCTCGAAATATGTCCGTCAGGCCCCTTCCCTTGAGATAAATCTGCAAATATCTCGGAAACGAAGCGAGCTATGGCAAAATGTTGAGAGACCTTTTTTGTAGAGAATTAAGTTTCCTACTTTTTATCTTGTATGATATTTTTTGATCAGATGCGTAGTTCTCGAGATATATCAAGATATTCAAAAGTTCCGAAGCCGCACCAACATAATAGAGATACAGAAACACCGTGGCCCCTCTCTTTGAGATAACTCTGCACTATTGCGAGCTGGAAATGCCACTTCCAGTTTAGCTGTGCAGAAGAAGAACGACAAGAAGAAGAAATATCTCGAAATATGTCCGTTAGGCCACTTCCCTTGAGATAAATCTGCAAATATCTCGGAAACGAAGAGAGCTATGGCAAAATGTTAAGAGACCTTTTTTGTACAGAATTACGTTTCCTACAATTTATGTTCTATGATATTTTTTGATCAGAAGCGTAGTTTTCGAGATATATCGAGATATTTAAAAGTTCCGAAGCCGCACCAACATAATAGAGATACAGAAACACCGTGGCCCCTCTCTTTGAGATAACTCTGCACAATTACGAGCTGGAAATGCCACTTCCAGCTTAGCTGTGCAGAAGACGAACAACAAGAAGAAGAAATATCTCGAAATATGTCCGTCAGGCCCGTTCCTTTGAGCTGAATCTGCAAATATCTCGGAAACGAAGCGAGCTATGGCAAAATGTTAAGAGACGTTTTTTGTAGAGAATTATGTTTCCTACAATTTATGTTCTATGATATTTTTTGATCAGAAGCGTAGTTTTCGAGATATATCGAGATATTTAAAAGTTCCGAAGCCGCACCAACATAATAGGGATACAGAAACACCGTGGCCCCTTTCTTTGAGATAACTCTGCACTAGTGCGAGCCGCAAATGCCACTTCCAACTTAGCTGTGCAGAAGAAGAACAACAAGAAGAAGAAATATCTCGAAATATGTCCGTCAGGCCCCTTCCCTTGAGATAAATCTGCAAATATCTCGGAAACGAAGCGAGCTATGGCAAAATGTTGAGAGACCTTTTTTGTAGAGAATTAAGTTTCCTACTTTTTATCTTGTATGATATTTTTTGATCAGATGCGTAGTTCTCGAGATATATCAAGATATTTAAAAGTTCCGAAGCCGCACCAACATAATAGAGATACAGAAACACCGTGGCCCCTCTCTTTGAGATAACTCTGCACTATTGCGAGCTGGAAATGCCACTTCCAGTTTAGCTGTGCAGAAGAAGAACGACAAGAAGAAGAAATATCTCGAAATATGTCCGTTAGGCCACTTCCCTTGAGATAAATCTGCAAATATCTCGGAAACGAAGAGAGCTATGGCAAAATGTTAAGAGACCTTTTTTGTAGAGAATTAAGTTTCCTACTTTTTATGTTCTATGATATTTTTTGATCAGATGCGTATTTCTCGAGATATATCAAGATATTTAAAAGTTCCGAAGCCGCACCAACATAATAGAGATACAGAAACACCGTGGCCCCTTTCTTTGAGATAACTCTGCACTATTGCGAGCTGTAAATGCCACTTCCAGCTTAGCTGTGCAGAAGAAGAACAACAAGAAGAAGAAATATCTCGAAATATGTCCGTCAGGTCCCTTCCCTTGAGATATATCTGCAAATATCTCGGAAACGAACTGAGCTATGGCAAAATGTTAAGAGACCTTCTTTGTAGAGAATTATGTTTCCTACAATTTATGTTCTATGATATTTTTTGATCAGAAGCGTAGTTTTCGAGATATATCGAGATATTTAAAAGTTCCGAAGCCGCACCAACATAATAGAGATACAGAAACACCGTGGCCCCTTTCTTTGAGATAACTCTGCACTAGTGCGAGCCGCAAATGCCACTTCCAGCTTAGCTGTGCAGAAGAAGAACAACAAGAAGAAGAAATATCTCGAAATATGTCCGTCAGGCCCCTTCCCTTGAGATAAATCTGCAAATATCTCGGAAACGAAGCGAGCTAGGGCAAAATGTTAAGAGACCTTTTTTGTAGAGAATTATGTTTCCTACAATTTATGTGCTATGATATTTTTTGATCAGAAGCGTAGTTTTCGAGATATATCGAGATATTTAAAAGTTCCGAAGCCGCACCAACATAATAGAGATACAGAAACACCGTGGCCCCTCTCTTTGAGATAACTCTGCACAATTGCGAGCTGCAAATGCCACTTCCAGCTTAGCTGTGCAGAAGAAGAACAACAAGAAGAAGAAATATCTCGAAATATGTCCGTCAGGCCCCTTCCCTTGAGATAAATCTGCAAATTATCTCGGAAACCAAGCGAGCTATGGCAAAATGCTGAGAGACCTTTTTTGTAGAGAATTAAGTTTCCTACTATTTATGTTCTATGATATTTTTTGATCAGATGCGTAGTTCTCGAGATATATCAAGATATTTAAAAGTTCCGAAGCCGCACCAACATAATAGAGATACAGAAACACCGTGGCCCCTTTCTTTGAGATAACTCTGCACTAGTGCGAGCCGCAAATGCCACTTCTAGCTTAGCTGTGCAGAAGAAGAACAACAAGAAGAAGAAATATCTCGAAATATGTCCGTCAGGCCCCTTCCCTTGAGATAAATCTGCAAATATCTCGGAAACGAAGCGAGCTATGGCAAAATGTTAAGAGACCTTTTTTGTAGAGAATTATGTTTCCTACAATTTATGTTCTATGATATTTTTTGATCAGAAGCGTAGTTTTCGAGATATATCGAGATATTTAAAAGTTCCGAAGCCGCACCAACATAATAGAGATACAGAAACACCGTGGCCCCTTTCTTTGAGATAACTCTGCACTAGTGCGAGCCGCAAATGCCACTTCCAGCTTAGCTGTGCAGAAGAAGAACAACAAGAAGAAGAAATATCTCGAAATATGTCCGTCAGGCCCCTTCCCTTGAGATAAATCTGCAAATATCTCGGAAACGAAGCGAGCTATGGCAAAATGCTAAGAGACGTTTTTTGTAGAGAATTATGTTTCCTACAATTTATGTTCTATGATATTTTTTGATAAGAAGCGTAGTTTTCGAGATATATCGAGATATTTAAAAGTTCCGAAGCCGCACCAACATAATAGGGATACAGAAACACCGTGGCCCCTTTCTTTGAGATAACTCGGCACTAGTGCGAGCCGCAAATGCCACTTCCAGCTTAGCTGTGCAGAAGACGAACAACAAGAAGAAGAAATATCTCGAAATATGTCCGTCAGGCCCCTTCCCTTGAGATAAATCTGCAAATATCTCGGAAACGAAGCGAGCTATGGCAAAATGTTAAGAGACCTTTTTTGTAGAGAATTATGTTTCCTACTTTTTATCTTCTATGATATTTTTTGATCAGACGCGTAGTTCTCGAGATATATCAAGATATTTAAAAGTTCCGAAGCCGCACCAACATAATAGAGATACAGAAACACCGTGGCCCCTTTCTTTGAGATAACTCTGCACTATTGCGAGCTGTAAATGCCACTTCCAGCTTAGCTGTGCAGAAGAAGAACAACAAGAAGAAGAAATATCTCGAAATATGTCCGTCAGGCCCGTTCCTTTGAGCTGAATCTGCAAATATCTCGGAAACGAAGCGAGCTATGGCAAAATGCTAAGAGACGTTTTTTGTAGAGAATTATGTTTCCTACAATTTATGTTCTATGATATTTTTTGATAAGAAGCGTAGTTTTCGAGATATATCGAGATATTTAAAAGTTCCGAAGCCGCACCAACATAATAGGGATACAGAAACACCGTGGCCCCTTTCTTTGAGATAACTCGGCACTAGTGCGAGCCGCAAATGCCACTTCCAGCTTAGCTGTGCAGAAGAAGAACAACAAGAAGAAGAAATATCTCGAAATATGTCCGTCAGGCCCCTTCCCTTGAGATAAATCTGCAAATATCTCGGAAACGAAGCGAGCTATGGCAAAATGTTGAGAGACCTTTTTTGTAGAGAATTAAGTTTCCTACTATTTATGTTCTATGATATTTTTTGATCAGATGCGTAGTTCTCGAGATATATCAAGATATTTAAAAGTTCCGAAGCTGCACCAACATAATAGAGATACAGAAACACCGTGGCCCCTTTCTTTGAGATAACTCTGCACTAGTGCGAGCCGCAAATGCCACTTCTAGCTTAGCTGTGCAGAAGAAGAACAACAAGAAGAAGAAATATCTCGAAATATGTCCGTCAGGCCCCTTCCCTTGAGATAAATCTGCAAATATCTCGGAAACGAAGCGAGCTATGGCAAAATGTTGAGAGACCTTTTTTGTAGAGAATTAAGTTTCCTACTATTTATGTTCTATGATATTTTTTGATCAGATGCGTAGTTTTCCAGATATATCAAGATATTTAAAAGTTCCGAAGCCGCACCATCATAATAGAGATACAGAAACACCGTGGCCCCTTTCGTTGAGATAACTCTGCACTAGTGCGAGCCGCAAATGCCACCTCTAGCTTAGCTGTGCAGAAGAAGAACAACAAGAAGAAGAAATATCTCGAAATATGTCCGTCAGGCCCCTTCCCTTGAGATAAATCAGCAAATATCTCGGAAACGAAGCGAGCTATGGCAAAATGTTAAGAGACGTCCTTTGTAGAGAATTATGTTTCCTACAATTTATGTTCTATGATATTTTTTGATCAGAAGCGTAATTTTCGAGATATATCGAGATATTTAAAAGTTCCGAAGCCGCACCAACATAATAGGGATACAGAAACACCGCGGCCCCTTTCTTTGAGATAACTCTGCACTAGTGCGAGCCGCAAATGCCACTTCTAGCTTAGCTGTGCAGAAGAAGAACAACAAGAAGAAGAAATATCTCGAAATATGTCCGTCAGGCCCCTTCCCTTGAGATAAATCTGCAAATATCTCGGAAACGAAGCGAGCTATGGCAAAATGTTAAGAGACCTTTTCTGTAGAGAATTATGTTTCCTACAATTTATGTTCTATGATATTTTTTGATCAGAAGCGTAGTTTTCGAGATATATCGAGATATTTAAAAGTTCCGAAGCCGCACCAACATAATATAGATACAGAAACACCGTGGCCCCTCTCTTTGAGATAACTCTGCACAATTACGAGCTGCAAATGCCACTTCCAGCTTAGCTGTGCAGAAGACGAACAACAAGAAGAAGAAATATCTCGAAATATGTCCGTCAGGCCCGTTCCTTTGAGCTGAATCTGCAAATATCTCGGAAACGAAGCGAGCTATGGCAAAATGTTAAGAGACGTTTTTTGTAGAGAATTATGTTTCCTACAATTTATGTTCTATGATATTTTTTGATCAGAAGCGTAGTTTTCGAGATATATCGAGATATTTAAAAGTTCCGAAGCCGCACCAACATAATAGGGATACAGAAACACCGTGGCCCCTTTCTTTGAGATAACTCTGCACTAGTGCGAGCCGCAAATGCCACTTCCAACTTAGCTGTGCAGAAGAAGAACAACAAGAAGAAGAAATATCTCGAAATATGTCCGTCAGGCCCCTTCCCTTGAGATAAATCTGCAAATATCTCGGAAACGAAGCGAGCTATGGCAAAATGTTGAGAGACCTTTTTTGTAGAGAATTAAGTTTCCTACTTTTTATCTTGTATGATATTTTTTGATCAGATGCGTAGTTCTCGAGATATATCAAGATATTTAAAAGTTCCGAAGCCGCACCAACATAATAGAGATACAGAAACACCGTGGCCCCTTTCTTTGAGATAACTCTGCACTATTGCGAGCTGCAAATGCCACTTCCAGCTTAGCTGTGCAGAAGAAGAACAACAAGAAGAAGAAATATCTCGAAATATGTGCGTCAGGCCCCTTCCCTTGAGATAAATCTGCAAATATCTCGGAAACGAAGCGAGCTATGGCAAAATGTTAAGAGACCTTTTTTGTAGAGAATTAGGTTTCCTACTTTTTATGTTCTATGATATTTTTTGATCAGATGCGTAGTTCTCGAGATATATCAAGATATTTAAAAGTTCCGAAGCCGCACCAACATAATAGAGATACAGAAACACTGTGGCCCCTTTCTTTGAGATAACTCTGCACTATTGCGAGCTGCAAATGCCACTTCCAGTTTAGCTATGCAGAAGAAGAACAACAAGAAGAAGAAATATCTCGAAATATGTCCGTCAGGCCCCTTCCCTTGAGATAAATCTGCAAATATCTCGGAAACGAAGCGAGCTATGGCAAAATGTTAAGAGACCTTTTTTGTAGAGAATTAAGTTTCCTACTTTTTATGTTCTATGATATTTTTTGATCAGATGCGTAGTTCTCGAGATATATCAAGATATTTAAAAGTTCCGAAGCCGCACCAACATAATAGAGATACAGAATCACCGTGGCCCCTTTCTTTGAGATAACTCTGCACTATTGCGAGCTGCAAATGCCACTTCCAGCTTAGCTGTGCAGAAGAAGAACAACAAGAAGAAGAAATATCTCGAAATATGTCCGTCAGGCCCCTTCCCTTGAGATAAATCTGCAAATATCTCGGAAACGAAGCGAGCTATGGCAAAATATTAAGAGAGTTTATTTGTAGAGAATTAAGTTTCCTACTTTTTATGTTCTATGATATTTTTTGATCAGATGCGTAGTTCTCGAGATATATCAAGATATTTAAAAGTTCCGAAGCCGCACCAACATAATAGAGATACAGAAACACCGTGGCCCCTTTCTTTGAGATAACTCTGCACTATTGCGAGCTGCAAATGCCACTTCCAGCTTAGCTGTGCAGAAGAAGAACAACAAGAAGAAGAAATATCTCGAAATATGTGCGTCAGGCCCCTTCCCTTGAGATAAATCTGCAAATATCTCAGAAACGAAGCGAGCTATGGCAAAATGTTGAGAGACCTTTTTTGTAGAGAATTAGGTTTCCTACTTTTTATGTTCTATGATATTTTTTGATCAGATGCGTAGTTCTCGAGATATATCAAGATATTTAAAAGTTCCGAAGCCGCACCAACATAATAGAAATACAGAAACACCGTGGCCCCTTTCTTTGAGATAACTCTGCACTATTGCGAGCTGCAAATGCCACTTCCAGTTTAGCTATGCAGAAGAAGAACAACAAGAAGAAGAAATATCTCGAAATATGTCCGTCAGGCCCCTTCCCTTGAGATAAATCTGCAAATATCTCGGAAACGAAGCGAGCTATGGCAAAATGTTAAGAGACCTTTTTTGTAGAGAATTAAGTTTCCTACTTTTTATGTTCTATGATATTTTTTGATTAGATGCGTAGTTCTCGAGATATATCAAGATATTTAAAAGTTCCGAAGCCGCACCAACATATTAGAGATACAGAAACACCGTGGCCCCTTTCTTTGAGATAACTCTGCACTATTGCGAGCTGCAAATGCCACTTCCAGCTTAGCTGTGCAGAAGAAGAACAACAAGAAGAAGAAATATCTCGAAATATGTCCGTCAGGCCCCTTCCCTTGAGATAAATCTGCAAATATCTCGGAAACGAAGCGAGCTATGGCAAAATGTTATGAGACTTTATTTGTAGAGAATTAAGTTTCCTACTTTTTATGTTCTACGATATTTTTTGATCAGATGCGTAGTTCTCGAGATATATCAAGATACTTAAAAGTTCCGAAGCCGCACCAACATAATAGAGATACAGAAACACCGTGGCCCCTTTCTTTCAGATAACTCTGCACTAGTGCGAGCCGCAAATGCCACTCTCAGCTTAGCTGTGCAGAAGAAGAACAACAAGAAGTAATATCTCGAAATATGTCCGTCAGGCCCCTTCCCTTGAGATAAATCTGCAAATATCTCGGAAACGAAGCGAGCTATGGCAAAATGTTAAGCGACCTTTTTTGTAGAGAATTAAGTTTCCTACTTTTTATGTTCTATGAAATTTTTTAATTAGATGCGTAGTTCTCGAGATATATCAAGATATTTAAAAGTTCCGAAGCCGCACCAACATATTAGAGATACAGAAACACCGTGGCCCCTTTCTTTGAGATAACTCTGCACTATTGCGAGCTGCAAATGCCACTTCCAGCTTAGCTGTGCAGAAGAAGAACAACAAGAAGAAGAAATATCTCGAAATATGTCCGTCAGGCCCCTTCCCTTGAGATAAATCTGCAAATATCTCGGAAACGAAGCGAGCTATGGCAAAATGTTAAGAGACATTTTTTGTAGACAATTATGTTTCCTACAATTTATGTTCTACGATATTTTTTGATCAGAAGCGTAGTTTTCGAGATATATCGAGATATTTAAAAGTTCCGAAGCCGCACCAACATAATAGAGATACAGAAACACCGTGGCCCCTTTCTTTGAGATAACTCTGCACTAGTGCGAGCCGCAAATGCCACTCTCAGCTTAGCTGTGCAGAAGAAGAACAACAAGAAGAAATATCTCGAAATATGTCCGTCAGGCCCCTTCCCTTGAGATAAATCTGCAAATATCTCGGAAACGAAGCGAGCTATGGCAAAATGTTAAGAGACCTTTTTTGTAGAGAATTAAGTTTCCTATTTTTTATGTTCTATGATATTTTTTGATCAGATGCGTAGTTCTCGAGATATATCAAGATATTTAAAAGTTCCGAAGCCGCACCAACATATTAGAGATACAGAAACACCGTGGCCCCTTTCTTTGAGATAACTCTGCACTATTGCGAGCTGCAAATGCCACTTCCAGCTTAGCTGTGCAGAAGAAGAACAACAAGAAGAAGAAATATCTCGAAATATGTCCGTCAGGCCCCTTCCCTTGAGATAAATCTGCAAATATCTCGGAAACGAAGCGAGCTATGGCAAAATGTTAAGAGACTTTATTTGTAGAGAATTAAGTTTCCTACTTTTTATGTTCTATGATATTTTTTGATCAGATGCGTAGTTCTCGAGATATATCAAGATATTTAAAAGTTCCGAAGCCGCACCAACATAATAGAGATACAGAAACACCGTGGCCACTTTCTTTGAGATAACTCTGCACTATTGCGAGCTGGAAATGCCACTTCCAGTTTAGCTGTGCAGAAGAAGAACAACAAGTAGAAGAAATATCTCGAAATATGTCCGTCAGGCCCCTTCCCTTGAGATATATCTGCAAATATCTCGGAAACGAAGCGAGCTATGGCAAAATGTTAAGAGACCTTTTTTGTAGAGAATTAAGTTTCCTACTTTTTATGTTGTATGATATTTTTTGATCAGATGCGTAGTTCTCGAGATATATCAAGATATTTAAAAGTTCCGAAGCCGCACCAACATAATAGAGATACAGAATCACCGTGGCCCCTTTCTTTGAGATAACTCTGCACTATTGCGAGCTGCAAATGCCACTTCCAGCTTAGCTGTGCAGAAGAAGAACAACAAGAAGAAGAAATATCTCGAAATATGTCCGTCAGGCCCCTTCCCTTGAGATAAATCTGCAAATATCTCGGAAACGAAGCGAGCTATGGCAAAATGTTAAGAGACCTTTTTTGTAGAGAATTCAGTTTCCTACTTTTTATGTTCTATGATATTTTTTGGTCAGATGCGTAGTTCTCGAGATATATCAAGATATTTAAAAGTCCTGAAGCCGCACCAACATATTAGAGATACAGAAACACCGTGGCCCCTTTCTTTGAGATAACTCTGCACTATTGCGAGCTGGAAATGCCACTTCCAGTTTAGCTGTGCAGAAGAAGAACAACAAGAAGAAGAAATATCTCGAAATATGTCCGTCAGGCCCGTTCCTTTGAGCTGAATCTGCAAATATCTCGGAAACGAAGCGAGCTATGGCAAAATGTTAAGAGACCTTTTTTGTAGAGAATTAAGTTTCCTACTTTTTATGTTCTATGATATTTTTTGATCAGATGCGTAGTTCTCGAGATATATCAAGATATTTAAAAGTTCCGAAGCCGCACCAACATAATAGAGATACAGAAACACCGTGGCCCCTTTCTTTGAGATAACTCTGCACTATTGCGAGCTGGAAATGCCACTTCCAGTTTAGCTGTGCAGAAGAAGAACAACAAGAAGAAGAAATATCTCGAAATATGTCCGTCAGGCCCCTTCCCTTGAGATAAATCTGCAAATATCTCGGAAACGAAGCGAGCTATGCCAAAATGTTAAGAGACCTTTTTTGTAGAGAATTATGTTTCCTACAATTTATGTTCTATGATATTTTTTGATCAGAAGCGTAGTTTTCGAGATATATCGAGATATTTAAAAGTTCCGAAGCCGCACCAACATAATAGAGGTACAGAAACACCGTGGCCCCTTTCTTTGAGATAACTCTGCACTAGTGCGAGCCGCAAATGCCACTTCCAGCTTAGCTGTGCAGAAGAAGAACAACAAGAAGGAGAAATATCTCGAAATATGTCCGTCAGGCCCCTTCCCTTGAGATAAATATGCAAATATCTCGGAAACGAAGCGAGCTATGGCAAAATGTTAAGAGACCTTTTTTGTAGAGAATTAAGTTTCCTACGTTTTATGTTCTATGATATTTTTTGATCAGATGCGTAGTTCTCGAGATATATCAAGATATTTAAAAGTTCCGAAGCCGCACCAACATAATAGAGATACAGAAACACCGTGGCCCCTTTCTTTGAGATAACTCTGCACTATTGCGATCTGCAAATGCCACTTCCAGCTTAGCTGTGCAGAAGAAGAACAACAAGAAGAAGAAATATCTCGAAATATGTCCGTCAGGCCCCTTCCCTTGAGATATATCTGCAAATATCTCGGAAACGAAGCGAGCTATGGCAAAATGTTAAGAGACCTTTTTTGTAGAGAATTCAGTTTCCTACTTTTTATGTTCTATGATATTTTTTGATCAGATGCGTAGTTCTCGAGATATATCAAGATATTTAAAAGTTCCGAAGCCGCACCAACATAATAGAGATACAGAATCACCGTGGCCCCTTTCTTTGAGATAACTCTGCACTATTGCGAGCTGGAAATGCCACTTCCAGGTTAGCTGTGCAGAAGAAGAACAACAAGAAGAAGAAATATCTCGAAATATGTCCGTCAGGCCCCTTCCCTTGAGATAAATCTGCAAATATCTCGGAAACGAAGCGAGCTATGGCAAAATGTTAAGAGACCTTTTTTGTTGAGAATTAAGTTTCCTACTTTTTGTGTTCTATGATATTTTTTGATCAGATGCGTAGTTCTCGAGATATATCAAGATATTTAAAAGTTCCGAAGCCGCACCAACATAATAGAGATACAGAAACACCGTGGCCCCTTTCTTTGAGATAACTCTGCACTATTGCGAGCTGGAAATGCCACTTCCAGTTTAGCTGTGCAGAAGAAGAACAACAAGGAGAAGAAATATCTCTAAATATGTCCGTCAGGCCCCTTCCCTTGAGATAAATCTGCAAAGATCTCGGAAACGAAGCGAGCTATGGCAAAATGTTAAGAGACCTTTTTTGTAGAGAATTAAGTTTCCTACTTTTTATGTTCTATGATATTTTTTGGTCAGATGCGTAGTTCTCGAGATATATCAAGATATTTAAAAGTCCTGAAGCCGCACCAACATAATAGAGATACAGAAACACCGTGGCCCCTTTCTTTGAGATAACTCTGCACTATTGCGAGCTGGAAATGCCACTTCCAGTTTAGCTGTGCAGAAGAAGAACAACAAGAAGAAGAAATATCTCGAAATATGTCCGTCAGGCCCCTTCCCTTGAGATATATCTGCAAATATCTCGGAAACGAAGCGAGCTATGGCAAAATGTTAAGAGACCTTTTTTGTAGAGAATTATGTTTCCTACAATTTATGTTCTATGATATTTTTTGATCAGAACCGTAGTTTTCGAGATATATCGAGATATTTAAAAGTTCCGAAGCCGCACCAACATAATAGAGATACAGAAACACCGTGGCCCCTTTCTTTGAGATAACTCTGCACTATTGCGAGGTGCAAATGCCACTTCCAGCTTAGCTGTGCAGAAGAAGAACACCAAGTAGAAGAAATATCTCGAAATATGTCCGTCAGGCCCCTTCCCTTGAGATAAATCTGCAAATATCTCGGAAACGAAGCGAGCTATGGCAAAATGTTAAGAGACCTCTTTTGTAGAGAATTACGTTTCCTACGTTTTATGTTCTATGATATTTTTTGATCAGATGCGTAGTTCTCGAGATATATCAAGATATTTAAAAGTTCCGAAGCCGCACCAACATAATAGAGATACAGAAACACCGTGGCCCCTTTCTTTGAGATAACTCTGCACTATTGCGAGCTGGAAATGCCACTTCCAGTTTAGCTGTGCAGAAGAAGAACAACAAGGAGAAGAAATATCTCTAAATATGTCCGTCAGGCCCCTTCCCTTGAGATATATCTGCAAATATCTCGGAAACGAAGCGAGCTATGGCAAAATGTTAAGAGACCTTTTTTGTAGAGAATTATGTTTCCTACAATTTATGTTCTATGATATTTTTTGATCAGAACCGTAGTTTTCGAGATATATCGAGATATTTAAAAGTTCCGAAGCCGCACCAACATAATAGAGATACAGAAACACCGTGGCCCCTTTCTTTGAGATAACTCTGCACTATTGCGAGGTGCAAATGCCACTTCCAGCTTAGCTGTGCAGAAGAAGAACACCAAGTAGAAGAAATATCTCGAAATATGTCCGTCAGGCCCCTTCCCTTGAGATATATCTGCAAATATCTCGGAAACGAAGCGAGCTATGGCAAAATGTTAAGAGACCTTTTTTGTAGAGAATTACGTTTCCTACGTTTTATGTTCTATGATATTTTTTGATCAGATGCGTAGTTCTCGAGATATATCAAGATATTTAAAAGTTCCGAAGCCGCACCAACATAATAGAGATACAGAAACACCGTGGCCCCTTTCTTTGAGATAACTCTGCACTATTGCGAGCTGGAAATGCCACTTCCAGTTTAGCTGTGCAGAAGAAGAACAACAAGGAGAAGAAATATCTCTAAATATGTCCGTCAGGCCCCTTCCCTTGAGATATATCTGCAAATATCTCGGAAACGAAGCGAGCTATGGCAAAATGTTAAGAGACCTTTTTTGTAGAGAATTATGTTTCCTACAATTTATGTTCTATGATATTTTTTGATCAGAACCGTAGTTTTCGAGATATATCGAGATATTTAAAAGTTCCGAAGCCGCACCAACATAATAGAGATACAGAAACACCGTGGCCCCTTTCTTTGAGATAACTCTGCACTATTGCGAGGTGCAAATGCCACTTCCAGCTTAGCTGTGCAGAAGAAGAACACCAAGTAGAAGAAATATCTCGAAATATGTCCGTCAGGCCCCTTCCCTTGAGATAAATCTGCAAATATCTCGGAAACGAAGCGAGCTATGGCAAAATCTTAAGAGACCTCTTTTGTAGAGAATTACGTTTCCTACGTTTTATGTTCTATGATATTTTTTGATCAGATGCGTAGTTCTCGAGATATATCAAGATATTTAAAAGTTCCGAAGCCGCACCAACATAACAGAGATACAGAAACACCGTGGCCCCTTTCTTTGAGATAACTCTGCACTATTGCGAGCTGGAAATGCCACTTCCTGTTTAGCTGTGCAGAAGAAGAACAACAAGGAGAAGAAATATCTCTAAATATGTCCGTCAGGCCCCTTCCCTTGAGATATATCTGCAAATATCTCGGAAACGAAGCGAGCTATGGCAAAATGTTAAGAGACCTTTTTTGTAGAGAATTATGTTTCCTACAATTTATGTTCTATGATATTTTTTGATCAGAACCGTAGTTTTCGAGATATATCGAGATATTTAAAAGTTCCGAAGCCGCACCAACATAATAGAGATACAGAAACACCGTGGCCCCTTTCTTTGAGATAATTCTGCACTATTGCGAGCTGCAAATGCCACTTCCAGCTTAGCTGTGCAGAAGAAGAACACCAAGTAGAAGAAATATCTCGACATATGTCCGTCAGGCCCCTTCCCTTGAGATAAATCTGCAAATATCTCGGAAACGAAGCGAGCTATGGCAAAATGTTAAGAGACCTCTTTTGTAGAGAATTACGTTTCCTACGTTTTATGTTCTATGATATTTTTTGATCAGATGCGTAGTTCTCGAGATATATCAAGATATTTAAAAGTTCCGAAGCCGCACCAACATAATAGAGATACAGAAACACCGTGGCCCCTTTCTTTGAGATAACTCTGCACTATTGCGAGCTGGAAATGCCACTTCCAGTTTAGCTGTGCAGAAGAAGAACAACAAGAAGAAGAAATATCTCGAAATATGTCCGTCAGGCCCCTTCCCTTGAGATATATCTGCAAATATCTCGGAAACGAAGCGAGCTATGGCAAAATGTTAAGAGACCTTTTTTGTAGAGAATTATGTTTCCTACAATTGATGTTCTATGATATTTTTTGATCAGAAGCGTAGTTTTCGAGATATATCGAGATATTTAAAAGTTCCGAAGCCGCACCAACATAATAGAGATACAGAAACACCGTGGCCCCTTTCTTTGAGATAACTCTGCACTATTGCGAGCTGCAAATGCCACTTCCAGCTTAGCTGTGCAGAAGAAGAACAACAAGTAGAAAAAATATCTCGAAATATGTCCATCAGGCCCCTTCCCTTGAGATATATCTGCAAATATCTCGGAAACGAAGCGAGCTATGGCAAAATGTTAAGAGACCTTTTTTGTAGAGAATTAAGTTTCCTACTTTTTATGTTCTATGATATTTTTTGATCAGATGCGTAGTTCTGGAGATATATCAAGATATTTAAAAGTTCCGAAGCCGCACCAACATAATAGAGATACAGAATCACCGTGGCCCCTTTCTTTGAGATAACTCTGCACTATTGCGAGCTGGAAATGCCACTTCCAGTTTAGCTGTGCAGAAGAAGAACAACAAGAAGAAATATCTCGAAATATGTCCGTCAGGCCCCTTCCCTTGAGATAAATCTGCAAATATCTCGGAAACGAAGCGAGCTATGGCAAAATGTTAAGAGACCTTTTTTGTTGAGAATTAAGTTTCCTACTTTTTGTGTTCTATGATATTTTTTGATCAGATGCGTAGTTCTCGAGATATATCAAGATATTTAAAAGTTCCGAAGCCGCACCAACATAATAGAGATACAGAAACACCGTGGCCCCTTTCTTTGAGATAACTCTGCACTATTGCGAGCTGGAAATGCCACTTCCAGTTTAGCTGTGCAGAAGAAGAACAACAAGGAGAAGAAACATCTCTAAATATGTCCGTCAGGCCCCTTCCCTTGAGATAAATCTGCAAATATCTCGGAAACGAAGCGAGCTATGGCAAAATGTTAAGAGACCTTTTTTGTTGAGAATTAAGTTTCCTACTTTTTGTGTTCTATGATATTTTTTGATCAGATGCGTAGTTCTCGAGATATATCAAGATATTTAAAAGTTCCGAAGCCGCACCAACATAATAGAGATACAGAAACACCGTGGCCCCTTTCTTTGAGATAACTCTGCACTATTGCGAGCTGGAAATGCCACTTCCAGTTTAGCTGTGCAGAAGAAGAACAACAAGGAGAAGAAACATCTCTAAATATGTCCGTCAGGCCCCTTCCCTTGAGATAAATCTGCAAATATCTCGGAAACGAAGCGAGCTATGGCAAAATGTTAAGAGACCTTTTTTGTAGAGAATTAAGTTTCCTACTTTTTGTGTTCTATGATATTTTTTGATCAGATGCGTAGTTCTCGAGATATATCAAGATATTTAAAAGTTCCGAAGCCGCACCAACATAATAGAGATACAGAAACACCGTGGCCCCTTTCTTTGAGATAACTCTGCACTATTGCGAGCTGGAAATGCCACTTCCAGTTTAGCTGTGCAGAAGAAGAACAACAAGGAGAAGAAACATCTCTAAATATGTCCGTCAGGCCCCTTCCCTTGAGATAAATCTGCAAATATCTCGGAAACGAAGCGAGCTATGGCAAAATGTTAAGAGACCTTTTTTGTTGAGAATTAAGTTTCCTACTTTTTGTGTTCTATGATATTTTTTGATCAGATGCGTAGTTCTCGAGATATATCAAGATATTTAAAAGTTCCGAAGCCGCACCAACATAATAGAGATACAGAAACACCGTGGCCCCTTTCTTTGAGATAACTCTGCACTATTGCGAGCTGGAAATGCCACTTCCAGTTTAGCTGTGCAGAAGAAGAACAACAAGGAGAAGAAACATCTCTAAATATGTCCGTCAGGCCCCTTCCCTTGAGATAAATCTGCAAATATCTCGGAAACGAAGCGAGCTATGGCAAAATGTTAAGAGACCTTTTTTGTAGAGAATTATGTTTCCTACAATTTATGTTCTATGATATTTTTTGATCAGAACCGTAGTTTTCGAGATATATCGAGATATTTAAAAGTTCCGAAGCCGCACCAAAATAATAGAGATACAGAAACACCTTGGCCCCTTTCTTTGAGATAATTCTGCACTATTGCGAGCTGCAAATGCCACTTCCAGCTTAGCTGTGCAGAAGAAGAACACCAAGTAGAAGAAATATCTCGACATATGTCCGTCAGGCCCCTTCCCTTGAGATAAATCTGCAAATATCTCGGAAACGAAGCGAGCTATGGCAAAATGTTAAGAGACCTCTTTTGTAGAGAATTACGTTTCCTACGTTCTATGTTCTATGATATTTTTTGATCAGATGCGTAGTTCTCGAGATATATCAAGATATTTAAAAGTTCCGAAGCCGCACCAACATAATAGAGATACAGAAACACCGTGGCCCCTTTCTTTGAGATAACTCTGCACTATTGCGAGCTGGAAATGCCACTTCCAGTTTAGCTGTGCAGAAGAAGAACAACAAGAAGAAGAAATATCTCGAAATATGTCCGTCAGGCCCCTTCCCTTGAGATATATCTGCAAATATCTCGGAAACGAAGCGAGCTATGGCAAAATGTTAAGAGACCTTTTTTGTAGAGAATTAAGTTTCCTACTTTTTATGTTCTATGATATTTTTTGATCAGATGCGTAGTTCTCGAGATATATCAAGATATTTAAAAGTTCCGAAGCCGCACCAACATAATAGAGATACAGAAACACCGTGGCCCCTTTCTTTGAGATAACTCTGCACTATTGCGAGCTGGAAATGCCACTTCCAGTTTAGCTGTGCAGAAGAAGAACAACAAGAAGAAGAAATATCTCGAAATATGTCCGTCAGGCCCCTTCCCTTGAGATAAATCTGCAAATATCTCGGAAACGAAGCGAGCTATGGCAAAATGTTAAGAGACCTTTTTCGTAGAGAATTAAGTTTCCTACTTTTTATGTTCTATGATATTTTTTGATCAGATGCGTAGGTCTCGAGATATATCAAGATATTTAAAAGTTCCGAAGCCGCACCAACATAATAGAGATACAGAAACACCGTGGCCCCTTTCTTTGAGATAACTCTGCACTATTGCGAGCTGGAAATCCCACTTCCAGTTTAGCTGTGCAGAAGAAGAACAACAAAAAGAAGAAATATCTCGAAATATGTCCGTCAGGCCCCTTCCCTTGAGATACATCTGCAAATATCTCGGAAACGAAGCGAGCTATGGCAAAATGTTAAGAGACCTTTTTTGTAGAGAATTCAGTTTCCTACTTTTTATGTTCTATGATATTTTTTGATCAGATGCGTAGTTCTGGAGATATATCAAGATATTTAAAAGTTCCGAAACCGCACCAACATAATAGAGATACAGAAACACCGTGGCCCCTTTCTTTGAGATAACTCTGCACTAGTGCGAGCTGGAAATGCCACTTCCAGTTTAGCTGTGCAGAAGAAGAACAACAAGAAGAAATATCTCGAAATATGTCCGTCAGGCCCCTTCCCTTGAGATAAATCTGCATATATCTCGGAAACGAAGCGAGCTATGGCAAAATGTTAAGAGACCTTTTTTGTAGAGAATTAAGTTTCCTACTTTTTATGTTCTATGATATTTTTTGATCAGATGCGTAGTTCTCGAGATATATCAAGATATTTAAAAGTTCCGAAGCCGCACCAACATAATAGAGATACAGAAACACCGTGGCCCCTTTCTTTGAGATAACTCTGCACTATCGCGAGCTGCAAATGCCACTTCCAGCTTAGCTGTGCAGAAGAAGAACAACAAGAAGAAATATCTCGAAATATGTCCGTCAGGCCCCTTCCCTTGAGATAAATCTGCAAATATCTCGGAAACGAAGCGAGCTATGGCAAAATGTTAAGAGACCTTTTTTGTAGAGAATCATGTTTCCTACAATTTATGTTCTATGATATTTTTTGATCAGAAGCGTAGTTTTCGAGATATATCGAGATATTTAAAAGTTCCGAAGCCGCACCAACATAATAGAGATACAGAAACACCGTGGCCCCTTTCTTTGAGATAACTCTGCACTATTGCGAGCTGCAAATGCCACTTCCAGCTTAGCTGTGCAGAAGAAGAACAACAAGAAGAAGAAATATCTCGAAATATGTCCGTCAGGCCCCTTCCCTTGAGATAAATCTGCAAATATCTCGGAAACGAAGCGAGCTATGGCAAAATGTTAAGAGACCTTTTGTGTAGAGAATTAGGTTTCCTACTTTTTATGTTCTATGATATTTTTTGATCAGATGCGTAGTTCTCGAGATATATCAAGATATTTAAAAGTTCCGAAGCCGCACCAACATAATAGAGATACAGAAACACCGTGGCCCCTTTCTTTGAGATAACTCTGCACTATTGCGAGCTGCAAATGCCACTTCCAGCTTAGCTGTGCAGAAGAAGAACAACAAGAAGAAGAAATATCTCGAAATATGTCCGTCAGGCCCCTTCCCTTGAGATAAATCTGCAAATATCTCGGAAACGAAGCGAGCTATGGCAAAATGTTAAGAGACCTTTTTTGTAGAGAATTAGGTTTCCTACTTTTTATGTTCTATGATATTTTTTGATCAGATGCGTAGTTCTCGAGATATATCAAGATATTTAAAAGTTCCGAAGCCGCACCAACATAATAGAGATACAGAAACACCGTGGCCCCTTTCTTTGAGATAACTCTGCACTATTGCGAGCTGCAAATGCCACTTCCAGCTTAGCTGTGCAGAAGAAGAACAACAAGAAGAAGAAATATCTCGAAATATGTCCGTCAGGCCCCTTCCCTTGAGATAAATCTGCAAATATCTCGGAAACGAAGCGAGCTATGGCAAAATGTTAAGAGACCTTTTGTGTAGAGAATTAGGTTTCCTACTTTTTATGTTCTATGATATTTTTTGATCAGAAGCGTAGTTTTCGAGATATATCGAGATATTTAAAAGTTCCGAAGCCGCACCAACATAATAGAGATACAGAAACACCGTGGCCCCTTTCTTTGAGATAACTCTGCACTATTGCGAGCTGCAAATGCCACTTCCAGCTTAGCTGTGCAGAAGAAGAACAACAAGAAGAAGAAATATCTCGAAATATGTCCGTCAGGCCCCTTCCCTTGAGATAAATCTGCAAATATCTCGGAAACGAAGCGAGCTATGGCAAAATGTTAAGAGACCTTTTGTGTAGAGAATTAGGTTTCCTACTTTTTATGTTCTATGATATTTTTTGATCAGATGCGTAGTTCTCGAGATATATCAAGATATTTAAAAGTTCCGAAGCCGCACCAACATAATAGAGATACAGAAACACCGTGGCCCCTTTCTTTGAGATAACTCTGCACTATTGCGAGCTGCAAATGCCACTTCCAGCTTAGCTGTGCAGAAGAAGAACAACAAGAAGAAGAAATATCTCGAAATATGTCCGTCAGGCCCCTTCCCTTGAGATAAATCTGCAAATATCTCGGAAACGAAGCGAGCTATGGCAAAATGTTAAGAGACCTTTTTTGTAGAGAATTAGGTTTCCTACTTTTTATGTTCTATGATATTTTTTGATCAGATGCGTAGTTCTCGAGATATATCAAGATATTTAAAAGTTCCGAAGCCGCACCAACATAATAGAGATACAGAAACACCGTGGCCCCTTTCTTTGAGATAACTCTGCACTATTGCGAGCTGCAAATGCCACTTCCAGCTTAGCTGTGCAGAAGAAGAACAACAAGAAGAAGAAATATCTCGAAATATGTCCGTCAGGCCCCTTCCCTTGAGATAAATCTGCAAATATCTCGGAAACGAAGCGAGCTATGGCAAAATGTTAAGAGACCTTTTGTGTAGAGAATTAGGTTTCCTACTTTTTATGTTCTATGATATTTTTTGATCAGATGCGTAGTTCTCGAGATATATCAAGATATTTAAAAGTTCCGAAGCCGCACCAACATAATAGAGATACAGAAACACCGTGGCCCCTTTCTTTGAGATAACTCTGCACTATTGCGAGCTGCAAATGCCACTTCCAGCTTAGCTGTGCAGAAGAAGAACAACAAGAAGAAGAAATATCTCGAAATATGTCCGTCAGGCCCGTTACTTTGAGCTGAATCTGCAAATATCTCGGAAACGAAGCGAGCTATGGCAAAATGTTAAGAGACGTTTTGTGTAGAGAATTATGTTTCCTACAATTTATCTTCTATCATATTTTTTGATCAGAAGCGTAGTTTTCGAGATATATCGAGATATTTAAAAGTTCCGAAGCCGCACCAACATAATAGAGATACAGAAACACCGTGGCCCCTTTCTTTGAGATAACTCTGCACTAGTGCGAGCCGCAAATGCCACTTCCAGCTTAGCTGTGCAGAAGAAGAACAACAAGAAGAAGAAATATCTCGAAATATGTCCGTCAGGTCCCTTCCCTTGAGATAAATCTGCATATATCTCGGAAACGAAGCGAGCTATGGCAAAATGTTAAGAGACCTTTTTTGTAGAGAATTAAGTTTCCTACTTTTTACGTTCTATGATATTTTTTGATCAGATGCGTAGTTCTCGAGATATATCAAGATATTTAAAAGTTCCGAAGCCGCATCAACATAATAGAGATACAGAAACACCGTGGCCCCTTTCTTTGAGATAACTCTGCACTATTGCGAGCTGGAAATGCCACTTCCAGTTTAGATGTGCAGAAGAAGAACAACAAGAAGAAGAAATATCTCGAAATATGTCCGTCAGGCCCCTTCCCTTCAGATATATCTGCAAATATCTCGGAAACGAGGCGAGCTATGGCAAAATGTTAAGAGACCTTTTTTGTAGAGAATTATGTTTCCTACAATTTATGTTCTATGATATTTTTTGATCAGAAGCGTAGTTTTCGAGATATATCGAGATATTTAAAAGTTCCGAAGCCGCACCAACATAATAGAGATACAGAAACACCGTGGCCCCTTTCTTTGAGATAACTCTGCACTATTGCGAGCTGCAAATGCCACTTCCAGCTTAGCTGTGCAGAAGAAGAACAACAAGAAGAAGAAATATCTCGAAATATGTCCGTCAGGCCCCTTCCCTTGAGATAAATCTGCAAATATCTCGGAAACGAAGCGAGCTATGGCATAATGTTAAGAGACCTTTTTTGTAGAGAATTAAGTTTCCTACTTTTTATGTTCTATGATATTTTTTGATCAGATGCGTAGTTCTCGAGATATATCAAGATATTTAAAAGTTCCGAAGCCGCACCAACATAATAGAGATACAGAAACACCGTGGCCCCTTTCTTTGAGATAACTCTGCACTATTGCGAGCTGCAGATGCCACTTCCAGCTTAGCTGTGCAGAAGAAGAACAACAAGAAGAAGAAATATCTCGAAATATGTCCGTCAGGCCCCTTCCCTTGAGATAAATCTGCAAATATCTCGGAAACGAAGCGAGCTATGGCAAAATGTTAAGAGACCTTTTTTGTAGAGAATTAAGTTTCCTACTTTTTATGTTCTATGATATTTTTTGATCAGATGCGTAGTTCTCGAGATATATCAAGATATTTAAAAGTTCCGAAGCCGCATCAACATAATAGAGATACAGAAACACCGTGGCCCCTTTCTTTGAGATAACTCTGCACTATTGCGAGCTGGAAATGCCACTTCCAGTTTAGATGTGCAGAAGAAGAACAACAAGAAGAAGAAATATCTCGAAATATGTCCGTCAGGCCCCTTCCCTTCAGATATATCTGCAAATATCTCGGAAACGAGGCGAGCTATGGCAAAATGTTAAGAGACCTTTTTTGTAGAGAATTATGTTTCCTACAATTTATGTTCTATGATATTTTTTGATCAGAAGCGTAGTTTTCGAGATATATCGAGATATTTAAAAGTTCCGAAGCCGCACCAACATAATAGAGATACAGAAACACCGTGGCCCCTTTCTTTGAGATAACTCTGCACTATTGCGAGCTGCAAATGCCACTTCCAGCTTAGCTGTGCAGAAGAAGAACAACAAGAAGAAGAAATATCTCGAAATATGTCCGTCAGGCCCCTTCCCTTGAGATAAATCAGCAAATATCTCGGAAACGAAGCGAGCTATGGCATAATGTTAAGAGACCTTTTTTGTAGAGAATTAAGTTTCCTACTTTTTATGTTCTATGATATTTTTTGATCAGATGCGTAGTTCTCGAGATATATCAAGATATTTAAAAGTTCCGAAGCCGCACCAACATAATAGAGATACAGAAACACCGTGGCCCCTTTCTTTGAGATAACTCTGCACTATTGCGAGCTGCAAATGCCACTTCCAGCTTAGCTGTGCAGAAGAAGAACAACAAGAAGAAGAAATATCTCGAAATATGTCCGTCAGGCCCCTTCCCTTGAGATAAATCTGCAAATATCTCGGAAACGAAGCGAGCTATGGCAAAATGTTAACAGACCTTTTTTGTAGAGAATTAAGTTTCCTACTTTTTATGTTCTATGATATTTTTTGATCAGATGCGTAGTTCTCGAGATATATCAAGATATTTAAAAGTTCCGAAGCCGCACCAACATAATAGAGATACAGAAACACCGTGGCCCCTTTCTTTGAGATAACTCTGCACTATTGCGAGCTGGAAATGCCACTTCCAGTTTAGCTGTGCAGAAGAAGAACAACAAGAAGAAGAAATATCTCGAAATATGTCCGTCAGGCCCGTTACTTTGAGCTGAATCTGCAAATATCTCGGAAACGAAGCGAGCTATGGCAAAATGTTAAGAGACCTTTTTTGTAGAGAATTAGGTTTCCTACTTTTTATGTTCTATGATATTTTTTGATCAGATGCGTAGTTCTCGAGATATATCAAGATATTTAAAAGTTCCGAAGCCGCACCAACATAATAGAGATACAGAATCACCGTGGCCCCTTTCTTTGAGATAACTCTGCACCATTGCGAGCTGCAAATGCCACTTCCAGCTTAGCTGTGCAGAAGAAGAACAACAAGAAGAAGAAATATCTCGAAATATGTCCGTCAGGCCCCTTCCCTTGAGATAAATCTGCAAATATCTCGGAAACGAAGCGAGCTATGGCAAAATGTTAAGAGACTTTATTTGTAGAGAATTAAGTTTCCTACTTTTTATGTTCTATGATATTTTTTGATCAGATGCGTAGTTCTCGAGATATATCAAGATATTTAAAAGTTCCGAAGCCGCACCAACATAATAGAGATACAGAATCACCGTGGCCCCTTTCTTTGAGATAACTCTGCACTATTGCGAGCTGCAAATGCCACTTCCAGCTTAGCTGTGCAGAAGAACAACAAGAAGAAGAAATATCTCGAAATATGTCCGTCAGGCCCCTTCCCTTGAGATAAATCTGCAAATATCTCGGAAACGAAGCGAGCTATGGCAAAATGTTAAGAGACCTTTTTTGTAGAGAATTATGTTTCCTACAATTTATCTTCTATGATATTTTTTGATCAGAAGCGTAGTTTTCGAGATATATCGAGATATTTAAAAGTTCCGAAGCCGCACCAACATAATAGAGATACAGAAACACCGTGGCCCCTTTCTTTGAGATAACTCTGCACTATTGCGAGCTGCAAATGCCACTTCCAGCTTAGCTGTGCAGAAGAAGAACAACAAGAAGAAGAAATATCTCGAAATATGTCCGTCAGGCCCGTTACTTTGAGCTGAATCTGCAAATATCTCGGAAACGAAGTGAGCTATGGCAAAATGTTAAGAGACGTTTTGTGTAGAGAATTATGTTTCCTACAATTTATGTTCTATGATATTTTTTGATCAGAAGCGTAGTTTTCGAGATATATCGAGATATTTAAAAGTTCCGAAGCCGCACCAACATAATAGAGATACAGAAACACCGTGGCCCCTTTCTTTGAGATAACTCTGCACTAGTGCGAGCTGCAAATGCCACTTCCAGCTTAGCTGTGCAGAAGAAGAACAACAAGAAGAAGAAATATCTCGAAATATGTCCGTCAGGTCCCTTCCCTTGAGATAAATCTGCATATATCTCGGAAACGAAGCGAGCTATGGCAAAATGTTAAGAGACCTTTTTTGTAGAGAATTAAGTTTCCTACTTTTTATCTTCTATGATATTTTTTGATCAGATGCGTAGTTCTCGAGATATATCAAGATATTTAAAAGTTCCGAAGCCGCACCAACATAATAGAGATACAGAAACACCGTGGCCCCTTTCTTTGAGATAACTCTGCACTATTGCGAGCTGCAAATGCCACTTCCAGCTTAGCTGTGCAGAAGAAGAACAACAAGAAGAAGAAATATCTCGAAATATGTCCGTCAGGCCCCTTCCCTTGAGATAAATCTGCAAATATCTCGGAAACGAAGCGAGCTATGGCAAAATGTTATGAGACTTTATTTGTAGAGAATTAAGTTTCCTACTTTTTATCTTCTACGATATTTTTTGATCAGATGCGTATTTCTCGAGATATATCAAGATATTTAAAAGTTCCGAAGCCGCACCAACATAATAGAGATACAGAAACACCGTGGCCCCTTTCTTTGAGATAACTCTGCACGATTGCGAGCTGCAAATGCCACTTCCAGCTTAGCTGTGCAGAAGAAGAACAACAAGAAGAAAAAATATCTCGAAATATGTCCGTCAGGCCCCTTCCCTTGAGATATATCTGCAAATATCTCGGAAACGAAGCGAGCTATGGCAAAATGTTAAGAGACCTTTTTTGTAGAGAATTAAGTTTCCTACTTTTTATGTTCTATGATATTTTTTGATCAGATGCGTAGTTCTCGAGATATATCAAGATATTTAAAAGTTCCGAAGCCGCATCAACATAATAGAGATACAGAAACACCGTGGCCCCTTTCTTTGAGATAACTCTGCACTATTGCGAGCTGGAAATGCCACTTCCAGTTTAGATGTGCAGAAGAAGAACAACAAGAAGAAGAAATATCTCGAAATATGTCCGTCAGGCCCCTTCCCTTCAGATATATCTGCAAATATCTCGGAAACGAGGCGAGCTATGGCAAAATGTTAAGAGACCTTTTTTGTAGAGAATTATGTTTCCTACAATTTATGTTCTATGATATTTTTTGATCAGAAGCGTAGTTTTCGAGATATATCGAGATATTTAAAAGTTCCGAAGCCGCACCAACATAATAGAGATACAGAAACACCGTGGCCCCTTTCTTTGAGATAACTCTGCACTATTGCGAGCTGCAAATGCCACTTCCAGCTTAGCTGTGCAGAAGAAGAACAACAAGAAGAAGAAATATCTCGAAATATGTCCGTCAGGCCCCTTCCCTTGAGATAAATCTGCAAATATCTCGGAAACGAAGCGAGCTATGGCATAATGTTAAGAGACCTTTTTTGTAGAGAATTATGTTTCCTACAATTTATGTTCT
The DNA here is from genome assembly GCF_051020975.1 of Osmia lignaria lignaria. Lineage (NCBI taxonomy): Eukaryota > Metazoa > Arthropoda > Insecta > Hymenoptera > Megachilidae > Osmia > Osmia lignaria. The sequence continues at coordinate 4,421,923 of NW_027478167.1, read as the reverse complement.
ATGATATTTTTTGATCAGAAGCGTAGTTTTCGAGATATATCGAGATATTTAAAAGTTCCGAAGCCGCACCAACATAATAGAGATACAGAAACACCGTGGCCCCTTTCTTTGAGATAACTCTGCACTATTGCGAGCTGCAAATGCCACTTCCAGCTTAGCTGTGCAGAAGAAGAACAACAAGAAGAAGAAATATCTCGAAATATGTCCGTCAGGCCCCTTCCCTTGAGATAAATCTGCAAATATCTCGGAAACGAAGCGAGCTATGGCATAATGTTAAGAGACCTTTTTTGTAGAGAATTAAGTTTCCTACTTTTTATGTTCTATGATATTTTTTGATCAGATGCGTAGTTCTCGAGATATATCAAGATATTTAAAAGTTCCGAAGCCGCACCAACATAATAGAGATACAGAAACACCGTGGCCCCTTTCTTTGAGATAACTCTGCACTATTGCGAGCTGCAGATGCCACTTCCAGCTTAGCTGTGCAGAAGAAGAACAACAAGAAGAAGAAATATCTCGAAATATGTCCGTCAGGCCCCTTCCCTTGAGATAAATCTGCAAATATCTCGGAAACGAAGCGAGCTATGGCAAAATGTTAAGAGACCTTTTTTGTAGAGAATTAAGTTTCCTACTTTTTATGTTCTATGATATTTTTTGATCAGATGCGTAGTTCTCGAGATATATCAAGATATTTAAAAGTTCCGAAGCCGCATCAACATAATAGAGATACAGAAACACCGTGGCCCCTTTCTTTGAGATAACTCTGCACTATTGCGAGCTGGAAATGCCACTTCCAGTTTAGATGTGCAGAAGAAGAACAACAAGAAGAAGAAATATCTCGAAATATGTCCGTCAGGCCCCTTCCCTTCAGATATATCTGCAAATATCTCGGAAACGAGGCGAGCTATGGCAAAATGTTAAGAGACCTTTTTTGTAGAGAATTATGTTTCCTACAATTTATGTTCTATGATATTTTTTGATCAGAAGCGTAGTTTTCGAGATATATCGAGATATTTACAAGTTCCGAAGCCGCACCAACATAATAGAGATACAGAAACACCGTGGCCCCTTTCTTTGAGATAACTCTGCACTATTGCGAGCTGCAAATGCCACTTCCAGCTTAGCTGTGCAGAAGAAGAACAACAAGAAGAAGAAATATCTCGAAATATGTCCGTCAGGCCCCTTCCCTTGAGATAAATCAGCAAATATCTCGGAAACGAAGCGAGCTATGGCATAATGTTAAGAGACCTTTTTTGTAGAGAATTAAGTTTCCTACTTTTTATGTTCTATGATATTTTTTGATCAGATGCGTAGTTCTCGAGATATATCAAGATATTTAAAAGTTCCGAAGCCGCACCAACATAATAGAGATACAGAAACACCGTGGCCCCTTTCTTTGAGATAACTCTGCACTATTGCGAGCTGCAAATGCCACTTCCAGCTTAGCTGTGCAGAAGAAGAACAACAAGAAGAAGAAATATCTCGAAATATGTCCGTCAGGCCCCTTCCCTTGAGATAAATCTGCAAATATCTCGGAAACGAAGCGAGCTATGGCAAAATGTTAACAGACCTTTTTTGTAGAGAATTAAGTTTCCTACTTTTTATGTTCTATGATATTTTTTGATCAGATGCGTAGTTCTCGAGATATATCAAGATATTTAAAAGTTCCGAAGCCGCACCAACATAATAGAGATACAGAAACACCGTGGCCCCTTTCTTTGAGATAACTCTGCACTATTGCGAGCTGGAAATGCCACTTCCAGTTTAGCTGTGCAGAAGAAGAACAACAAGGAGAAGAAATATCTCGAAATATGTCCGTCAGGCCCCTTCCCTTGAGATAAATCTGCAAATATCTCGGAAACGAAGCGAGCTATGGCAAAATGTTAAGAGACTTTATTTGTAGAGAATTAAGTTTCCTACTTTTTATGTTCTATGATATTTTTTGGTCAGATGCGTAGTTCTCGAGATATATCAAGATATTTAAAAGTTCCGAAGCCGCACCAACATAATAGAGATACAGAAACACCGTGGCCCCTTTCTTTGAGATAACTCTGCACTATTGCGACCTGGAAATGCCACTTCCAGTTTAGCTGTGCATAAGAAGAACAGCAAGAAGAAGAAATATCTCGAAATATGTCCGTCAGGCCCCTTCCCTTGAGATAAATCTGCAAATATCTCGGAAACGAAGCGAGCTATGGCAAAATGTTAAGAGACCTTTTTTGTAGAGAATTAAGTTTCCTACTTATTATCTTCTATGATATTTTTTGATCAGATGCGTAGTTCTCGAGATATATCAAGATATTTAAAAGTTCCGAAGCCGCACCAACATAATAGAGATACAGAAACACCGTGGCCCCTCTCTTTGAGATATCTCTGTACTATTGCGAGCTGCAAATGCCACTTCCAGCTTAGCTGTGCGGAAGAAGAACAACAAGAAGAAGAAATATCTCGAAATATGTCCGTCAGGCCCCTTCCCTTGAGATAAATCTGCAAATATCTCGGAAACGAAGCGAGCTATGGCAAAATGTTAAGAGACCTTTTTTGTAGAGAATTAAGTTTCCTACTTTTTATGTTCTGTGATATTTTTTGATCAGATGCGTAGCTCTCGAGATATATCAAGATATTTAAAAGTTCCGAAGCCGCACCAACATAATAGAGATACAGAAACACCGTGGCCCCTTTCTTTGAGATAACTCTGCACTATTGCGACCTGGAAATGCCACTTCCAGTTTAGCTGTGCATAAGAAGAACAGCAAGAAGAAGAAATATCTCGAAATATGTCCGTCAGGCCCCTTCCCTTGAGATAAATCTGCAAATATCTCGGAAACGAAGCGAGCTATGGCAAAATGTTAAGAGACCTTTTTTGTAGAGAATTAAGTTTCCTACTTTTTATGTTCTATGATATTTTTTGATCAGATGCGTAGTTCTCGAGATATATCAAGATATTTAAAAGTTCCGAAGCCGCATCAACATAATAGAGATACAGAAACACCGTGGCCCCTTTCTTTGAGATAACTCTGCACTATTGCGAGCTGGAAATGCCACTTCCAGTTTAGATGTGCAGAAGAAGAACAACAAGAAGAAGAAATATCTCGAAATATGTCCGTCAGGCCCCTTCCCTTCAGATATATCTGCAAATATCTCGGAAACGAAGCGAGCTATGGCATAATGTTAAGAGACCTTTTTTGTAGAGAATTAAGTTTCCTACTTTTTATGTTCTATGATATTTTTTGATCAGATGCGTAGTTCTCGAGATATATCAAGATATTTAAAAGTTCCGAAGCCGCACCAACATAATAGAGATACAGAAACACCGTGGCCCCTTTCTTTGAGATAACTCTGCACTATTGCGAGCTGCAAATGCCACTTCCAGCTTAGCTGTGCAGAAGAAGAACAACAAGAAGAAGAAATATCTCGAAATATGTCCGTCAGGCCCCTTCCCTTGAGATAAATCTGCAAATATCTCGGAAACGAAGCGAGCTATGGCAAAATGTTAAGAGACCTTTTTTGTAGAGAATTAAGTTTCCTACTTTTTATGTTCTATGATATTTTTTGATCAGATGCGTAGCTCTCGAGATATATCAAGATATTTAAAAGTTCCGAAGCCGCACCAACATAATAGAGATACAGAAACACCGTGGCCCCTTTCTTTGAGATAACTCTGCACTATTGCGACCTGGAAATGCCACTTCCAGTTTAGCTGTGCATAAGAAGAACAGCAAGAAGAAGAAATATCTCGAAATATGTCCGTCAGGCCCCTTCCCTTGAGATAAATCTGCAAATATCTCGGAAACGAAGCGAGCTATGGCAAAATGTTAAGAGACCTTATTTGTAGAGAATTAAGTTTCCTGCTTTTTATGTTCTATGATATTTTTTGATCAGATGCGTAGTTCTCGAGATATATCAAGATATTTAAAAGTTCCGAAGCCGCACCAACATAATAGAGATACAGAAACACCGTGGCCCCTTTCTTTCAGATAACTCTGCACTATTGCGAGCTGGAAATGCCACTTCCAGCTTAGCTGTGCGGAAGAAGAACAACAAGAAGAAGAAATATCTCGAAATATGTCCGTCAGGCCCCTTCCCTTGAGATAAATCTGCAAATATCTCGGAAACGAAGCGAGCTATGGCAAAATGTTAAGAGACCTTTTTTGTAGAGAATTAAGTTTCCTACTTTTTATGTTCTGTGATATTTTTTGATCAGATGCGTAGCTCTCGAGATATATCAAGATATTTAAAAGTTCCGAAGCCGCACCAACATAATAGAGATACAGAAACACCGTGGCCCCTTTCTTTGAGATAACTCTGCACTATTGCGACCTGGAAATGCCACTTCCAGTTTAGCTGTGCATAAGAAGAACAGCAAGAAGAAGAAATATCTCGAAATATGTCCGTCAGGCCCCTTCCCTTGAGATAAATCTGCAAATATCTCGGAAACGAAGCGAGCTATGGCAAAATGTTAAGAGACCTTTTTTGTAGAGAATTAAGTTTCCTACTTTTTATGTTCTATGATATTTTTTGATCAGATGCGTAGTTCTCGAGATATATCAAGATATTTAAAAGTTCCGAAGCCGCATCAACATAATAGAGATACAGAAACACCGTGGCCCCTTTCTTTGAGATAACTCTGCACTATTGCGAGCTGGAAATGCCACTTCCAGTTTAGATGTGCAGAAGAAGAACAACAAGAAGAAGAAATATCTCGAAATATGTCCGTCAGGCCCCTTCCCTTCAGATATATCTGCAAATATCTCGGAAACGAGGCGAGCTATGGCAAAATGTTAAGAGACCTTTTTTGTAGAGAATTATGTTTCCTACAATTTATGTTCTATGATATTTTTTGATCAGAAGCGTAGTTTTCGAGATATATCGAGATATTTAAAAGTTCCGAAGCCGCACCAACATAATAGAGATACAGAAACACCGTGGCCCCTTTCTTTGAGATAACTCTGCACTATTGCGAGCTGCAAATGCCACTTCCAGCTTAGCTGTGCAGAAGAAGAACAACAAGAAGAAGAAATATCTCGAAATATGTCCGTCAGGCCCCTTCCCTTGAGATAAATCAGCAAATATCTCGGAAACGAAGCGAGCTATGGCATAATGTTAAGAGACCTTTTTTGTAGAGAATTAAGTTTCCTACTTTTTATGTTCTATGATATTTTTTGATCAGATGCGTAGTTCTCGAGATATATCAAGATATTTAAAAGTTCCGAAGCCGCACCAACATAATAGAGATACAGAAACACCGTGGCCCCTTTCTTTGAGATAACTCTGCACTATTGCGAGCTGCAAATGCCACTTCCAGCTTAGCTGTGCAGAAGAAGAACAACAAGAAGAAGAAATATCTCGAAATATGTCCGTCAGGCCCCTTCCCTTGAGATAAATCTGCAAATATCTCGGAAACGAAGCGAGCTATGGCAAAATGTTAAGAGACCTTTTTTGTAGAGAATTAAGTTTCCTACTTTTTATGTTCTATGATATTTTTTGATCAGATGCGTAGCTCTCGAGATATATCAAGATATTTAAAAGTTCCGAAGCCGCACCAACATAATAGAGATACAGAAACACCGTGGCCCCTTTCTTTGAGATAACTCTGCACTATTGCGACCTGGAAATGCCACTTCCAGTTTAGCTGTGCATAAGAAGAACAGCAAGAAGAAGAAATATCTCGAAATATGTCCGTCAGGCCCCTTCCCTTGAGATAAATCTGCAAATATCTCGGAAACGAAGCGAGCTATGGCAAAATGTTAAGAGACCTTATTTGTAGAGAATTAAGTGTCCTGCTTTTTATGTTCTATGATATTTTTTGATCAGATGCGTAGTTCTCGAGATATATCAAGATATTTAAAAGTTCCGAAGCCGCACCAACATAATAGAGATACAGAAACACCGTGGCCCCTTTCTTTCAGATAACTCTGCACTATTGCGAGCTGGAAATGCCACTTCCAGCTTAGCTGTGCGGAAGAAGAACAACAAGAAGAAGAAATATCTCGAAATATGTCCGTCAGGCCCCTTCCCTTGAGATAAATCTGCAAATATCTCGGAAACGAAGCGAGCTATGGCAAAATGTTAAGAGACCTTTTTTGTAGAGAATTAAGTTTCCTACTTTTTATGTTCTGTGATATTTTTTGATCAGATGCGTAGCTCTCGAGATATATCAAGATATTTAAAAGTTCCGAAGCCGCACCAACATAATAGAGATACAGAAACACCGTGGCCCCTTTCTTTGAGATAACTCTGCACTATTGCGACCTGGAAATGCCACTTCCAGTTTAGCTGTGCATAAGAAGAACAGCAAGAAGAAGAAATATCTCGAAATATGTCCGTCAGGCCCCTTCCCTTGAGATAAATCTGCAAATATCTCGGAAACGAAGCGAGCTATGGCAAAATGTTAAGAGACCTTTTTTGTAGAGAATTAAGTTTCCTACTTTTTATGTTCTATGATATTTTTTGATCAGATGCGTAGTTCTCGAGATATATCAAGATATTTAAAAGTTCCGAAGCCGCATCAACATAATAGAGATACAGAAACACCGTGGCCCCTTTCTTTGAGATAACTCTGCACTATTGCGAGCTGGAAATGCCACTTCCAGTTTAGATGTGCAGAAGAAGAACAACAAGAAGAAGAAATATCTCGAAATATGTCCGTCAGGCCCCTTCCCTTGAGATAAATCAGCAAATATCTCGGAAACGAAGCGAGCTATGGCATAATGTTAAGAGACCTTTTTTGTAGAGAATTAAGTTTCCTACTTTTTATGTTCTATGATATTTTTTGATCAGATGCGTAGTTCTCGAGATATATCAAGATATTTAAAAGTTCCGAAGCCGCACCAACATAATAGAGATACAGAAACACCGTGGCCCCTTTCTTTGAGATAACTCTGCACTATTGCGAGCTGCAAATGCCACTTCCAGCTTAGCTGTGCAGAAGAAGAACAACAAGAAGAAGAAATATCTCGAAATATGTCCGTCAGGCCCCTTCCCTTGAGATAAATCTGCAAATATCTCGGAAACGAAGCGAGCTATGGCAAAATGTTAAGAGACCTTTTTTGTAGAGAATTAAGTTTCCTACTTTTTATGTTCTATGATATTTTTTGATCAGATGCGTAGCTCTCGAGATATATCAAGATATTTAAAAGTTCCGAAGCCGCACCAACATAATAGAGATACAGAAACACCGTGGCCCCTTTCTTTGAGATAACTCTGCACTATTGCGACCTGGAAATGCCACTTCCAGTTTAGCTGTGCATAAGAAGAACAGCAAGAAGAAGAAATATCTCGAAATATGTCCGTCAGGCCCCTTCCCTTGAGATAAATCTGCAAATATCTCGGAAACGAAGCGAGCTATGGCAAAATGTTAAGAGACCTTTTTTGTAGAGAATTAAGTTTCCTACTTTTTATGTTCTATGATATTTTTTGATCAGATGCGTAGTTCTCGAGATATATCAAGATATTTAAAAGTTCCGAAGCCGCATCAACATAATAGAGATACAGAAACACCGTGGCCCCTTTCTTTGAGATAACTCTGCACTATTGCGAGCTGGAAATGCCACTTCCAGTTTAGATGTGCAGAAGAAGAACAACAAGAAGAAGAAATATCTCGAAATATGTCCGTCAGGCCCCTTCCCTTCAGATATATCTGCAAATATCTCGGAAACGAGGCGAGCTATGGCAAAATGTTAAGAGACCTTTTTTGTAGAGAATTATGTTTCCTACAATTTATGTTCTATGATATTTTTTGATCAGAAGCGTAGTTTTCGAGATATATCGAGATATTTAAAAGTTCCGAAGCCGCACCAACATAATAGAGATACAGAAACACCGTGGCCCCTTTCTTTGTGATAACTCTGCACTATTGCGAGCTGCAAATGCCACTTCCAGCTTAGCTGTGCAGAAGAAGAACAACAAGAAGAAGAAATATCTCGAAATATGTCCGTCAGGCCCCTTCCCTTGAGATAAATCAGCAAATATCTCGGAAACGAAGCGAGCTATGGCATAATGTTAAGAGACCTTTTTTGTAGAGAATTAAGTTTCCTACTTTTTATGTTCTATGATATTTTTTGATCAGATGCGTAGTTCTCGAGATATATCAAGATATTTAAAAGTTCCGAAGCCGCACCAACATAATAGAGATACAGAAACACCGTGGCATCTTTCTTTGAGATAACTCTGCACTATTGCGAGCTGCAAATGCCACTTCCAGCTTAGCTGTGCAGAAGAAGAACAACAAGAAGAAGAAATATCTCGAAATATGTCCGTCAGGCCCCTTCCCTTGAGATAAATCTGCAAATATCTCGGAAACGAAGCGAGCTATGGCAAAATGTTAAGAGACCTTTTTTGTAGAGAATTAAGTTTCCTACTTTTTATGTTCTATGATATTTTTTGATCAGATGCGTAGTTCTCGAGATATATCAAGATATTTAAAAGTTCCGAAGCCGCACCAACATAATAGAGATACAGAAACACCGTGGCCCCTTTCTTTGAGATAACTCTGCACTATTGCGAGCTGGAAATGCCACTTCCAGTTTAGCTGTGCAGAAGAAGAACAACAAGGAGAAGAAATATCTCGAAATATGTCCGTCAGGCCCCTTCCCTTGAGATAAATCTGCAAATATCTCGGAAACGAAGCGAGCTATGGCAAAATGTTAAGAGACTTTATTTGTAGAGAATTAAGTTTCCTACTTTTTATGTTCTATGATATTTTTTGGTCAGATGCGTAGTTCTCGAGATATATCAAGATATTTAAAAGTTCCGAAGCCGCACCAACATAATAGAGATACAGAAACACCGTGGCCCCTTTCTTTGAGATAACTCTGCACTATTGCGACCTGGAAATGCCACTTCCAGTTTAGCTTGCGCATAAGAAGAACAGCAAGAAGAAGAAATATCTCGAAATATGTCCGTCAGGCCCCTTCCCTTGAGATAAATCTGCAAATATCTCGGAAACGAAGCGAGCTATGGCAAAATGTTAAGAGACCTCTTTTGTAGAGAATTACGTTTCCTACGTTTTATGTTCTATGATATTTTTTGATCAGATGCGTAGTTCACGAGATATATCAAGATATTTAAAAGTTCCGAAGCCGCACCAACATAATAGAGATACAGAAACACCGTGGCCCCTTTCTTTGAGATAACTCTGCACTATTACGAGCTGCAAATGCCACTTCCAGCTTAGCTGTGCAGAAGAAGAACAACAAGAAGAAGAAATATCTCGAAATATGTCCGTCAGGCCCCTTCCCTTGAGATAAATCTGCAAATATCTCGGAAACGAATCGAGCTATGGCAAAATGTTAGGAGACCTTTTTTGTAGAGAATTAAGTTTCCTACTTATTATCTTCTATGATATTTTTTGATCAGATGCGTAGTTCTCGAGATATATCAAGATATTTAAAAGTTCCGAAGCCGCACCAACATAATAGAGATACAGAAACACCGTGGCCCCTCTCTTTGAGATATCTCTGCACTATTGCGAGCTGCAAATGCCACTTCCAGCTTAGCTGTGCAGAAGAAGAACAACAAGAAGAAGAAATATCTCGAAATATGTCCGTCAGGCCCCTTCCCTTGAGATAAATCTGCAAATATCTCGGAAACGAAGCGAGCTATGGCAAAATGTTAAGAGACGTTTTTTGTAGAGAATTATGTTTCCTACAATTTATGTTCTATGAAATTTTTTGATCAGAAGCGTAGTTTTCGAGATATATCGAGATATTTAAAAGTTCCGAAGCCGCACCAACATAATAGAGATTCAGAAACACCGTGGCCCCTTTCTTTGAGATAACTATTGCACTATTGCGAGCTGGAAATGCCACTTCCAGTTTAGCTGTGCAGAAGAAGAACAACAAGAAGAAGAAATATCTCGAAATATGTCCGTCAGACCCCTTCCCTTGAGATAAATCTGCAAATATCTCGGAAACGAAGCGAGCTATGGCAAAATGTTAAGAGACCTTTTTTGTAGAGAATTATGTTTCCTACAATTTATGTTCTATGATATTTTTTGATCAGATGCGTAGTTCTCGAGATATATCAAGATATTTAAAAGTTCGGAAGCCGCACCAACATAATAGAGATACAGAAACACCGTGGCCCCTTTCTTTGAGATAACTCTGCACTATTGCGAGCTGCAAATGCCACTTCCAGCTTAGCTGTGCAGAAGATGAACAACAAGAAGAAGAAATATCTCGAAATATGTCCGTCAGGCCCCTTCCCTTGAGATAAATCTGCAAATATCTCGGAAACGAAGCGAGCTATGGCAAAATGTTAAGAGACCTTTTTTGTAGAGAATTACGTTTCCTACGTTTTATGTTCTATGATATTTTTTGATCAGATGCGCAGTTCTCGAGATATATCAAGATATTTAAAAGTTCCGAAGCCGCACCAACATAATAGAGATACAGAAACACCGTGGCCCCTTTCTTTGAGATAACTCTGCACTATTGCGACCTGGAAATGCCACTTCCAGTTTAGCTGTGCATAAGAAGAACAGCAAGAAGAAGAAATATCTCGAAATATGTCCGTCAGGCCCCTTCCCTTGAGATAAATCTGCAAATATCTCGGAAACGAAGCGAGCTATGGCAAAATGTTAAGAGACCTTTTTTGTAGAGAATTAAGTTTCCTACTTTTTATGTTCTATGATATTTTTTGATCAGATGCGTAGTTCTCGAGATATATCAAGATATTTAAAAGTTCCGAAGCTGCACAAATATAATAGAGGTACAGAAACACCGTGGCCTCTTTCTTTGAGATAACTCTGCACTATTGCGAGCTGCAAATGCCACTTCCAGCTTAGCTGTGCAGAAGAAGAACAACAAGAAGAAGAAATATCTCGAAATATGTCCGTCAGGCCCCTTCCCTTGAGATAAATCTGCATATATCTCGGAAAGGAAGCGAGCTATGGCAAAATGTTGAGAGACCTTTTTTGTAGAGAATTAAGTTTCCTACTTTTTATGTTCTATGATATTTTTTGATCAGATGCGTAGTTCTCGAGATATATCAAGATATTTAAAAGTTCCGAAGCCGCACCAACGTAATAGAGATACAGAAACACCGTGGCCCCTTTCTTTGAGATAACTCTGCACTATTGCGAGCTGCAAATGCCACTTCTAGCTTAGCTGTGCAGAAGAAGAACAACAAGAAGAAGAAATATCTCGAAATATGTCCGTCAGGCCCCTTCCCTTGAGATATATCTGCAAATATCTCGGAAACGAAGCGAGCTATGGCATAATGTTAAGAGACCTTTTTTGTAGAGAATTAAGTTTCCTACTTTTTATGTTCCACGATATTTTTTGATCAGATGCGTAGTTCTCGAGATATATCAAGATATTTAAAAGTTCCGAAGCCGCACCAACATAATAGAGATACAGAAACACCGTGGCCCCTTTCTTTGAGATAACTCTGCACTATTGCGAGCTGGAAATGCCACTTCCAGTTTAGCTGTGCAGAAGAAGAACAACAAGAAGAAGAAATATCTCGAAATATGTCCGTCAGGCCCCTTCCCTTGAGATATATCTGCAAATATCTCGGAAACGAAGCGAGCTATGGCAAAATGTTAAGAGACCTTTTTTGTAGAGAATTATGTTTCCTACAATTTATGTTGTATGATATTTTTTGATCAGAAGCGTAGTTTTCGAGATATATCGAGATATTTAAAAGTTCCGAAGCCGCACCAACATAATAGAGATTCAGAAACACCGTGGCCCCTTTCTTTGAGATAACTCTGCACTATTGCGAGCTGGAAATGCCACTTCCAGTTTAGCTGTGCAGAAGAAGAACAACAAGAAGAAGAAATATCTCGAAATATGTCCGTCAGGCCCCTTCCCTTGAGATAAATCTGCAAATATCTCGGAAACGAAGCGAGCTATGGCAAAATGTTAAGAGACCTTTTTTGTAGAGAATTAAGTTTCCTACTTTTTATGTTCTATGATATTTTTTGATCAGATGCGTAGTTCTCGAGATATATCAAGATATTTAAAAGTTCCGAAGCCGCACCAACATAATAGAGATTCAGAAACACCGTGGCCCCTTTCTTTGAGATAACTCTGCACTATTGCGAGCTGCAAATGCCACTTCCAGTTTAGCTGTGCAAAAGAAGAACAACAAGAAGAAGAAATATCTCGAAATATGTCCGTCAGGCCCCTTCCCTTGAGATAAATCTGCAAATATCTCGAAAACGAAGCGAGCTATGGCAAAATGTTAAGAGACCTTTTTTGTAGAGAATTAAGTTTCCTACTTTTTATGTTCTATGATATTTTTTGATCAGATGCGTAGTTCTCGAGATATATCAAGATATTTAAAAGTTCCGAAGCCGCACCAACATAATAGAGATTCAGAAACACCGTGGCCCCTTTCTTTGAGATAACTCTGCACTATTGCGAGCTGCAAATGCCACTTCCAGCTTAGCTGTGCAAAAGAAGAACAACAAGAAGAAGAAATATCTCGAAATATGTCCGTCAGGCCCGTTCCTTTGAGCTGTATCTGCAAATATCTCGGAAACGAAGCGAGCTATGGCAAAATGTTAAGAGACGTTTTTTGTAGAGAATTATGTTTCCTACAATTTATGTTCTATGATATTTTTTGATCAGAAGCGTAGTTTTCGAGATATATCGAGATATTTAAAAGTTCCGAAGCCGCACCAACATAATAGAGATTCAGAAACACCGTGGCCCCTTTCTTTGAGATAACTCTGCACTATTGCGAGCTGGAAATGCCACTTCCAGTTTAGCTGTGCAGAAGAAGAACAACAAGAAGAAGAAATATCTCGAAATATGTCCGTCAGGCCCGTTCCTTTGAGCTGAATCTGCAAATATCTCGGAAACGAAGCGAGCTATGGCAAAATGTTAAGAGACCTTTTTTGTAGAGAATTATGTTTCCTACAATTTATGTTGTATGATATTTTTTGATCAGAAGCGTAGTTTTCGAGATATATCGAGATATTTAAAAGTTCCGAAGCCGCACCAACATAATAGAGATTCAGAAACACCGTGGCCCCTTTCTTTGAGATAACTCTGCACTATTGCGAGCTGGAGATGCCACTTCCAGTTTAGCTGTGCAGAAGAAGAACAACAAGAAGAAGAAATATCTCGAAATATGTCCGTCAGGCCCCTTCCCTTGAGATAAATCTGCAAATATCTCGGAAACGAAGCGAGCTATGGCAAAATGTTAAGAGACCTTTTTTGTAGAGAATTAAGTTTCCTACTTTTTATGTTCTATGATATTTTTTGATCAGATGCGTAGTTCTCGGGATATATCAAGATATTTAAAAGTTCCGAAGCCGCACCAACATAATAGAGATTCAGAAACACCGTGGCCCCTTTCTTTGAGATAACTCTGCACTATTGCGAGCTGCAAATGCCACTTCCAGCTTAGCTGTGCAAAAGAAGAACAACAAGAAGAAGAAATATCTCGAAATATGTCCGTCAGGCCCGTTCCTTTGAGCTGAATCTGCAAATATCTCGGAAACGAAGCGAGCTATATCAAAATGTTAAGAGACGTTTTTTGTAGAGAATTATGTTTCCTACAATTTATGTTCTATGATATTTTTTGATCAGATGCGTAGTTCTCGAGATATATCAAGATATTTAAAAGTTCCGAAGCCGCACCAACATAATAGAGATACAGAAACACCGTGGCCCCTTTCTCTGAGATAACTCTGCACTATTGCGAGCTGCAAATGCCACTTCCAGCTTAGCTGTGCAGAAGAAGAACAACAAGAAGAAGAAATATCTCGAAATATGTCCGTCAGGCCCCTTCCCTTGAGATAAATCTGCAAATATCTCGAAAACGAAGCGAGCTATGGCAAAATGTTAAGAGACCTTTTTTGTAGAGAATTAAGTTTCCTACTTTTTATGTTCTATGATATTTTTTGATCAGATGCGTAGTTCTCGAGATATATCAAGATATTTAAAAGTTCCGAAGCCGCACCAACATAATAGAGATTCAGAAACACCGTGGCCCCTTTCTTTGAGATAACTCTGCACTATTGCGAGCTGCAAATGCCACTTCCAGCTTAGCTGTGCAAAAGAAGAACAACAAGAAGAAGAAATATCTCGAAATATGTCCGTCAGGCCCGTTCCTTTGAGCTGTATCTGCAAATATCTCGGAAACGAAGCGAGCTATGGCAAAATGTTAAGAGACCTTTTTTGTAGAGAATTATGTTTCCTACAATTTATGTTCTATGATATTTTTTGATCAGAAGCGTAGTTTTCGAGATATATCGAGATATTTAAAAGTTCCGAAGCCGCACCAACATAATAGAGATTCAGAAACACCGTGGCCCCTTTCTTTGAGATAACTCTGCACTATTGCGAGCTGGAAATGCCACTTCCAGTTTAGCTGTGCAGAAGAAGAACAACAAGAAGAAGAAATATCTCGAAATATGTCCGTCAGGCCCCTTCCCTTGAGATAAATCTGCAGATATCTGGGAAACGAAGCGAGCTATGGCAAAATGTTAAGGAACTTTATTTGTAGAGAATTAAGTTTCCTACTTTTTATGTTCTATGATATTTTTTGATCAGATGCGTAGTTCTCGAGATATATCAAGATATTTAAAAGTTCCGAAGCCGCACCAACATAATAGAGATACAGAAACACCGTGGCCCCTTTCTTTAAGATAACTCTGCACTATTGCGAGCTGTAAATGCCACTTCCAGCTTAGCTGTGCAGAAGAAGAACAACAAGAAGAAGAAATATCTCGAAATATGTCCGTCAGGCCCCTTCCCGTGAGATAAATCTGCAAATATCTCGGAAACAAAGCGAGCTATGGCAAAATGTTAAGAGACCTTTTTTGTAGAGAATTAAGTTTCCTACTTTTTATCTTCTATGATATTTTTTGATCAGATGCGTATTTCTCGAGATATATCAAGATATTTAAAAGTACCGAAGCCGCACCAACATAATAGAGATACAGAAACACCGTAGCCCCTTTCTTTGAGATAACTCTGCACTATTGCGAGCTGGAAATGCCACTTCCAGTTTAGCTGTGCAGAAGAAGAACAACAAGAAGAAGAAATATCTCGAAATATGTCCGTCAGGCCCCTTCCCTTGAGATATATCTGCAAATATCTCGGAAACGAAGCGAGCTATGGCAAAATGTTAAGAGACCTTTTTTGTAGAGAATTATGTTTCCTACAATTTATGTTGTATGATATTTTTTGATCAGATGCGTAGTTCTCGAGATATATCGAGATATTTAAAAGTTCCGAAGCCGCACCAACATAATAGAGATTCAGAAACACCGTGGCCCCTTTCTTTGAGATAACTCTGCACTATTGCGAGCTGGAAATGCCACTTCCAGTTTAGCTGTGCAGAAGAAGAACAACAAGAAGAAGAAATATCTCGAAATATGTCCGTCAGGCCCCTTCCCTTGAGATAAATCTGCAAATATCTCGGAAACGAAGCGAGCTATGGCAAAATGTTAAGAGACCTTTTTTGTAGAGAATTAAGTTTCCTACTTTTTATGTTCTATGATATTTTTTGATCAGATGCGTAGTTCTCGAGATATATCAAGATATTTAAAAGTTCCGAAGCCGCACCAACATAATAGAGATTCAGAAACACCGTGGCCCCTTTCTTTGAGATAACTCTGCACTATTGCGAGCTGCAAATGCCACATCCAGCTTAGCTGTGCGAAAGAAGAACAACAAGAAGAAGAAATAGCTCGAAATATGTCCGTCAGGCCCGTTCCTTTGAGCTGAATCTGCAAATATCTCGGAAACGAAGCGAGCTATGGCAAAATGTTAAGAGACGTTTTTTGTAGAGAATTATGTTTCCTACAATTTATGTTCTATGATATTTTTTGATCAGATGCGTAGTTCTCGAGATATATCAAGATATTTAAAAGTTCCGAAGCCGCACCAACATAATAGAGATACAGAAACACCGTGGCCCCTTTCTCTGAGATAACTCTGCACTATTGCGAGCTGCAAATGCCACTTCCAGCTTAGCTGTGCAGAAGAAGAACAACAAGAAGAAGAAATATCTCGAAATATGTCCGTCAGGCCCCTTCCCTTGAGATAAATCTGCAAATATCTCGAAAACGAAGCGAGCTATGGCAAAATGTTAAGAGACCTTTTTTGTAGAGAATTAAGTTTCCTACTTTTTATGTTCTATGATATTTTTTGATCAGATGCGTAGTTCTCGAGATATATCAAGATATTTAAAAGTTCCGAAGCCGCACCAACATAATAGAGATTCAGAAACACCGTGGCCCCTTTCTTTGAGATAACTCTGCACTATTGCGAGCTGCAAATGCCACTTCCAGCTTAGCTGTGCAAAAGAAGAACAACAAGAAGAAGAAATATCTCGAAATATGTCCGTCAGGCCCGTTCCTTTGAGCTGTATCTGCAAATATCTCGGAAACGAAGCGAGCTATGGCAAAATGTTAAGAGACCTTTTTTGTAGAGAATTATGTTTCCTACAATTTATGTTCTATGATATTTTTTGATCAGAAGCGTAGTTTTCGAGATATATCGAGATATTTAAAAGTTCCGAAGCCGCACCAACATAATAGAGATTCAGAAACACCGTGGCCCCTTTCTTTGAGATAACTCTGCACTATTGCGAGCTGGAAATGCCACTTCCAGTTTAGCTGTGCAGAAGAAGAACAACAAGAAGAAGAAATATCTCGAAATATGTCCGTCAGGCCCCTTCCCTTGAGATAAATCTGCAGATATCTGGGAAACGAAGCGAGCTATGGCAAAATGTTAAGGAACTTTATTTGTAGAGAATTAAGTTTCCTACTTTTTATGTTCTATGATATTTTTTGATCAGATGCGTAGTTCTCGAGATATATCAAGATATTTAAAAGTTCCGAAGCCGCACCAACATAATAGAGATACAGAAACACCGTGGCCCCTTTCTTTAAGATAACTCTGCACTATTGCGAGCTGTAAATGCCACTTCCAGCTTAGCTGTGCAGAAGAAGAACAACAAGAAGAAGAAATATCTCGAAATATGTCCGTCAGGCCCCTTCCCGTGAGATAAATCTGCAAATATCTCGGAAACAAAGCGAGCTATGGCAAAATGTTAAGAGACCTTTTTTGTAGAGAATTAAGTTTCCTACTTTTTATCTTCTATGATATTTTTTGATCAGATGCGTATTTCTCGAGATATATCAAGATATTTAAAAGTACCGAAGCCGCACCAACATAATAGAGATACAGAAACACCGTAGCCCCTTTCTTTGAGATAACTCTGCACTATTGCGAGCTGGAAATGCCACTTCCAGTTTAGCTGTGCAGAAGAAGAACAACAAGAAGAAGAAATATCTCGAAATATGTCCGTCAGGCCCCTTCCCTTGAGATATATCTGCAAATATCTCGGAAACGAAGCGAGCTATGGCAAAATGTTAAGAGACCTTTTTTGTAGAGAATTATGTTTCCTACAATTTATGTTGTATGATATTTTTTGATCAGATGCGTAGTTCTCGAGATATATCGAGATATTTAAAAGTTCCGAAGCCGCACCAACATAATAGAGATTCAGAAACACCGTGGCCCCTTTCTTTGAGATAACTCTGCACTATTGCGAGCTGGAAATGCCACTTCCAGTTTAGCTGTGCAGAAGAAGAACAACAAGAAGAAGAAATATCTCGAAATATGTCCGTCAGGCCCCTTCCCTTGAGATAAATCTGCAAATATCTCGGAAACGAAGCGAGCTATGGCAAAATGTTAAGAGACCTTTTTTGTAGAGAATTAAGTTTCCTACTTTTTATGTTCTATGATATTTTTTGATCAGATGCGTAGTTCTCGAGATATATCAAGATATTTAAAAGTTCCGAAGCCGCACCAACATAATAGAGATTCAGAAACACCGTGGCCCCTTTCTTTGAGATAACTCTGCACTATTGCGAGCTGCAAATGCCACATCCAGCTTAGCTGTGCGAAAGAAGAACAACAAGAAGAAGAAATAGCTCGAAATATGTCCGTCAGGCCCGTTCCTTTGAGCTGAATCTGCAAATATCTCGGAAACGAAGCGAGCTATGGCAAAATGTTAAGAGACGTTTTTTGTAGAGAATTATGTTTCCTACAATTTATGTTCTATGATATTTTTTGATCAGATGCGTAGTTCTCGAGATATATCAAGATATTTAAAAGTTCCGAAGCCGCACCAACATAATAGAGATACAGAAACACCGTGGCCCCTTTCTCTGAGATAACTCTGCACTATTGCGAGCTGCAAATGCCACTTCCAGCTTAGCTGTGCAGAAGAAGAACAACAAGAAGAAGAAATATCTCGAAATATGTCCGTCAGGCCCCTTCCCTTGAGATAAATCTGCAAATATCTCGAAAACGAAGCGAGCTATGGCAAAATGTTAAGAGACCTTTTTTGTAGAGAATTAAGTTTCCTACTTTTTATGTTCTATGATATTTTTTGATCAGATGCGTAGTTCTCGAGATATATCAAGATATTTAAAAGTTCCGAAGCCGCACCAACATAATAGAGATTCAGAAACACCGTGGCCCCTTTCTTTGAGATAATTCTGCACTATTGCGAGCTGCAAATGCCACTTCCAGCTTAGCTGTGCAAAAGAAGAACAACAAGAAGAAGAAATATCTCGAAATATGTCCGTCAGGCCCGTTCCTTTGAGCTGTATCTGCAAATATCTCGGAAACGAAGCGAGCTATGGCAAAATGTTAAGAGACGTTTTTTGTAGAGAATTATGTTTCCTACAATTTATGTTCTATGATATTTTTTGATCAGAAGCGTAGTTTTCGAGATATATCGAGATATTTAAAAGTTCCGAAGCCGCACCAACATAATAGAGATTCAGAAACACCGTGGCCCCTTTCTTTGAGATAACTCTGCACTATTGCGAGCTGGAAATGCCACTTCCAGTTTAGCTGTGCAGAAGAAGAACAACAAGAAGAAGAAATATCTCGAAATATGTCCGTCAGACCCCTTCCCTTGAGATAAATCTGCAAATATCTCGGAAACGAAGCGAGCTATGGCAAAATGTTAAGAGACCTTTTTTGTAGCGAATTATGTTTCCTACAATTTATGTTCTATGATATTTTTTGATCAGAAGCGTAGTTTTCGAGATATATCGAGATATTTAAAAGTTCCGAAGCCGCACCAACATAATAGAGATTCAGAAACACCGTGGCCCCTTTCTTTGAGATAACTCTGCACTATTGCGAGCTGGAAATGCCACTTCCAGTTTAGCTGTGCAGAAGAAGAACAACAAGAAGAAGAAATATCTCGAAATATGTCCGTCAGACCCCTTCCCTTGAGATAAATCTGCAAATATCTCGGAAACGAAGCGAGCTATGGCAAAATGTTAAG
Source organism: Osmia lignaria lignaria (assembly GCF_051020975.1). NCBI lineage: Eukaryota > Metazoa > Arthropoda > Insecta > Hymenoptera > Megachilidae > Osmia > Osmia lignaria. Next base: position 4,402,645 of record NW_027478167.1, on the reverse strand, counting down.
AGACCTTTTTTGTAGCGAATTATGTTTCCTACAATTTATGTTCTATGATATTTTTTGATCAGAAGCGTAGTTTTCGAGATATATCGAGATATTTAAAAGTTCCGAAGCCGCAGCAACATAATAGAGATTCAGAAACACCGTGGCCCCTTTCTTTGAGATAACTCTGCACTATTGCGAGCTGGAAATGCCACTTCCAGTTTAGCTGTGCAGAAGAAGAACAACAAGAAGAAGAAATATCTCGAAATATGTCCGTCAGGCCCCTTCCCTTGAGATAAATCTGCAGATATCTCGGAAACGAAGCGAGCTATGGCAAAATGTTAAGAAACTTTATTTGTAGAGAATTAAGTTTCCTACTTTTTATGTTCTATGATATTTTTTGATCAGATGCGTAGTTCTCGAGATATATCAAGATATTTAAAAGTTCCGAAGCCGCACCAACATAATAGAGATACAGAAACACCGTGGCCCCTTTCTTTAAGATAACTCTGCACTATTGCGAGCTGTAAATGCCACTTCCAGCTTAGCTGTGCAGAAGAAGAACAACAAGAAGAAGAAATATCTCGAAATATGTCCGTCAGGCCCCTTCCCGTGAGATAAATCTGCAAATATCTCGGAAACAAAGCGAGCTATGGCAAAATGTTAAGAGACCTTTTTTGTAGAGAATTAAGTTTCCTACTTTTTATCTTCTATGATATTTTTTGATCAGATGCGTATTTCTCGAGATATATCAAGATATTTAAAAGTTCCGAAGCCGCACCAACATAATAGAGATACAGAAACACCGTAGCCCCTTTCTTTGAGATAACTCTGCACTATTGCGAGCTGGAAATGCCACTTCCAGCTTAGCTGTGCAGAAGAAGAACAACAAGAAGAAGAAATATCTCGAAATATGTCCGTCAGGCCCGATCCTTTGAGCTGAATCTGCAAATATCTCGGAAACGAAGCGAGCTATGGCAAAATGTTAAGAGACGTTTTTTGTAGAGAATTGAGTTTCCTACAATTTATGTTCTATGATATTTTTTGATCAGAAGCGTAGTTTTCGAGATATATCGAGATATTTAAAAGTTCCGAAGCCGCACCAACATAATAGAGATTCAGAAACACCGTGGCCCCTTTCTTTGAGATAACTCTGCACTAGTGCGAGCCGCAAATGCCACTTCCAGTTTAGCTGTGCAGAAGAAGAACAACAAGAAGAAGAAATATCTCGAAATATGTCCGTCAGGCCCCTTCCCTTGAGATATATCTGCAAATATGTCGGAAACGAAGCGAGCTATGGCAAAATGTTAAGAGACCTTTTTTGTAGAGAATTATGTTTCCTACAATTTCTGTTCTATGGTATTTTTTGATCAGAAGCGTAGTTTTCGAGATATATCGAGATATTTAAAAGTTCCGAAGCAGCACCAACATAATAGAGATACAGAAACACCGTGGCCCCTTTCTTTGAGATAACTCCGCACTATTGCGAGCTGCAAATGCCACTTCCAGCTTAGCTGTGCAGAAGAAGAAATATCACGAAATATGTCCGTCAGGCCCCTTCCCTTGAGATAAATCTGCACATATCTCGGAAACGAAGCGAGCTATGGCAAAATGTTAAGGGACCTTTTTTGTAGAGAATTAAGTTTTCTACTTTTTATGTTCTATGATATTTTTTGATCAGATGCGTAGTTCTCGAGATATATCAAGATATTTAAAAGTTCCGAAGCTGCACGAACATAATAGAGGTACAGAAACACCGTGGCCTCTTTCTTTGAGATAACTCTGCACTATTGCGAGCTGCAAATGCCACTTCCAGCTTAGCTGTGCAGAAGAAGAACAACAAGAAGAAGAAATATCTCGAAATATGTCCGTCAGGCCCCTTCCCTTGAGATAAATCTGCATATATCTCGGAAACGAAGCGAGCTATGGCAAAATGTTAAGAGACCATTTTGGTAGAGAATTAAGTTTCCTACTTTTTATGTTCTATGATATTTTTTGATCAGATGCGTTGTTCTCGAGATATATCAAGATATTTAAAAGTTCCGAAGCCGCACCAACATAATAGAGATACAGAAACACCGTGGCCACTTTCTTTGAGATAACTCTGCACTATTGCGAGCTGCAAATGCCACTTCCAGCTTAGCTGTGCAGAAGAAGAACAACAAGAAGAAGAAATATCTCGAAATATGTCAGTCAGGCCCCTTCCCTTGAGATAAATCTGCATATATCTCGGAAACGAAGCGAGCTATGGCAAAATGTTAAGAGACCTTTTTTGTAGAGAATTAAGTTTTCTACTTTTTATGTTCTATGATATTTTTTGATCAGATGCGTAGTTCTCGAGATATATCAAGATATTTAAAAGTTCCGAAGCCGCACCAACATAATAGAGATACAGCAACACCGTGGCCCCTTTCTTTCAGATAACTCTGCACTATTTCGAGCTGGAAATGCCACTTCCAGTTTAGCTGTGCAGAAGAAGAACAACAAGAAGAAGAAATATCTCGAAATATATCCGTCAGGCCCCTTCCCTTGAGATATATCTGCAAATATCTCGGAAACGAAGCGAGCTATGGTAAAATGTTAAGAGACCTTTTTTGTAGAGAATTATGTTTCCTACAAGTTATGTTCTATGATATTTTTTGATCAGAAGCGTAGTTTTCGAGATATATCGAGATATTTAAAAGTTCCGAAGCCGCACCAACATAATAGAGATACAGAAACACCGTGGCCCCTTTCTTTGAGATAACTCTGCACTATTGCGAGCTGCAAATGCCACTTCCAGCTTAGCTGTGCAGAAGAAGAACAACAAGAAGAAGAAATATCTCGAAATATGTCAGTCAGGCCCCTTCCCTTGAGATAAATCTGCATATATCTCGGAAACGAAGCGAGTTATGGCAAAATGTTAAGAGACCTTTTTTGTAGAGAATTAAGTTTTCTACTTTTTATGTTCTATGATATTTTTTGATCAGATGCGTAGTTCTCGAGATATATCAAGATATTTAAAAGTTCCGAAGCTGCACCAACATAATAGAGGTACAGAAACACCGTGGCCTCTTTCTTTGAGATAACTCTGCACTATTGCGAGCTGCAAATGCCACTTCCAGCTTAGCTGTGCAGAAGAAGAACAACAAGAAGAAGAAATATCTCGAAATATGTCCGTCAGGCCCCTTCCCTTGAGATAAATCTGCATATATCTCGGAAACGAAGCGAGCTATGGCAAAATCTTAAGAGACCTTTTTGGTAGAGAATTAAGTTTCCTACTTTTTATGTTCTATAATATTTTTTGATCAGATGCGTTGTTCTCGAGATATATCAAGATATTTAAAAGTTCCGAAGCCGCACCAACATAATAGAGATACAGGAACACCGTGGCCCCTTTCTTTGAGATAACTCTGCACTATTGCGAGCTGGAAATGGCACTTCCAGTTTAGCTGTGCAGAAGAAGAACAACAAGAAGAAGAAATATCTCGAAATATGTCCGTCAGGCCCCTTCCCTTGAGATATATCTGCAAATATCTCGGAAACGAAACGAGCTATGGCAAAATGTTAAGAGACCTTTTTTGTAGAGAATTATGTTTCCTACAATTTATGTTCTATGATATTTTTTGATCAGACGCGTAGTTTTCGAGATATATCGAGATATTTAAAAGTTCCGAAGCCGCACCAACATAATAGAGATACAGAATCACCGTGGCCCCTTTCTTTGAGATAACTCTGCACTATTGCGAGCTGCAAATGCCACTTCCAGCTTAGCTGTGCACAAGAAGAACAACAAGAAGAAGAAATATCTCGAAATATGTCAGTCAGGCCCCTTCCCTTGAGATATATCTGCATATATCTCGGAAACGAAGCGAGCTATGGCAAAATGTTAAGAGACCTTTTTTGTAGAGAATTAAGTTTTCTACTTTTTATGTTCTATAATATTTTTTGATCAGATGCGTAGTTCTCGAGATATATCAAGATATTTAAAAGTTCCGAAGCCGCACCAACATAATAGAGATACAGCAACACCGTGGCCCCTTTCTTTCAGATAACTCTGCACTATTTCGAGCTGGAAATGCCACTTCCAGTTTAGCTGTGCAGAAGAAGAACAACAAGAAGAAGAAATATCTCGAAATATATCCGTCAGGCCCCTTCCCTTGAGATATATCTGCAAATATCTCGGAAACGAAGCGAGCTATGGTAAAATGTTAAGAGACCTTTTTTGTAGAGAATTATGTTTCCTACAAGTTATGTTCTATGATATTTTTTGATCAGAAGCGTAGTTTTCGAGATATATCGAGATATTTAAAAGTTCCGAAGCCGCACCAACATAATAGAGATACAGAAACACCGTGGCCCCTTTCTTTGAGATAACTCTGCACTATTGCGAGCTGCAAATGCCACTTCCAGCTTAGCTGTGCAGAAGAAGAACAACAAGAAGAAGAAATATCTCGAAATATGTCAGTCAGGCCCCTTCCCTTGAGATAAATCTGCATATATCTCGGAAACGAAGCGAGCTATGGCAAAATGTTAAGAGACCTTTTTTGTAGAGAATTAAGTTTTCTACTTTTTATGTTCTATGATATTTTTTGATCAGATGCGTAGTTCTCGAGATATATCAAGATATTTAAAAGTTCCGAAGCTGCACCAACATAATAGAGGTACAGAAACACCGTGGCCTCTTTCTTTGAGATAACTCTGCACTATTGCGAGCTGCAAATGCCACTTCCAGCTTAGCTGTGCAGAAGAAGAACAACAAGAAGAAGAAATATCTCGAAATATGTCCGTCAGGCCCCTTCCCTTGAGATAAATCTGCATATATCTCGGAAAGGAAGCGAGCTATGGCAAAATCTTAAGAGACCTTTTTGGTAGAGAATTAAGTTTCCTACTTTTTATGTTCTATAATATTTTTTGATCAGATGCGTTGTTCTCGAGATATATCAAGATATTTAAAAGTTCCGAAGCCGCACCAACATAATAGAGATACAGGAACACCGTGGCCCCTTTCTTTGAGATAACTCTGCACTATTGCGAGCTGGAAATGGCACTTCCAGTTTAGCTGTGCAGAAGAAGAACAACAAGAAGAAGAAATATCTCGAAATATGTCCGTCAGGCCCCTTCCCTTGAGATATATCTGCAAATATCTCGGAAACGAAACGAGCTATGGCAAAATGTTAAGAGACCTTTTTTGTAGAGAATTATGTTTCCTACAATTTATGTTCTATGATATTTTTTGATCAGACGCGTAGTTTTCGAGATATATCGAGATATTTAAAAGTTCCGAAGCCGCACCAACATAATAGAGATACAGAATCACCGTGGCCCCTTTCCTCGAGATAACTCTGCACTATTGCGAGCTGCAAATGCCACTTCCAGCTTAGCAGTGCACAAGAAGAACAACAAGAAGAAGAAATATCTCGAAATATGTCCGTCAGGCCCCTTCCCTTGAGATATATCTGCAAATATGTCGGAAACGAAGCGAGCTATGGCAAAATGTTAAGAGACCTTTTTTGTAGAGAATTATGTTTCCTACAATTTACGTTCTATGATATTTTTTGATCAGAAGCGTAGTTTTCGAGATATATCGAGATATTTAAAAGTTCCGAAGCCGCACCAACATAATAGAGATACAGAAACACCGTGGCCCCTTTCTTTGAGATAACTCTGCACTATTGCGAGCTGCAAATGCCACTTCCAGCTTAGCTGTGCAGAAGAAGAACAACAAGAAGAAGAAGTATCTCGAAATATGTCCGTCAGGCCCCTTCCCTTGAGATAAATCTGCACATATCTCGGAAACGAAGCGAGCTATGGCAAAATGTTAAGAGACCTTTTGTGTAGAGAATTAAGTTTCCTACTTTTTATGTTCTATGATATCTTTTGATCAGATGCGTAGTTCTCGAGATATATCAAGATATTTAAAAGTTCCGAAGCCGCACCAACATAATAGAGATACAGAAACACCGTGGCCCCTTTCTTTCAGATAACTCTGCACTATTGCGAGCTGCAAATGCCACTTCCAGCTTAGCTGTGCAGAAGAAGAACAACAAGAAGAAGAAATATCTCGAAATATGTCCGTCAGGCCCCTTCCCTTGAGATATATCTGCAAATATCTCGGAAACGAAGCGAGCTATGGTAAAATGTTAAGAGACCTTTTTTGTAGAGAATTGAGTTTTCTACTTTTTAGGTTCTATGATATTGTCTGATCAGAAGCGTAGTTTTCGAGATATATCGAGCTATTTAAAAGTTCCGAAGCCGCACCAACATAATAGAGATACAGAAACACCGTGGCCCCTTTCTTCGGGATAACTCTGCACTATTGCGAGCTGGAAATGCCACTTCCAGTTTAGCTGTGCAGAAGAAGAACAACAAGAAGAAGAAATATCTCGAAATATGTCCGTCAGGACCCTTCCCTTGAGATAAATCCGCAAATATCTCGGAAACGAAGCGAGCTATGGCAAAACGTTAAGAGACCTTGTTTGTAGAGAATTAAGTTTCCTACTTTTTATGTTCTATGATATTTTTTGATCAGATGCGTAGTTCTCGAGATATATCCAGATATTTAAAAGTTCCGAAGCGGCACCAACATAATAGAGATACAGAAACACCGTGGCCCCTTTCTTTGAGGTAACTCTGCACTATTCCGAGCTGGAAATGCCACTTCCAGTTTAGCTGTGCAGAAGAAGAACAACAAGAAGAAGAAATATCTCGAAATATGTCCGTCAGGCCCCTTCCCTCGAGATAAATCTGCAAATATCTCGGAAACGAAGCGAGCTATGGCAAAATGTTAAGAGACCTTTTTTGTAGAGAATTAAGTTTCCTACAATTTACGTTGTATGATATTTTTTGATCAGATGCGTAGTTTTCGAGATATATCGAGATATTTAAAAGATCCGAAGCCGCACCAACATAATAGAGATACAGAAACACCGTGGCCCCTTTCTTTGAGATAACTCTGCACTATTGCGAGCTGCAAATGCCACTTCCAGCTTAGCTGTGCAGAAGAAGAACAACAAGAAGAAGAAATATCTCGAAATATGTCCGTCAGGCCCCTTCCCTTGAGATAAATCTGCAAACATCTCGGAAACGAAGCGAGCTATGGCAAAATGTTAAGAGACCTTTTTTGTAGAGAATTAAGTTTCCTACTTTTTATGTTCTATGATATTTTTCGATCAGAAGCGTAGTTTTCGAGATATATCGAGATATTTAAAAGTTCCGAAGCCGCACCAACATAATAGAGATACAGAAACACCGTGGACCCTTTCTTTGAGATAACTCTGCACTATTGCGAGCTGGAAATGCCACTTCCAGTTTAGCTGTGCAGAAGAAGAACAACAAGAAGAAGAAATATCCCGAAATATGTCCGTCAGGACCCTTCCCTTGAGATAAATCTGCAAATATCTCGGAAACGAAGCGAGCTATGGCAAAATGTTAAGAGACCTTTTTTGTAGAGAGTTATGTTTCCTACAATTTATGTTCTATGATATTTTTTGATCAGAAGCGTAGTTTTCGAGATATATCGAGATATTTAAAAGTTCCGAAGCCGCACCAACATAATAGAGATACAGAAACACCGTGGCCCCTTTCTTTGAGATAACTCTGCACTATTGCGAGCTGCAAATGCCACTTCCAGCTTAGCTGTGCAGAAGTAGAACAACAAGAAGAAGAAATATCTCGAAATATGTCAGTCAGGCCCCTTCCCTTGAGATAAATCTGCATATATCTCGGAAACGAAGCGAGCTATGGCAAAATGTTAAGAGACCTTTTTTGTAGAGAATTAAGTTTTCTACTTTTTATGTTCTATGATATTTTTTGATCAGATGCGTAGTTCTCGAGATATATCAAGATATTTAAAAGTTCCGAAGCTGCACCAACATAATAGAGGTACAGAAACACCGTGGCCTCTTTCTTTGAGATAACTCTGCACTATTGCGAGCTGCAAATGCCACTTCCAGCTTAGCTGTGCAGAAGAAGAACAACAAGAAGAAGAAATATCTCGAAATATGTCCGTCAGGCCCCTTCCCTTGAGATAAATCTGCATATATCTCGGAAACGAAGCGAGCTATGGCAAAATCTTAAGAGACCTTTTTGGTAGAGAATTAAGTTTCCTACTTTTTATGTTCTATAATATTTTTTGATCAGATGCGTTGTTCTCGAGATATATCAAGATATTTAAAAGTTCCGAAGCCGCACCAACATAATAGAGATACAGGAACACCGTGGCCCCTTTCTTTGAGATAACTCTGCACTATTGCGAGCTGGAAATGGCACTTCCAGTTTAGCTGTGCAGAAGAAGAACAACAAGAAGAAGAAATATCTCGAAATATGTCCGTCAGGCCCCTTCCCTTGAGATATATCTGCAAATATCTCGGAAACGAAACGAGCTATGGCAAAATGTTAAGAGACCTTTTTTGTAGAGAATTATGTTTCCTACAATTTATGTTCTATGATATTTTTTGATCAGATGCGTAGTTCTCGAGATATATCAAGATATTTAAAAGTTCCGAAGCTGCACCAACATAATAGAGGTACAGAAACACCGTGGCCTCTTTCTTTGAGATAACTCTGCACTATTGCGAGCTGCAAATGCCACTTCCAGCTTAGCTGTGCACAAGAAGAACAACAAGAAGAAGAAATATCTCGAAATATGTCCGTCAGGCCCCTTCCCTTGAGATATATCTGCAAATATGTCGGAAACGAAGCGAGCTATGGCAAAATTTTAAGAGACCTTTTTTGTAGAGAATTATGTTTCCTACAATTTACTTTCTATGATATTTTTTGATCAGAAGCGTAGTTTTCGAGATATATCGAGATATTTAAAAGTTCCGAAGCCGCACCAACATAATAGAGATACAGAAACACCGTGGCCCCTTTCTTTGAGATAACTCTGCACTATTGCGAGCTGCAAATGCCACTTCCAGCTTAGCTGTGCAGAAGAAGAACAACAAGAAGAAGAAGTATCTCGAAATATGTCCGTCAGGCCCCTTCCCTTGAGATAAATCTGCACATATCTCGGAAACGAAGCGAGCTATGGCAAAATGTTAAGAGACCTTTTGTGTAGAGAATTAAGTTTCCTACTTTTTATGTTCTATGATATCTTTTGATCAGATGCGTAGTTCTCGAGATATATCAAGATATTTAAAAGTTCCGAAGCCGCACCAACATAATAGAGATACAGAAACACCGTGGCCCCTTTCTTTCAGATAACTCTGCACTATTGCGAGCTGCAAATGCCACTTCCAGCTTAGCTGTGCAGAAGAAGAACAACAAGAAGAAGAAATATCTCGAAATATGTCCGTCAGGCCCCTTCCCTTGAGATATATCTGCAAATATCTCGGAAACGAAGCGAGCTATGGTAAAATGTTAAGAGACCTTTTTTGTAGAGAATTGAGTTTTCTACTTTTTAGGTTCTATGATATTGTCTGATCAGAAGCGTAGTTTTCGAGATATATCGAGCTATTTAAAAGTTCCGAAGCCGCACCAACATAATAGAGATACAGAAACACCGTGGCCCCTTTCTTCGGGATAACTCTGCACTATTGCGAGCTGGAAATGCCACTTCCAGTTTAGCTGTGCAGAAGAAGAACAACAAGAAGAAGAAATATCTCGAAATATGTCCGTCAGGCCCCTTCCCTTGAGATAAATCTGCAAATATCTCGGAAACGAAGCGAGGTATGGCAAAATGTTAAGAGACCTTATTTGTAGAGAATTAAGTTTCCTGCTTTTTATGTTCTATGATATTTTTTGATCAGATGCGTAGTTCTCGAGATATATCAAGATATTTAAAAGTTCCGAAGCTGCACCAACATAATAGAGGTACAGAAACACCGTGGCCTCTTTCTTTGAGATAACTCTGCACTATTGCGAGCTGCAAATGCCACTTCCAGCTTAGCTGTGCACAAGAAGAACAACAAGAAGAAGAAATATCTCGAAATATGTCCGTCAGGCCCCTTCCCTTGAGATATATCTGCAAATATGTCGGAAACGAAGCGAGCTATGGCAAAATGTTAAGAGACCTTTTTTGTAGAGAATTATGTTTCCTACAATTTACGTTCTATGATATTTTTTGATCAGAAGCGTAGTTTTCGAGATATATCGAGATATTTAAAAGTTCCGAAGCCGCACCAACATAATAGAGATACAGAAACACCGTGGCCCCTTTCTTTGAGATAACTCTGCACTATTGCGAGCTGCAAATGCCACTTCCAGCTTAGCTGTGCAGAAGAAGAACAACAAGAAGAAGAAGTATCTCGAAATATGTCCGTCAGGCCCCTTCCCTTGAGATAAATCTGCACATATCTCGGAAACGAAGCGAGCTATGGCAAAATGTTAAGAGACCTTTTGTGTAGAGAATTAAGTTTCCTACTTTTTATGTTCTATGATATCTTTTGATCAGATGCGTAGTTCTCGAGATATATCAAGATATTTAAAAGTTCCGAAGCCGCACCAACATAATAGAGATACAGAAACACCGTGGCCCCTTTCTTTCAGATAACTCTGCACTATTGCGAGCTGCAAATGCCACTTCCAGCTTAGCTGTGCAGAAGAAGAACAACAAGAAGAAGAAATATCTCGAAATATGTCCGTCAGGCCCCTTCCCTTGAGATATATCTGCAAATATCTCGGAAACGAAGCGAGCTATGGTAAAATGTTAAGAGACCTTTTTTGTAGAGAATTGAGTTTTCTACTTTTTAGGTTCTATGATATTGTCTGATCAGAAGCGTAGTTTTCGAGATATATCGAGCTATTTAAAAGTTCCGAAGCCGCACCAACATAATAGAGATACAGAAACACCGTGGCCCCTTTCTTCGGGATAACTCTGCACTATTGCGAGCTGGAAATGCCACTTCCAGTTTAGCTGTGCAGAAGAAGAACAACAAGAAGAAGAAATATCTCGAAATATGTCCGTCAGGCCCCTTCCCTTGAGATAAATCTGCAAATATCTCGGAAACGAAGCGAGGTATGGCAAAATGTTAAGAGACCTTATTTGTAGAGAATTAAGTTTCCTGCTTTTTATGTTCTATGATATTTTTTGATCAGATGCGTAGTTCTCGAGATATATCAAGATATTTAAAAGTTCCGAAGCCGCACCAACATAATAGAGATACAGAAACACCGTGGACCCTTTCTTTGAGATAACTCTGCACTATTGCGAGCTGGAAATGCCACTTCCAGTTTAGCTGTGCAGAAGAAGAACAACAAGAAGAAGAAATATCCCGAAATATGTCCGTCAGGACCCTTCCCTTGAGATAAATCTGCAAATATCTCGGAAACGAAGCGAGCTATGGCAAAATGTTAAGAGACCTTTTTTGTAGAGAATTATGTTTCCTACAATTTATGTACTATGATATTTTTTGATCAGAAGCGTAGTTTTCGAGATATATCGAGATATTTAAAAGTTCCGAAGCCGCACCAACATAATAGAGATACAGAAACACCGTGGCCCCTTTCTTTGAGATAACTCTGCACTATTGCGAGCTGCAAATGCCACTTCCAGCTTAGCTGTGCAGAAGAAGAACAACAAGAAGAAGAAATATCTCGAAATATGTCCGTCAGGCCCCTTCCCTTGAGATAAATCTGCAAATATCTCGGAAACGAAGCGAGCTATGGCAAAATGTTAAGAGACCTTATTTGTAGAGAATTAAGTTTCCTGCTTTTTATGTTCTATGATATTTTTTGATCAGATGCGTAGTTCTCGAGATATATCAAGATATTTAAAAGTTCCGAAGCCGCACCAACATAATAGAGATACAGAAACACCGTGGCCCCTTTCTTTGAGATAACTCTGCACTATTGCGAGCTGCAAATGCCACTTCCAGCTTAGCTGTGCAGAAGTAGAACAACAAGAAGAAGAAATATCTCGAAATATGTCAGTCAGGCCCCTTCCCTTGAGATAAATCTGCATATATCTCGGAAACGAAGCGAGCTATGGCAAAATGTTAAGAGACCTTTTTTGTAGAGAATTAAGTTTTCTACTTTTTATGTTCTATGATATTTTTTGATCAGATGCGTAGTTCTCGAGATATATCAAGATATTTAAAAGTTCCGAAGCTGCACCAACATAATAGAGGTACAGAAACACCGTGGCCTCTTTCTTTGAGATAACTCTGCACTATTGCGAGCTGCAAATGCCACTTCCAGCTTAGCTGTGCAGAAGAAGAACAACAAGAAGAAGAAATATCTCGAAATATGTCCGTCAGGCCCCTTCCCTTGAGATAAATCTGCATATATCTCGGAAACGAAGCGAGCTATGGCAAAATCTTAAGAGACCTTTTTGGTAGAGAATTAAGTTTCCTACTTTTTATGTTCTATAATATTTTTTGATCAGATGCGTTGTTCTCGAGATATATCAAGATATTTAAAAGTTCCGAAGCCGCACCAACATAATAGAGATACAGGAACACCGTGGCCCCTTTCTTTGAGATAACTCTGCACTATTGCGAGCTGGAAATGGCACTTCCAGTTTAGCTGTGCAGAAGAAGAACAACAAGAAGAAGAAATATCTCGAAATATGTCCGTCAGGCCCCTTCCCTTGAGATATATCTGCAAATATCTCGGAAACGAAACGAGCTATGGCAAAATGTTAAGAGACCTTTTTTGTAGAGAATTATGTTTCCTACAATTTATGTTCTATGATATTTTTTGATCAGACGCGTAGTTTTCGAGATATATCGAGATATTTAAAAGTTCCGAAGCCGCACCAACATAATAGAGATACAGAATCACCGTGGCCCCTTTCTTTGAGATAACTCTGCACTATTGCGAGCTGCAAATGCCACTTCCAGCTTAGCTGTGCACAAGAAGAACAACAAGAAGAAGAAATATCTCGAAATATGTCAGTCAGGCCCCTTCCCTTGAGATATATCTGCATATATCTCGGAAACGAAGCGAGCTATGGCAAAATGTTAAGAGACCTTTTTTGTAGAGAATTAAGTTTTCTACTTTTTATGTTCTATGATATTTTTTGATCAGATGCGTAGTTCTCGAGATATATCAAGATATTTAAAAGTTCCGAAGCTGCACCAACATAATAGAGGTACAGAAACACCGTGGCCTCTTTCTTTGAGATAACTCTGCACTATTGCGAGCTGCAAATGCCACTTCCAGCTTAGCTGTGCACAAGAAGAACAACAAGAAGAAGAAATATCTCGAAATATGTCCGTCAGGCCCCTTCCCTTGAGATAAATCTGCAAATATCTCGGAAACGAAGCGAGGTATGGCAAAATATTAAGAGACCTTATTTGTAGAGAATTAAGTTTCCTGCTTTTTATGTTCTATGATATTTTTTGATCAGATGCGTAGTTCTCGAGATATATCAAGATATTTAAAAGTTCCGAAGCTGCACCAACATAATAGAGGTACAGAAACACCGTGGCCTCTTTCTTTGAGATAACTCTGCACTATTGCGAGCTGCAAATGCCACTTCCAGCTTAGCTGTGCACAAGAAGAACAACAAGAAGAAGAAATATCTCGAAATATGTCCGTCAGGCCCCTTCCCTTGAGATATATCTGCAAATATGTCGGAAACGAAGCGAGCTATGGCAAAATGATAAGAGACCTTTTTTGTAGAGAATTATGTTTCCTACAATTTACGTTCTATGATATTTTTTGATCAGAAGCGTAGTTTTCGAGATATATCGAGATATTTAAAAGTTCCGAAGCCGCACCAACATAATAGAGATACAGAAACACCGTGGCCCCTTTCTTTGAGATAACTCTGCACTATTGCGAGCTGCAAATGCCACTTCCAGCTTAGCTGTGCAGAAGAAGAACAACAAGAAGAAGAAGTATCTCGAAATATGTCCGTCAGGCCCCTTCCCTTGAGATAAATCTGCACATATCTCGGAAACGAAGCGAGCTATGGCAAAATGTTAAGAGACCTTTTGTGTAGAGAATTAAGTTTCCTACTTTTTATGTTCTATGATATCTTTTGATCAGATGCGTAGTTCTCGAGATATATCAAGATATTTAAAAGTTCCGAAGCCGCACCAACATAATAGAGATACAGAAACACCGTGGCCCCTTTCTTTCAGATAACTCTGCACTATTGCGAGCTGCAAATGCCACTTCCAGCTTAGCTGTGCAGAAGAAGAACAACAAGAAGAAGAAATATCTCGAAATATGTCCGTCAGGCCCCTTCCCTTGAGATATATCTGCAAATATCTCGGAAACGAAGCGAGCTATGGTAAAATGTTAAGAGACCTTTTTTGTAGAGAATTGAGTTTTCTACTTTTTAGGTTGTATGATATTGTCTGATCAGAAGCGTAGTTTTCGAGATATATCGAGCTATTTAAAAGTTCCGAAGCCGCACCAACATAATAGAGATACAGAAACACCGTGGCCCCTTTCTTCGGGATAACTCTGCACTATTGCGAGCTGGAAATGCCACTTCCAGTTTAGCTGTGCAGAAGAAGAACAACAAGAAGAAGAAATATCTCGAAATATGTCCGTCAGGCCCCTTCCCTTGAGATAAATCTGCAAATATCTCGGAAACGAAGCGAGGTATGGCAAAATGTTAAGAGACCTTATTTGTAGAGAATTAAGTTTCCTGCTTTTTATGTTCTATGATATTTTTTGATCAGATGCGTAGTTCTCGAGATATATCAAGATATTTAAAAGTTCCGAAGCCGCACCAACATAATAGAGATACAGAAACACCGTGGACCCTTTCTTTGAGATAACTCTGCACTATTGCGAGCTGGAAATGCCACTTCCAGTTTAGCTGTGCAGAAGAAGAACAACAAGAAGAAGAAATATCCCGAAATATGTCCGTCAGGACCCTTCCCTTGAGATAAATCTGCAAATATCTCGGAAACGAAGCGAGCTATGGCAAAATGTTAAGAGACCTTTTTTGTAGAGAATTATGTTTCCTACAATTTATGTTCTATGATATTTTTTGATCAGAAGCGTAGTTTTCGAGATATATCGAGATATTTAAAAGTTCCGAAGCCGCACCAACATAATAGAGATACAGAAACACCGTGGCCCCTTTCTTTGAGATAACTCTGCACTATTGCGAGCTGCAAATGCCACTTCCAGTTTAGCTGTGCAGAAGAAGAACAACAAGAAGAAGAAATATCTCGAAATATGTCCGTCAGGCCCCTTCCCTTGAGATATATCTGCAAATATCTCGGAAACGAAGCGAGCTATGGTAGAATGTTAAGAGACCTTTTTTGTAGAGAATTAAGTTTTCTACTTTTTAGGTTCCATGATATTTGTTGATCAGAAGCGTAGTTTTCGAGATATATCGAGATATTTAAAAGTTCCGAAGCCGCACCAACATAATAGAGATACAGAAACACCGTGGCCCCTTTCTTCGGGATAACTCTGCACTATTGCGAGCTGGAAATGCCACTTCCAGTTTAGCTGTGCAGAAGAAGAACAACAAGAAGAAGAAATATCTCGAAATATGTCCGTCAGGACCCTTCCCTTGAGATAAATCCGCAAATATCTCGGAAACGAAGCGAGCTATGGCAAAACGTTAAGAGACCTTGTTTGTAGAGAATTATGTTTCCTACAATTTATGTTCTATGATACTTTTTGATCAGAAGCGTAGTTTTCGAGATATATCGAGATATTTAAAAGTTCCGAAGCCGCACCAACATAATAGAGATACAGAAACACCGTGGCCCCTTTCTTTGAGATAACTCTGCACTATTGCGAGCTGCAAATGCCACTTCCAGCTTAGCTGTGCAGAAGAAGAACAACAAGAAGAAGAAATATCTCGAAATATGTCCGTCAGGCCCCTTCCCTTGAGATATATCTGCAAATATCTCGGAAACGAAGCGAGCTATGGTAAAATGTTAAGAGACCTTTTTTGTAGAGAATTAAGTTTCCTACTTTTTATGTTCTATTATATTTTTTGATCAGATGCGTAGTTCTCGAGATATATCCAGATATTTAAAAGTTCCGAAGCGGCACCAACATAATAGAGATACAGAAACACCGTGGCCCCTTTCTTTGAGGTAACTCTGCACTATTGCGAGCTGGAGATGCCACTTCCAGTTTAGCTGTGCAGAAGAAGAACAACAAGAAGAAGAAATATCTCGAAATATGTCCGTCAGGCCCCTTCCCTCGAGATAAATCTGCAAATATCTCGGAAACGAAGCGAGCTATGGCAAAATGTTAAGAGACCTTTTTTGTAGAGAATTAAGTTTCCTACTTTTTATGTTCTATGATATTTTTTGATCAGAAGCGTAGTTTTCGAGATATAACGAGATATTTAAAAGTTCCGAAGCCGCACCAACATAATAGATACAGAAACACCGTGGCCCCTTTCTTTGAGATAACTCTGCACTAGTGCGAGCCGCAAATGCCGCTTCCAGCTTAGCTGTGCAGAAGAAGAACAACAAGAAGAAGAAATATCTCGAAATATGTCCGTCAGGCCCCTTCCCTCGAGATAAATCTGCAAATATCTCGGAAACGAAGCGAGCTATGGCAAAATGTTAAGAGACCTTTTTTGTAGAGAATTATGTTTCCTACAATTTATGTTCTATGATATTTTCCGATCAGATGCGTAGTTCTCGAGATATATCAAGATATTTAAAAGTTCCGAAGCCGCACCAACATAATAGAGATACAGCAACACCGTGGCCCCTTTCTTTCAGATAACTCTGCACTATTTCGAGCTGGAAATGCCACTTCCAGTTTAGCTGTGCAGAAGAAGAACAACAAGAAGAAGAAATATCTCGAAATATATCCGTCAGGCCCCTTCCCTTGAGATATATCTGCAAATATCTCGGAAACGAAGCGAGCTATGGTAAAATGTTAAGAGACCTTTTTTGTAGAGAATTATGTTTCCTACAAGCTATGTTCTATGATATTTTTTGATCAGAAGCGTAGTTTTCGAGATATATCGAGATATTTAAAAGTTCCGAAGCCGCACCAACATAATAGAGATACAGAAACACCGTGGCCCCTTTCTTTGAGATAACTCTGCACTATTGCGAGCTGCAAATGCCACTTCCAGCTTAGCTGTGCAGAAGTAGAACAACAAGAAGAAGAAATATCTCGAAATATGTCCGTCAGGCCCCTTCCCTCGAGATAAATCTGCAAATATCTCGGAAACGAAGCGAGCTATGGCAAAATGTTAAGAGACCTTTTTTGTAGAGAATTAAGTTTCCTACTTTTTATGTTCTATGATATTTTTTGATCAGATGCGTAGTTCTCGAGATATATCAAGATATTTAAAAGTTCCGAAGCCGCACCAACATAATAGAGATGCAGAAACACCGTGGCCCCTTTCTTTGAGATAACTCTGCACTATTGCGAGCTGCAAATGCCACTTCGAGCGTAGCTGTGCAGAAGAAGAACAACAAGAAGAAGAAATATCTCGAAATATGTCCGTCAGACCCCTTCCCTTGAGATAAATCTGCAAATATCTCGGAAACGAAGCGATCTACGGCAAAATGTTCAGAGACCTTTTTTGTAGAGAATTATGTTCCCTACAATTTACGTTCTATGATATTTTTTGATCAGAAGCGTAGTTGTCGAGATATATCGAGATATTTAAAAGATCCGAAGCCGCTCCAACATAATAGAGATACAGAAACACTGTGGCCCCTTTCTTTGAGATAACTCTGCACTATTGCGAGCTGGAAATGCCACTTCCAGTTTAGCTGTGCAGAAGAAGAATAACAAGAAGAAGAAATACCCCGAAATATGTCCGTCGGGACCCTTCCCTTGAGAGAAATCTGCAAATATCTCGGAAACGAAGCGAGCTATGGCAAAATGTTGAGAGACCTTTTTTGTAGAGAATTATGTTTCCTACAATTTATGTTCTATGATATTTTCCGATCAGATGCGTAGTTCTCGAGATATATCAAGATATTTAAAAGATCCGAAGCCGCACCAACATAATAGAGATACAGAAACACCGTGGCCCCTTTCTTTGAGATTACTCTGCACTATTGCGAGCTGGAAATGCCACTTCCAGTTTAGCTGTGCAGAAGAAGAACAACAAGAAGAAGAAATATCCCGAAATATGTCCGTCAGGACCCTTCCCTTGAGATAAATCTGCAAATATCTCGGAAACGAAGCGAGCTATGGCAAAATGTTAAGAGACCTTTTTTGTAGAGAATTATGTTTCCTACAATTTATGTTCTATGATATTTTTTGATCAGAAGCGTAGTTTTCGAGATATATCGAGATATTTAAAAGTTCCGAAGCCGCACCAACATAATAGAGATACAGAAACACCGTGGCCCCTTTCTTTGAGATAACTCTGCACTATTGCGAGCTGCAAATGCCACTTCCAGCTTAGCTGTGCAGAAGAAGAACAACAAGAACAAGAAATATCTCGAAATATGTCCGTCAGGCCCCTTCCCTTGAGATAAATCTGCAAATATCTCGGAAACGAAGCGAGCTATGGCAAAATGTTAAGAGACCTTATTTGTAGAGAATTAAGTTTCCTGCTTTTTATGTTCTATGATATTTTTTGATCAGATGCGTAGTTCTCGAGATATATCAAGATATTTAAAAGTTCCGAAGCCGCACCAACATAATAGAGATACAGAAACACCGTGGCCCCTTTCTTTCAGATAACTCTGCACTATTGC
Organism: Osmia lignaria lignaria; assembly: GCF_051020975.1. Taxonomy (NCBI): domain Eukaryota; kingdom Metazoa; phylum Arthropoda; class Insecta; order Hymenoptera; family Megachilidae; genus Osmia; species Osmia lignaria. The sequence continues at coordinate 4,384,133 of NW_027478167.1, read as the reverse complement.
GAGCTGGAAATGCCACTTCCAGTTTAGCTGTGCAGAAGAAGAACAACAAGAAGAAGAAATATCTCGAAATATGTCCGTCAGGCCCCTTCCCTTGAGATATATCTGCAAATATCTCGGAAACGAAGCGAGCTATGGTAGAATGTTAAGAGACCTTTTTTGTAGAGAATTAAGTTTTCTACTTTTTAGGTTCCATGATATTTTTTGATCAGAAGCGTAGTTTTCGAGATACATCGAGATATTTAAAAGTTCCGAAGCCGCACCAACATAATAGAGATACAGAAACACCGTGGCCCCTTTCTTCGGGATAACTCTGCACTATTGCGAGCTGGAAATGCCACTTCCAGTTTAGCTGTGCAGAAGAAGAACAACAAGAAGAAGAAATATCTCGAAATATGTCCGTCAGGACCCTTCCCTTGAGATAAATCCGCAAATATCTCGGAAACGAAGCGTGCTATGGCAAAACGTTAAGAGACCTTGTTTGTAGAGAATTATGTTTCCTACAATTTATGTTCTATGATACTTTTTGATCAGAAGCGTAGTTTTCGAGATATATCGAGATATTTAAAAGTTCCGAAGCCGCACCAACATAATAGAGATACAGAAACACCGTGGCCCCTTTCTTTGAGATAACTCTGCACTATTGCGAGCTGCAAATGCCACTTCCAGCTTAGCTGTGCAGAAGAAGAACAACAAGAAGAAGAAATATCTCGAAATATGTCCGTCAGGCCCCTTCCCTTGAGATAAATCTGCAAATATCTCGGAAACGAAGCGAGCTATGGCAAAATGTTAAGAGACCTTTTTTGTAGAGAATTAAGTTTCCTACTTTTTATGTTCTATGATATTTTTTGATCAGATGCGTAGTTCTCGAGATATATCAAGATATTTAAACGTTCCGAAGCAGCACCAACATAATAGAGATACAGAAACACCGTGGCCCCTTTCTTTGAGATAACTCTGCACTATTGCGAGCTGCAAATGCCACTTCCAGCTTAGCTGTGCAGAAGAAGAACAACAAGAAGAAGAAATATCTCGAAATATGTCCGTCAGGCCCCTTCCCTTGAGATATATCTGCAAATATCTCGGAAACGAAGCGAGCTATGGTAAAATGTTAAGAGACCTTTTTTGTAGAGAATTAAGTTTCCTACTTTTTATGTTCTATGATATTTTTTGATCAGATGCGTAGTTCTCGAGATATATCCAGATATTTAAAAGTTCCGAAGCGGCACCAACATAATAGAGATACAGAAACACCGTGGCCCCTTTCTTTGAGGTAACTCTGCACTATTGCGAGCTGGAAATGCCACTTCCAGTTTAGCTGTGCAGAAGAAGAACAACAAGAAGAAGAAATATCTCGAAATATGTCCGTCAGGCCCCTTCCCTCGAGATAAATCTGCAAATATCTCGGAAACGAAGCGAGCTATGGCAAAATGTTAAGAGACCTTTTTTGTAGAGAATTAAGTTTCCTACTTTTTATGTTCTATGATATTTTTTGATCAGAAGCGTAGTTTTCGAGATATAACGAGATATTTAAAAGTTCCGAAGCCGCACCAACATAATAGATACAGAAACACCGTGGCCCCTTTCTTTGAGATAACTCTGCACTAGTGCGAGCCGCAAATGCCGCTTCCAGCTTAGCTGTGCAAAAGAAGAACAACAAGAAGAAGAAATATCTCGAAATATGTCCGTCAGGCCCCTTCCCTCGAGATAAATCTGCAAATATCTCGGAAACGAAGCGAGCTATGGCAAAATGTTAAGAGACCTTTTTTGTAGAGAATTAAGTTTCCTACTTTTTATGTTCTATGATATTTTTTGATCAGATGCGTAGTTCTCGAGATATATCAAGATATTTAAAAGTTCCGAAGCCGCACCAACATAATAGAGATACAGCAACACCGTGGCCCCTTTCTTTCAGATAACTCTGCACTATTTCGAGCTGGAAATGCCACTTCCAGTTTAGCTGTGCAGAAGAAGAACAACAAGAAGAAGAAATATCTCGAAATATATCCGTCAGGCCCCTTCCCTTGAGATATATCTGCAAATATCTCGGAAACGAAGCGAGCTATGGTAAAATGTTAAGAGACCTTTTTTGTAGAGAATTATGTTTCCTACAAGCTATGTTCTATGATATTTTTTGATCAGAAGCGTAGTTTTCGAGATATATCGAGATATTTAAAAGTTCCGAAGCCGCACCAACATAATAGAGATACAGAAACACCGTGGCCCCTTTCTTTGAGATAACTCTGCACTATTGCGAGCTGCAAATGCCACTTCCAGCTTAGCTGTGCAGAAGAAGAACAACAAGAAGAAGAAATATCTCGAAATATGTCCGTCAGGCCCCTTCCCTTGAGATAAATCTGCAAATATCTCGGAAACGAAGCGAGCTATGGCAAAATGTTAAGAGACCTTTTTTGTAGAGAATTAAGTTTCCTACTTTTTATGTTCTATGATATTTTTTGATCAGATGCGTAGTTCTCGAGATATATCAAGATATTTAAACGTTCCGAAGCAGCACCAACATAATAGAGATACAGAAACACCGTGGCCCCTTTCTTTGAGATAACTCTGCACTATTGCGAGCTGCAAATGCCACTTCCAGCTTAGCTGTGCAGAAGAAGAACAACAAGAAGAAGAAATATCTCGAAATATGTCCGTCAGGCCCCTTCCCTTGAGATATATCTGCAAATATCTCGGAAACGAAGCGAGCTATGGTAAAATGTTAAGAGACCTTGTTTGTAGAGAATTAAGTTTCCTACTTTTTATGTTCTATGATATTTTTTGATCAGATGCGTAGTTCTCGAGATATATCCAGATATTTAAAAGTTCCGAAGCGGCACCAACATAATAGAGATACAGAAACACCGTGGCCCCTTTCTTTGAGGTAACTCTGCACTATTCCGAGCTGGAAATGCCACTTCCAGTTTAGCTGTGCAGAAGAAGAACAACAAGAAGAAGAAATATCTCGAAATATGTCCGTCAGGCCCCTTCCCTCGAGATAAATCTGCAAATATCTCGGAAACGAAGCGAGCTATGGCAAAATGTTAAGAGACCTTTTTTGTAGAGAATTAAGTTTCCTACTTTTTATGTTCTATGATATTTTTTGATCAGAAGCGCAGTTTTCGAGATATAACGAGATATTTAAAAGTTCCGAAGCCGCACCAACATAATAGATACAGAAACACCGTGGCCCCTTTCTTTGAGATAACTCTGCACTAGTGCGAGCCGCAAATGCCGCTTTCAGCTTAGCTGTGCAGAAGAAGAACAACAAGAAGAAGAAATATCTCGAAATATGTCCGTCAGGCCCCTTCCCTTGAGATAAATCTGCAAACATCTCGGAAACGAAGCGAGCTATGGCAAAATGTTAAGAGACCTTTTTTGTAGAGAATTAAGTTTCCTACTTTTTATGTTCTATGATATTTTTTGATCAGAAGCGTAGTTTTCGAGATATATCGAGATATTTAAAAGTTCCGAAGCCGCACCAACATAATAGAGATACAGAAACACCGTGGCCCCTTTCTTTGAGATAACTCTGCACTATTGCGAGCTGCAAATGCCACTTCCAGCTTAGCTGTGCAGAAGAGGAACAACAAGAACAAGAAATATCTCGAAATATGTCCGTCAGGCCCCTTCCCTTGAGATAAATCTGCAAATATCTCGGAAACGAAGCGAGCTATGGCAAAATGTTAAGAGACCTTATTTGTAGAGAATTAAGTTTCCTGCTTTTTATGTTCTATGATATTTTTTGATCAGATGCGTAGTTCTCGAGATATATCAAGATATTTAAAAGTTCCGAAGCCGCACCAACATAATAGAGATACAGAAACACCGTGGCCCCTTTCTTTCAGATAACTCTGCACTATTGCGAGCTGGAAATGCCACTTCCAGTTTAGCTGTGCAGAAGAAGAACAACAAGAAGAAGAAATATCTCGAAATATGTCCGTCAGGCCCCTTCCCTTGAGATATATCTGCAAATATCTCGGAAACGAAGCGAGCTATGGTAGAATGTTAAGAGACCTTTTTTGTAGAGAACTAAGTTTTCTACTTTTTAGGTTCTATGATATTTTTTGATCAGAAGCGGAGTTTTCGAGATATATCGAGATATTTAAAAGTTCCGAAGCCGCACCAACATAATAGAGATACAGAAACACCGTGGCCCCTTTCTTCGGGATAACTCTGCACTATTGCGAGCTGGAAATGCCATTTCCAGTTTAGCTGTGCAGAAGAAGAACAACAAGAAGAAGAAATATCTCGAAATATGTCCGTCAGGACCCTTCCCTTGAGATAAATCCGCAAATATCTCGGAAACGAAGCGAGCTATGGCAAAACGTTAAGAGACCTTGTTTGTAGAGAATTATGTTTCCTACAATTTATGTTCTATGATACTTTTTGATCAGAAGCGTAGTTTTCGAGATATATCGAGATATTTAAAAGTTCCGAAGCCGCACCAACATAATAGAGATACAGAAACACCGTGGCCCCTTTCTTTGAGATAACTCTGCACTATTGCGAGCTGCAAATGCCACTTCCAGCTTAGCTGTGCAGAAGAAGAACAACAAGAAGAAGAAATATCTCGAAATATGTCCGTCAGGCCCCTTCCCTTGAGATATATCTGCAAATATCTCGGAAACGAAGCGAGCTATGGTAGAATGTTAAGAGACCTTTTTTGTAGAGAACTAAGTTTTCTACTTTTTAGGTTCTATGATATTTTTTGATCAGAAGCGGAGTTTTCGAGATATATCGAGATATTTAAAAGTTCCGAAGCCGCACCAACATAATAGAGATACAGAAACACCGTGGCCCCTTTCTTCGGGATAACTCTGCACTATTGCGAGCTGGAAATGCCATTTCCAGTTTAGCTGTGCAGAAGAAGAACAACAAGAAGAAGAAATATCTCGAAATATGTCCGTCAGGACCCTTCCCTTGAGATAAATCCGCAAATATCTCGGAAACGAAGCGAGCTATGGCAAAACGTTAAGAGACCTTGTTTGTAGAGAATTATGTTTCCTACAATTTATGTTCTATGATACTTTTTGATCAGAAGCGTAGTTTTCGAGATATATCGAGATATTTAAAAGTTCCGAAGCCGCACCAACATAATAGAGATACAGAAACACCGTGGCCCCTTTCTTTGAGATAACTCTGCACTATTGCGAGCTGCAAATGCCACTTCCAGCTTAGCTGTGCAGAAGAAGAACAACAAGAAGAAGAAATATCTCGAAATATGTCCGTCAGGCCCCTTCCCTTGAGATAAATCTGCAAATATCTCGGAAACGAAGCGAGCTATGGCAAAATGTTAAGAGACCTATTTTGTAGAGAATTAAGTTTCCTACTTTTTATGTTCTATGATATTTTTTGATCAGATGCGTAGTTCTCGAGATATATCCAGATATTTAAAAGTTCCGAAGCGGCACCAACATAATAGAGATACAGAAACACCGTGGCCCCTTTCTTTGAGGTAACTCTGCACTATTGCGAGCTGGAAATGCCACTTCCAGTTTAGCTGTGCAGAAGAAGAACAACAAGAAGAAGAAATATCTCGAAATATGTCCGTCAGGCCCCTTCCCTCGAGATAAATCTGCAAATATCTCGGAAACGAAGCGAGCTATGGCAAAATGTTAAGAGACCTTTTTTGTAGAGAATTAAGTTTCCTACTTTTTATCTTCTATGATATTTTTTGATCAGATGCGTAGTTCTCGAGATATATCCAGATATTTAAAAGTTCCGAAGCGGCACCAACATAATAGAGATACAGAAACACCGTGGCCCCTTTCTTTGAGGTAACTCTGCACTATTGCGAGCTGGAAATGCCACTTCCAGTTTAGCTGTGCAGAAGAAGAACAACAAGAAGAAGAAATATCTCGAAATATGTCCGTCAGGCCCCTTCCCTCGAGATAAATCTGCAAATATCTCGGAAACGAAGCGAGCTATGGCAAAATGTTAAGAGACCTTTTTTGTAGAGAATTAAGTTTCCTACTTTTTATCTTCTATGATATTTTTGGATCAGATGCGTAGTTCTCGAGATGTATCAAGATATTTAAAAGTTCCGAAGCCGCACCAACATAATAGAGATACAGAAACACCGTGGCCCCTTTCTTTGAGATAACTTTGCGCTATTGCGAGCTGGAAATGCCACTTCCAGTTTAGCTGTGCAGAAGAAGAACAACAAGAAGAAGAAATATCTCGAAATATGTCCGTCAGGCCCCTTCCCTTGAGATATATCTGCAAATATCTCGGAAACGAAACGAGCTATGGCAAAATCTTAAGAGACCTTTTTTGTAGAGAATTATGTTTCCTACAATTTATGTTCTATGATATTTTTTGATCAGAAGCGTAGTTTTCGAGATATATCGAGATTTTTAAAAGTTCCGAAGCCGCACCAACATAATAGAGATACAGAAACACCGTGGCCCCTTTCTTCGAGATAACTCTGCACTAGTGCGAGCCGCAAATGCCGCTTCCAGCTTAGCTGTGCAGAAGAAGAACAACAAGAAGAAGAAATATCTCGAAATATGTCCGTCAGACCCCTTCCCTTGAGATAAATCTGCAAATATCTCGGAAACGAAGCGATCTACGGCAAAATGTTCAGAGACCTTTTTTGTAGAGAATTATGTTCCCTACAATTTACGTTCTATGATATTTTTTGATCAGAAGCGTAGTTGTCGAGATATATCGAGATATTTAAAAGATCCGAAGCCGCTCCAACATAATAGAGATACAGAAACACTGTGGCCCCTTTCTTTGAGATAACTCTGCACTATTGCGAGCTGGAAATGCCACTTCCAGTTTAGCTGTGCAGAAGAAGAATAACAAGAAGAAGAAATATCCCGAAATATGTCCGTCAGGACCCTTCCCTTGAGAGAAATCTGCAAATATCTCGGAAACGAAGCGAGCTATGGCAAAATGTTGAGAGACCTTTTTTGTAGAGAATTATGTTTCCTACAATTTATGTTCTATGATATTTTCCGATCAGATGCGTAGTTCTCGAGATATATCAGGATATTTAAAAGATCCGAAGCCGCACCAACATAATAGAGATACAGAAACACCGTGGCCCCTTTCTTTGAGATTACTCTGCACTATTGCGAGCTGGAAATGCCACTTCCAGTTTAGCTGTGCAGAAGAAGAACAACAAGAAGAAGAAATATCCCGAAATATGTCCGTCAGGACCCTTCCCTTGAGATAAATCTGCAAATATCTCGGAAACGAAGCGAGCTATGGCAAAATGTTAAGAGACCTTTTTTGTAGAGAATTATGTTTCCTACAATTTATGTTCTATGATATTTTTTGATCAGAAGCGTAGTTTTCGAGATATATCGAGATATTTAAAAGTTCCGAAGCCGCACCAACATAATAGAGATACAGAAACACCGTGGCCCCTTTCTTTGAGATAACTCTGCACTATTGCGAGCTGCAAATGCCACTTCCAGCTTAGCTGTGCAGAAGAAGAACAACAAGAACAAGAAATATCTCGAAATATGTCCGTCAGGCCCCTTCCCTTGAGATAAATCTGCAAATATCTCGGAAACGAAGCGAGCTATGGCAAAATGTTAAGAGACCTTATTTGTAGAGAATTAAGTTTCCTGCTTTTTATGTTCTATGATATTTTTTGATCAGATGCGTAGTTCTCGAGATATATCAAGATATTTAAAAGTTCCGAAGCCGCACCAACATAATAGAGATACAGAAACACCGTGGCCCCTTTCTTTCAGATAACTCTGCACTATTGCGAGCTGGAAATGCCACTTCCAGTTTAGCTGTGCAGAAGAAGAACAACAAGAAGAAGAAATATCTCGAAATATGTCCGTTAGGCCCCTTCCCTTGAGATAAATGTGCAAATATCTCGGAAACGAAGCGAGCTATGGCAAAATGTTAAGAGACCTTTTTTGTAGAGAATTAAGTTTCCTACTTTTTATGTTCTATGATATTTTTTTATCAGATGCGTAGTTCTCGAGATATATCAAGATATTACAAGTTCCGAAGCCGCACCAACATAATAGAGATACAGTAACACCGTGGCCCCTTTCTTTGAGATAACTCTGCACTATTGCGAGCTGCAGATGCCACATCCAGCTTAGCTGTGCAGAAGAAGAACAACAAGAAGAAGATATATCTCGAAATATGTCCGTCAGGCCCCTTCCCTTGAGATAAATCTGCAAATATCTCGGAAACGAAGCGAGCTATGGCAAGATGATAAGAGACCTTTTTTGTAGAGAATTAAGTTTCCTACTTTTTATCTTCTATGATATTTTTTGATCGGATGCGTAGTTCTCGAGATATATCAAGATATTTAACAGTTCCGAAGCCGCACCAACATAATAGAGATACAGAAACACCGTGGCCCCTCCCTTTGAGATAACTCTGCACTATTGCGAGCTGCAATTGCCACTTCCAGCTTAGCTGTGCAGAAGAAGAACAACAAGAAGAAGCAATATCTAGAAATATATCCGTCAGGCCCCTTCCCTTGAGATAAATCTGCAAATATCTCGGAAACGAAGCGAGCTATGGCAAAATGTTTAGAGACCTTTCTTGTAGAGAATTAAGTGTCCTACTTTTTATGTAGTATGATATTTTTTGATCAGATGCGTAGTTCTCGAGATATATCAAGATATTTAAAAGTTCCGAAGCCGCACCAACATAATAGAGGTACAGAAACACCGTGGCCCCTTTCTTTGAGATAACTCTGCACTATTGCGAGCTGGAAATGCCACTTCCAGTTTAGCTGTGCAGAAGAAGAACAACAAGAAGAAGAAATATCTCGAAATATGTCCGTCAGGCCCCTTCCCTTGAGATAAATCTGCAAATATCTCGGAAACGAAGCGAGCTATGGCAAAATGTTAAGAGACCTTTTTTGTAGAGAATTAAGTGTCCTACTTTTTATGTTCTATGATATTTTTTGATCAGATGCGTAGTTCTCGAGATATATCAAGATATTTAAAAGTTCCGAAGCCGCACCAATATAATAGAGATACAGAAACACCGTGGCCCCTTTCTTGGAGATAACTCTGCACTATTGCGAGCTGGAAATGCCACTTCCAGTTTAGCTGTGCAGAAGAAGAACAACAAGAAGAAGAAATATCTCGAAATATGTCCGTCAGGCCCCTTCCCTTGAGATAAATCTGCAAATATCTCGGAAACGAAGCGAGCTATGGCAAAATGTTAACAGACGTTTTTGTAGAGAATTAAGTGGCCTACTTTTTATGTTCTATGATATTTTTTGATCAGATGCGTAGTTCTCGAGATATATCAAGATGTTTAAAAGTTCCGAAGCCATACCAACATAATAGAGATACAGAAACACCGCGGCCCCTTTCTTTGAGATAACTCCGCACTATTGCGAGCTGTAAATGCCACTTCCAGCTTAGCTGTGCAGAAGAAGAACAACAAGAAGAAGAAATATCTCGAATTATGTCCGTCAGGCCCGTTCCTTTGAGCTGAATCTGCAAATATCTCGGAAACGAAGCGAGCTATGGCAAAATGTTAAGAGACGTTTTTTGTAGAGAATTATGTTTCCTACAATTTATGTTCTATGATATTTTTTGATCAGAAGCGTAGTTTTCGAGATATATCGAGATATTTAAAAGTTCCGAAGCCACACCAACATAATAGAGATACAGAAACACCGTGGCCCCTTTCTTTGAGATAACTCTGCACTAGTGCGAGCTGCAAACGCCACTTCCAGCTTAGCTGTGCAGAAGAAGAACAACAAGAAGAAGAAATATCTCGAAATATGTCCGTCAGGCCCCTTCCCTTGAGATAAATCTGCAAATATCTCGGAAAAGAAGCGAGCTATGGCAAAATGTTAAGAGACCTTTTTTGTAGAGAATTAAGTGTCCTACTTTTTATGTTCTATGATATTTTTTGATCAGTTGCGTAGTTCTCGAGATATATCAAGATATTTAAAAGTTCCGAAGCCGCACCAACATAATAGAGATACAGAAACACCGTGGCGCCTTTCTTTGAGATAACTCCGCACTATTGCGAGCTGTAAATGCCACTTCCAGCTTAGCTGTGCAGAAGAAGAACAACAAGAAGAAGAAATATCTCGAAATATGTCCGTCAGGCCCCTTTCCTTGAGATAAATCTGCAAATATCTCGGAAACGAAGCGAGCTATGGCAAAATGTTTAGAGACCTTTCTTGTAGAGAATTAAGCTTCCTACTTTTGATGTAGTATGATATTTTTTGATCAGATGCGTAGTTCTCGAGATATGTCAAGATATTTAAAAGTTCCGAAGCCGCACCAACATAATAGAGATACAGAAACACCGTGGCCCCTTTCTTTGAGATAACTCTGCACTATTGCGAGCTGTAAATGCCACTTCCAGCTTAGCTGTGCAGAAGAAGAACAACAAGAAGAAGAAATATCTCGAAATATGTCCGTCAGGCCCCTTCCCTTGAGATAAATCTGCAAATATCTCGGAAACGAAGCGAGCTATGGCAAAATGTTAAGAGACCTTTTTTGTAGAGAATTAAGTTTTCTACTTTTTATGTTCCATGATATTTTTTGATCAGATGCGTAGTTCTCGAGATATATCAAGATATTTAAAAGTTCCGAAGCCGCACCAACAGAATAGAGATACAGAAACACCGTGGCCCCTTTCTTTGAGATAACTCTGCACTAGTGCAAGCTGCAAATGCCACTTCCAGCTTAGCTGTGCAGAAGAAGAACAACAACAAGAAGAAATATCTCGAAATATGTCCGTTAGGCCCCTTCCCTTGAGATAAATGTGCAAATATCTCGGAAACGAAGCGAGCTATGGCAAAATGTTAAGAGACCTTTTTTGTAGAGAATTAAGTTTCCTACTTTTTATGTTCTATGATATTTTTTTATCAGATGCGTAGTTCTCGAGATATATCAAGATATTACAAGTTCCTAAGCCGCACCAACATAATAGAGATACAGTAACACCGTGGCCCCTTTCTTTGAGATAACTCTGCACTATTGCGAGCTGTAAATGCCACTTCCAGCTTAGCTGTGCAGAAGAAGAACAACAAGAAGAAGAAATATCTCGAAATATGTCCGTCAGGCCCCTTTCCTTGAGATAAATCTGCAAATATCTCGGAAACGAAGCGAGCTATGGCAAAATGTTTAGAGACCTTTCTTGTAGAGAATTAAGCTTCCTACTTTTGATGTAGTATGATATTTTTTGATCAGATGCGTAGTTCTCGAGATATGTCAAGATATTTAAAAGTTCCGAAGCCGCACCAACATAATAGAGATACAGAAACACCGTGGCCCCTTTCTTTGAGATAACTCTGCACTATTGCGAGCTGTAAATGCCACTTCCAGCTTAGCTGTGCAGAAGAAGAACAACAAGAAGAAGAAATATCTCGAAATATGTCCGTCAGGCCCCTTCCCTTGAGATAAATCTGCAAATATCTCGGAAACGAAGCGAGCTATGGCAAAATGTTTAGAGACCTTTCTTGTAGAGAATTAAGTTTCCTACTTTTTATGTAGTATGATATTTTTTGATCAGATGCGTAGTTCTCGAGATATGTCAAGATATTTAAAAGTTCCGAAGCCGCACCAACATAATGGAGATACAGAAACACCGTGGCCCCTCTCTTTGAGATAACTCTGCACTATTGCGAGCGGCAAATGCCACTTCCAGCTTAGCTGTGCAGAAGAAGAACAACAAGAAGAAGAAATATCTCGAAATATGTCCGTCAGGCCCCTTCCCTTGAGATAAATCTGCAAATATCTCGGAAACGAAGCGAGCTATGGCAAAATGTTAAGAGACCTTTTTTGTAGAGAATTAAGTTTTCTACTTTTTATGTTCCATGATATTTTTTGATCAGATGCGTAGTTCTCGAGATATATCAAGATATTTAAAAGTTCCGAAGCCGCACCAACAGAATAGAGATACAGAAACACCGTGGCCCCTTTCTTTGAGATAACTCTGCACTAGTGCGAGCTGCAAACGCCACTTCCAGCTTAGCTGTGCAGAAGAAGAACAACAAGAAGAAGAAATATCTCGAAATATGTCCGTCAGGCCCCTTCCCTTGAGATAAATCTGCAAATATCTCGGAAAAGAAGCGAGCTATGGCAAAATGTTAAGAGACCTTTTTTGTAGAGAATTAAGTGTCCTACTTTTTATGTTCTATGATATTTTTTGATCAGTTGCGTAGTTCTCGAGATATATCAAGATATTTAAAAGTTCCGAAGCCGCACCAACATAATAGAGATACAGAAACACCGTGGCCCCTTTCTTTGAGATAACTCCGCACTATTGCGAGCTGTAAATGCCACTTCCAGCTTAGCTGTGCAGAAGAAGAACAACAAGAAGAAGAAATATCTCGAAATATGTCCGTCAGGCCCGTTCCTTTGAGCTGAATCTGCAAATATCTCGGAAACGAAGCGAGCTATGGCAAAATGATAAGAGACCTTTTTTGTAGAGAATTTAGTTTCCTACTTTTTATCTTCTATGATATTTTTTGATCAGATGCGTAGTTCTCGAGATATATCAAGATATTTAACAGTTCCGAAGACGCACCAACATAATAGAGATACAGAAACACCGTGGCCCCTCTCTTTGAGATAACTCTGCACTATTGCGAGCTGCAAATGCCACTTCCAGCTTAGCTATGCAGAAGAAGAACAACAAGAAGAAGAAATATCTAGAAATATGTCCGTCAGGCCCCTTCCCTTGAGATAAATCTGCAAATATCTCGGAAACGAAGCGAGCTATGGCAAAATGTTTAGAGACCTTTCTTGTAGAGAATTAAGTTTCCTACTTTTTATGTAGTATGATATTTTTTGATCAGATGCGTAGTTCTCGAGATATGTCAAGATATTTAAAAGTTCCGAAGCCGCACCAACATAATAGAGATACAGAAACACCGTGGCCCCTCTCTTTGAGATAACTCTGCACTATTGCGAGCTGCAAATGCCACTTCCAGCTTAGCTGTGCAGAAGAAGAACAACAAGAAGAAGAAATATCTCGAAATATGTCCGTCAGGCCCCTTCCCTTGAGATAAATCTGCAAATATCTCGGAAACGAAGCGAGCTATGGCAAAATGTTAAGAGACCTTTTTTGTAGAGAATTAAGTTTTCTACTTTTTATGTTCCATGATATTTTTTGATCAGATGCGTAGTTCTCGAGATATATCCAGATATTTAAAAGTTCCGAAGCCGCACCAACAGAATAGAGATACAGAAACACCGTGGCCCCTTTCTTTGAGATAACTCTGCACTAGTGCAAGCTGCAAATGCCACTTCCAGCTTAGCTGTGCAGAAGAAGAACAACAAGAAGAAGAAATATCTCGAAACATGTCCGTCAGGCCCCTTCGCTTGATATAAATCTGCAAATATCTCGGAAACGAAGCGAGTTATGGCAAAATGTTAAGAGACCTTTTTTGTAGAGAATTAAGTTTCCTACAATTCATCTTCTATCATATTTTTTGATCAGAAGCGTAGTTTTCGAGATATATCGAGATATTTAAAAGTTCCGAAGCCGCACCAACATCATAGAGATACAGAAACACCGTGGCCCCTTTCTTTGAGATAACTCTGCACTATTGCGAGCTGCAAATGCCACTTCCAGCTTAGCTGTGCAGAAGAAGAACAACAAGCAGAAGAAGTATCTCGAAATATGTCCGTCAGGCCCCTTCCCTTGAGATAAATCTGCAAATATCTCGGAAACGAAGCGAGCTATGGCAAAATGATAAGAGACCTTTTTTGTAGAGAATTAAGTTTCCTACTTTTTATCTTCTATGATATTTTTTGATCGGATGCGTAGTTCTCGAGATATATCAAGATATTTAACAGTTCCGAAGCCGCACCAACATAATAGACATACAGAAACACCGTGGCCCCTCTCATTGAGATAACTCTGCACTATTGCGAGCTGCAAATGCCACTTCCAGCTTAGCTGTGCAGAAGAAGAACAACAAGAAGAAGCAATATCTAGAAATATATCCGTCAGGCCCCTTCCCTTGAGATAAATCTGCAAATATCTCGGAAACGAAGCGAGCTATGGCAAAATGTTTAGAGACCTTTCTTGTAGAGAATTAAGTTTCCTACTTTTTATGTAGTATGATATTTTCTGATCAGATGCGTAGATCTCGAGATATATCAAGATATTTAAAAGTTCCGAAGCCGCACCAACATAATAGAGATACAGAAACACCGTGGCCCCATTCTTTGAGATAACTCTGCACTATTGGGAGCTGCAAATGCCACTTCCAGCTTAGCTGTGCAGAAGAAGAACAACAAGAAGAAGAAACATCTCGAAATATGTCCGTCAGGCCCCTTCCCTTGAGATAAATCTGCAAATATCTCGGAAACGAAGCGAGCTATGGCAAAATGTTAAGAGACCTTTTTTGTAGAGAATTAAGTTTCCTACTTTTTATGTTCTACGATATTTTTTGATCAGATGCGTAGTTCTCGAGATATATCAAGATATTTAAAAGTTCCGAAGCCGCACCAACATAATAGAGACACAGAAACACCGTGGTCCCTTTCTTTGAGATAACTCTGCACTATTGCGAGCTGGAAATGCCACTTCCAGTTTAGCTGTGCAGAAGAAGAACAACAAGAAGAAGAAATATCTCGAAACATGTCCGTCAGGCCCCTTCCCTTGATATAAATCTGCAAATATCTCGGAAACGAAGCGAGTTATGGCAAAATGTTAAGAGACCTTTTTTGTAGAGAATTAAGTTTCCTACAATTCATCTTCTATCATATTTTTTGATCAGAAGCGTAGTTTTCGAGATATATCGAGATATTTAAAAGTTCCGAAGCCGCACCAACATCATAGAGATACAGAAACACCGTGGCCCCTTTCTTTGAGATAACTCTGCACTATTGCGAGCTGCAAATGCCACTTCCAGCTTAGCTGTGCAGAAGAAGAACAACAAGCAGAAGAAGTATCTCGAAATATGTCCGTCAGGCCCCTTCCCTTGAGATAAATCTGCAAATATCTCGGAAACGAAGCGAGCTATGGCAAAATGATAAGAGACCTTTTTTGTAGAGAATTAAGTTTCCTACTTTTTATCTTCTATGATATTTTTTGATCGGATGCGTAGTTCTCGAGATATATCAAGATATTTAACAGTTCCGAAGCCGCACCAACATAATAGAGATACAGAAACACCGTGGCCCCTCTCATTGAGATAACTCTGCACTATTGCGAGCTGCAAATGCCACTTCCAGCTTAGCTGTGCAGAAGAAGAACAACAAGAAGAAGCAATATCTAGAAATATATCCGTCAGGCCCCTTCCCTTGAGATAAATCTGCAAATATCTCGGAAACGAAGCGAGCTATGGCAAAATGTTTAGAGACCTTTCTTGTAGAGAATTAAGTTTCCTACTTTTTATGTAGTATGATATTTTCTGATCAGATGCGTAGATCTCGAGATATATCAAGATATTTAAAAGTTCCGAAGCCGCACCAACATAATAGAGATACAGAAACACCGTGGCCCCATTCTTTGAGATAACTCTGCACTATTGGGAGCTGCAAATGCCACTTCCAGCTTAGCTGTGCAGAAGAAGAACAACAAGAAGAAGAAACATCTCGAAATATGTCCGTCAGGCCCCTTCCCTTAAGATAAATCTGCAAATATCTCGGAAACGAAGCGAGCTATGGCAAAATGTTAAGAGACCTTTTTTGTAGAGAATTAAGTTTCCTACTTTTTATGTTCTACGATATTTTTTGATCAGATGCGTAGTTCTCGAGATATATCAAGATATTTAAAAGTTCCGAAGCCGCACCAACATAATAGAGATACAGAAACACCGTGGCCCCTTTCTTTGAGATAACTCTGCACTATTGCGAGCTGGAAATGCCACTTCCAGTTTAGCTGTGCAGAAGAAGAACAACAAGAAGAAGAAATATCTCGAAACATGTCCGTCAGGCCCCTTCCCTTGATATAAATCTGCAAATATCTCGGAAACGAAGCGAGTTATGGCAAAATGTTAAGAGACCTTTTTTGTAGAGAATTAAGTTTCCTATAATTCATCTTCTATCATATTTTTTGATCAGAAGCGTAGTTTTCGAGATATATCGAGATATTTAAAAGTTCCGAAGCCGCACCAACATCATAGAGATACAGAAACACCGTGGCCCCTTTCTTTGAGATAACTCTGCACTATTGCGAGCTGCAAATGCCACTTCCAGCTTAGCTGTGCAGAAGAAGAACAACAAGCAGAAGAAGTATCTCGAAATATGTCCGTCAGGCCCCTTCCCTTGAGATAAATCTGCAAATATCTCGGAAACGAAGCGAGCTATGGCAAAATGATAAGAGACCTTTTTTGTAGAGAATTAAGTTTCCTACTTTTTATCTTCTATGATATTTTTTGATCGGATGCGTAGTTCTCGAGATATATCAAGATATTTAACAGTTCCGAAGCCGCACCAACATAATAGAGATACAGAAACACCGTGGCCCCTCTCATTGAGATAACTCTGCACTATTGCGAGCTGCAAATGCCACTTCCAGCTTAGCTGTGCAGAAGAAGAACAACAAGAAGAAGCAATATCTAGAAATATATCCGTCAGGCCCCTTCCCTTGAGATAAATCTGCAAATATCTCGGAAACGAAGCGAGCTATGGCAAAATGTTTAGAGACCTTTCTTGTAGAGAATTAAGTTTCCTACTTTTTATGTAGTATGATATTTTCTGATCAGATGCGTAGATCTCGAGATATATCAAGATATTTAAAAGTTCCGAAGCCGCACCAACATAATAGAGATACAGAAACACCGTGGCCCCATTCTTTGAGATAACTCTGCACTATTGGGAGCTGCAAATGCCACTTCCAGCTTAGCTGTGCAGAAGAAGAACAACAAGAAGAAGAAACATCTCGAAATATGTCCGTCAGGCCCCTTCCCTTAAGATAAATCTGCAAATATCTCGGAAACGAAGCGAGCTATGGCAAAATGTTAAGAGACCTTTTTTGTAGAGAATTAAGTTTCCTACTTTTTATGTTCTACGATATTTTTTGATCAGATGCGTAGTTCTCGAGATATATCAAGATATTTAAAAGTTCCGAAGCCGCACCAACATAATAGAGATACAGAAACACCGTGGCCCCTTTCTTTGAGATAACTCTGCACTATTGCGAGCTGGAAATGCCACTTCCAGTTTAGCTGTGCAGAAGAAGAACAACAAGAAGAAGAAATATCTCGAAACATGTCCGTCAGGCCCCTTCCCTTGATATAAATCTGCAAATATCTCGGAAACGAAGCGAGTTATGGCAAAATGTTAGGAGACCTTTTTTGTAGAGAATTAAGTTTCCTACAATTTATGTTCTATCATATTTTTTGATCAGAAGCGTAGTTTTCGAGATATATCGAGATATTTAAAAGTTCCGAAGCCACACCAACATAATAGAGATACAGAAACACCGTGGCCCCTTTCTTTGAGATAACTCTGCACTAGTGCGAGCTGCAAACGCCACTTCCAGCTTAGCTGTGCAGAAGAAGAACAACAAGAAGAAGAAATATCTCGAAATATGTCCGTCAGGCCCCTTCCCTTGAGATAAATCTGCAAATATCTCGGAAACGAAGCGAGCTATGGCAAAATGTTAAGAGACCTTTTTTGTAGAGAATTAAGTTTCCTACTTTTTATCTTCTATGATATTTTTTGATCAGATGCGTAGTTCTCGAGATATATCAAGATATTTAACAGTTCCGAAGCCGCACCAACATAATAGAGATACAGAAACACCGTGGCCCCCTTCTTTGAGATAACTCTGCACTATTGCGAGCTGCAAATGCCACTTCCAGCTTAGCTGTGCAGAAGAAGAACAACAAGAAGAAGAAATATCTCGAAATATGTCCGTCAGGCCCCTTCCCTTGATATAAATCTGCAAATATCTCGGAAACGAAGCGAGTTATGGCAAAATGTTAAGAGACCTTTTTTGTAGAGAATTAAGTTTCCTACAATTTATCTTCTATCATATTTTTTGATCAGAAGCGTAGTTTTCGAGATATATCGAGATATTTAAAAGTTCCGAAGCCGCACCAACATCATAGAGATACAGAAACACCGTGGCCCCTTTCTTTGAGATAACTCTGCACTATTGCGAGCTGCAAATGCCACTTCCAGCTTAGCTGTGCAGAAGAAGAACAACAAGCAGAAGAAGTATCTCGAAATATGTCCGTTAGGCCCCTTCCCTTGAGATAAATCTGCAAATATCTCGGAAATGAAGCGAGCTATGGCAAAATGTTAAGAGACCTTTTTTGTAGAGAATTAAGTTTCCTACTTTTTATGTTCTATGATATTTTTTGATCAGATGCGTAGTTCTCGAGATATATCAAGATATTTAAAAGTTCCGAAGCCGCACCAACATAATAGAGATACAGAAACACCGTGGCCCCCTTCTTTGAGATAACTCTGCACTATTGCGAGCTGCAAATGCCACTTCCAGCTTAGCTGTGCAGAAGAAGAACAACAAGAAGAAGCAATATCTAGAAATATATCCGTCAGGCCCCTTCCCTTGAGATAAATCTGCAAATATCTCGGAAACGAAGCGAGCTATGGCAAAATGTTTAGAGACCTTTCTTGTAGAGAATTAAGTTTCCTACTTTTTATGTAGTATGATATTTTCTGATCAGATGCGTAGATCTCGAGATATATCAAGATATTTAAAAGTTCCGAAGCCGCACCAACATAATAGAGATACAGAAACACCGTGGCCCCATTCTTTGAGATAACTCTGCACTATTGGGAGCTGCAAATGCCACTTCCAGCTTAGCTGTGCAGAAGAAGAACAACAAGAAGAAGCAATATCTAGAAATATATCCGTCAGGCCCCTTCCCTTGAGATAAATCTGCAAATATCTCGGAAACGAAGCGAGCTATGGCAAAATGTTTAGAGACCTTTCTTGTAGAGAATTAAGTTTCCTACTTTTTATGTAGTATGATATTTTCTGATCAGATGCGTAGATCTCGAGATATATCAAGATATTTAAAAGTTCCGAAGCCGCACCAACATAATAGAGATACAGAAACACCGTGGCCCCATTCTTTGAGATAACTCTGCACTATTGGGAGCTGCAAATGCCACTTCCAGCTTAGCTGTGCAGAAGAAGAACAACAAGAAGAAGAAACATCTCGAAATATGTCCGTCAGGCCCCTTCCCTTGAGATAAATCTGCAAATATCTCGGAAACGAAGCGAGCTATGGCAAAATGTTAAGAGACCTTTTTTGTAGAGAATTAAGTTTCCTACTTTTTATGTTCTACGATATTTTTTGATCAGATGCGTAGTTCTCGAGATATATCAAGATATTTAAAAGTTCCGAAGCCGCACCAACATAATAGAGACACAGAAACACCGTGGCCCCTTTCTTTGAGATAACTCTGCACTATTGCGAGCTGGAAATGCCACTTCCAGTTTAGCTGTGCAGAAGAAGAACAACAAGAAGAAGAAATATCTCGAAACATGTCCGTCAGGCCCCTTCCCTTGATATAAATCTGCAAATATCTCGGAAACGAAGCGAGTTATGGCAAAATGTTAAGAGACCTTTTTTGTAGAGAATTAAGTTTCCTACAATTTATCTTCTATCATATTTTTTGATCAGAAGCGTAGTTTTCGAGATATATCGAGATATTTAAAAGTTCCGAAGCCGCACCAACATCATAGAGATACAGAAACACCGTGGCCCCTTTCTTTGAGATAACTCTGCACTATTGCGAGCTGCAAATGCCACTTCCAGCTTAGCTGTGCAGAAGAAGAACAACAAGCAGAAGAAGTATCTCGAAATATGTCCGTTAGGCCCCTTCCCTTGAGATAAATCTGCAAATATCTCGGAAATGAAGCGAGCTATGGCAAAATGTTAAGAGACCTTTTTTGTAGAGAATTAAGTTTCCTACTTTTTATGTTCTATGATATTTTTTGATCAGATGCGTAGTTCTCGAGATATATCAAGATATTTAAAAGTTCCGAAGCCGCACCAACATAATAGAGATACAGAAACACCGTGGCCCCCTTCTTTGAGATAACTCTGCACTATTGCGAGCTGCAAATGCCACTTCCAGCTTAGCTGTGCAGGAGAAGAACAACAAGAAGAAGAAATATCTCGAAATATGTCCGTCAGGCCCCTTCCCTTGAGATAAATCTGCAAATATCTCGGAAACGAAGCGAGCTATGGCAAAATGTTTAGAGACCTTTCTTGTAGAGAATTAAGTTTCCTACTTTTTATGTAGTATGATATTTTCTGATCAGATGCGTAGATCTCGAGATATATCAAGATATTTAAAAGTTCCGAAGCCGCACCAACATAATAGAGATACAGAAACACCGTGGCCCCATTCTTTGAGATAACTCTGCACTATTGGGAGCTGCAAATGCCACTTCCAGCTTAGCTGTGCAGAAGAAGAACAACAAGAAGAAGAAACATCTCGAAATATGTCCGTCAGGCCCCTTCCCTTGAGATAAATCTGCAAATATCTCGGAAACGAAGCGAGCTATGGCAAAATGTTAAGAGACCTTTTTTGTAGAGAATTAAGTTTCCTACTTTTTATGTTCTACGATATTTTTTGATCAGATGCGTAGTTCTCGAGATATATCAAGATATTTAAAAGTTCCGAAGCCGCACCAACATAATAGAGATACAGAAACACCGTGGCCCCTTTCTTTGAGATAACTCTGCACTATTGCGAGCTGGAAATGCCACTTCCAGTTTAGCTGTGCAGACGAAGAACAACAAGAAGAAGAAATATCTCGAAACATGTCCGTCAGGCCCCTTCCCTTGATATAAATCTGCAAATATCTCGGAAACGAAGCGAGTTATGGCAAAATGTTAGGAGACCTTTTTTGTAGAGAATTAAGTTTCCTACAATTTATGTTCTATCATATTTTTTGATCAGAAGCGTAGTTTTCGAGATATATCGAGATATTTAAAAGTTCCGAAGCCGCACCAACATCATAAAGATACAGAAACACCGTGGCCCCTTTCTTTGAGATAACTCTGCACTATTGCGAGCTGCAAATGCCACTTCCAGCTTAGCTGTGCAGAAGAAGAACAACAAGCAGAAGAAGTATCTCGAAATATGTCCGTTAGGCCCCTTCCCTTGAGATAAATCTGCAAATATCTCGGAAATGAAGCGAGCTATGGCAAAATGTTAAGAGACCTTTTTTGTAGAGAATTAAGTTTCCTACTTTTTATGTTCTATGATATTTTTTGATCAGATGCGTAGTTCTCGAGATATATCAAGATATTTAAAAGTTCCGAAGCCGCACCAACATAATAGAGATACAGAAACACCGTGGCCCCCTTCTTTGAGATAACTCTGCACTATTGCGAGCTGCAAATGCCACTTCCAGCTTAGCTGTGCAGGAGAAGAACAACAAGAAGAAGAAATATCTCGAAATATGTCCGTCAGGCCCCTTCCCTTGAGATAAATCTGCAAATATCTCGGAAACGAAGCGAGCTATGGCAAAATGTTTAGAGACCTTTCTTGTAGAGAATTAAGTTTCCTACTTTTTATGTAGTATGATATTTTCTGATCAGATGCGTAGATCTCGAGATATATCAAGATATTTAAAAGTTCCGAAGCCGCACCAACATAATAGAGATACAGAAACACCGTGGCCCCATTCTTTGAGATAACTCTGCACTATTGGGAGCTGCAAATGCCACTTCCAGCTTAGCTGTGCAGAAGAAGAACAACAAGAAGAAGAAACATCTCGAAATATGTCCGTCAGGCCCCTTCCCTTGAGATAAATCTGCAAATATCTCGGAAACGAAGCGAGCTATGGCAAAATGTTAAGAGACCTTTTTTGTAGAGAATTAAGTTTCCTACTTTTTATGTTCTACGATATTTTTTGATCAGATGCGTAGTTCTCGAGATATATCAAGATATTTAAAAGTTCCGAAGCCGCACCAACATAATAGAGATACAGAAACACCGTGGCCCCTTTCTTTGAGATAACTCTGCACTATTGCGAGCTGGAAATGCCACTTCCAGTTTAGCTGTGCAGACGAAGAACAACAAGAAGAAGAAATATCTCGAAACATGTCCGTCAGGCCCCTTCCCTTGATATAAATCTGCAAATATCTCGGAAACGAAGCGAGTTATGGCAAAATGTTAGGAGACCTTTTTTGTAGAGAATTAAGTTTCCTACAATTTATGTTCTATCATATTTTTTGATCAGAAGCGTAGTTTTCGAGATATATCGAGATATTTAAAAGTTCCGAAGCCGCACCAACATCATAAAGATACAGAAACACCGTGGCCCCTTTCTTTGAGATAACTCTGCACTATTGCGAGCTGCAAATGCCACTTCCAGCTTAGCTGTGCAGAAGAAGAACAACAAGAAGAAGAAATATCTCGAAATATGTCCGTCAGGCCCCTTCCCTTGAGATAAATCTGCAAATATCTCGGAAACGAAGCGAGCTATGGCAAAATGTTAAGAGACCTTTTTTGTAGAGAATTAAGTTTCCTACTTTTTATGTTCTATGATATTTTTTGAGCAGATGCGTAGATCTCGAGATATATCAAGATATTTAAAAGTTCCGAAGCCGCACCAACATAATAGAGATACAGAAACACCGTGGCCCCATTCTTTGAGATAACTCTGCACTATTGGGAGCTGCAAATGCCACTTCCAGCTTAGCTGTGCAGAAGAAGAACAACAAGAAGAAGAAATATCTCGAAATATGTCCGTCAGGCCCCTTCCCTTGAGATAAATCTGCAAATATCTCGGAAACGAAGCGAGCTATGGCAAAATGATAAGAGACCTTTTTTGTAGAGAATTAAGTTTCCTACTTTTTATCTTCTATGATATTTTTTGATCAGATGCGTAGTTCTCGAGATATATCAAGATATTTAACAGTTCCGAAGCCGCACCAACATAATAGAGATACAGAAACACCGTGGCCCCTCTCTTTGAGATAACTCTGCACTATTGCGAGCTGCAAATGCCACTTCCAGCTTAGCTGTGCAGAAGAAGAACAACAAGAAGAAGAAATATCTCGAAATATGTCCGTCAGGCCCCTTCCCTTGAGATAAATCTGCAAATATCTCGGAAACGAAGCGAGCTATGGCAAAATGTTAAGAGACCTTTTTGTAGAGAATTAAGTTTCCTACTTTTTATGTTCTATGATATTTTTTGATCAGATGCGTAGTTCTCGAGATATATCAAAATATTTAAAAGTTCCGAAGCCGCACCAACATAATAGAGATACAGAAACACCGTGGCCCCTTTCTTTGAGATAACTTTGCACTATTGCGAGCTGCAAATGCCACTTCCAGCTTAGCTGTGCAGAAGAAGAACAACAAGAAAAAGAAATATCTCGAAATATGTCCGTCAGGCCCCTTCCCTTGAGATAAATCTGCAAATATCTCGGAAACGAAGCGAGCTATGGCAAAATGTTAAGAGACGTTTTTTATAGAGAATTATGTTTCCTACAATTTATGTTCTATGATATTTTTTGATCAGAAGCGTAGTTTTCGAGATATATCGAGATATTTAAAAGTTCCGAAGCCGCACCAACATCATAGAGATACAGAAACACCGTGGCCCCTTTCTTTGAGATAACTCTGCACTATTGCGAGCTGGAAATGCCACTTCCAGTTTAGCTGTGCAGAAGAAGAACAACAAGAGGAAGAAATATCTCGAAATATGTCCGTCAGGCCCCTTCCCTTAAGATATATCTGCAAATATCTCGGAAACGAAGCGAGCTATGGCAAAATGTTAAGAGACCTTTTTTGTAGAGAATTATCTTTCCTACAATTTATGTTGTATGATATTTTTTGATCAGAAGCGTAGTTTTCGAGATATATCAAGATATTTAAAAGTTCCGAAGCCGCACCAACATAATAGAGATACAGAAACACCGTGGCCCCTTTCTTTGAGATAACTCTGCACTATTGCGAGCTGCAAATGCCACTTCCAGCTTAGCTGTGCAGAAGAAGAACAACAAGAAGAAGAAATATCTCGAAATATGTCCGTCAGGCCCCTTCCCTTGAGATAAATCTGCACATATCTCGGAAACGAAGCGAGCTATGGCAAAATGTTAAGACACGTTTTTTGTAGAGAATTATGTTTCCTACAATTTAGGTTCTATGACATTTTTTGATCAGAAGCGTAGTTTTCGAGATATATCGAGATATTTAAAAGTTCCGAAGCCGCACCAACATCATAGAGATACAGAAACACCGTGGCCCCTTTCTTTGAGATAACCCTGCACTATTGCGAGCTGCAAATGCCACTTCCAGCTTAGCTGTGCAGAAGAAGAACAACAAGCAGAAGAAATATCTCGAAATATGTCCGTTAGGCCCCTTCCCTTGAGATAAATCTGCAAATATCTCGGAAATGAAGCGAGCTATGGCAAAATGTTAAGAGACCTTTTTTGTAGAGAATTATGTTTCCTACAATTTATGTTGTATGATATTTTTTGATCAGAAGCGTAGTTTTCGACATATATCGAGATATTTAAAAGTTCCGAAGCCGCACCAACATAATAGAGATACAGAAACACCGTGGCCCCTTTCTTTGAGATAACTCTGCACTATTGCGAGCTGCAAATGCCACTTCCAGCTTAGCTGTACAGAAGAAGAACAACAAGAAGAAGAAATATCTCGAAATATGTCCGTCAGGCCCCTTCCCTTGAGATAAATCTGCACATATCTCGGAAACGAAGCGAGCTATGGCAAAATGTTAAAAGACTTTATTTGTAGAGAATTAAGTTTCCTACTTTTTATGTTCTATGATATTTTTTGATCAGATGCGTAGTTCTCGAGATATATCAAGATATTTAAAAGTTCCGAAGCCCCACCAACATAATAGAGATACAGAAACACCGTGGCCCCTTTCTTTGAGATAACTCTGCACTATTGCGAGCTGGAAATGCAACTTCCAGTTTAGCTGTGCAGAAGAAGAACAACAAGAAGAAGAAATATCTCGAAATATGTCCGTCAGGCCCCTTCCCCTGAGATACATCTGCAAATATCTCGGAAACGAAGCGAGCTATGGCAAAATGTTAAGAGACCTTTTTTGTAGAGAATTAAGTTTCCTACTTTTTATGTTCTATGATATTTTTTGAACAGATGCGTAGTTCTTGAGATATATCAAGATATTTAAAAGTTCCGAAGCCGCACCAACATAATAGAGATACAGAAACACCGTGGCCCCTTTCTTTGAGATAACTCTGCACTATTGCGAGCTGGAAATGCCACTTCCAGTTTAGCTGTGCAGAAGAAGAATAACAAGAAGAAGAAATATCTCGAAACATGTCCGTCAGGCACCTTCCCTTGAGATAAATCTGCAAATATCTCGGAAACGAAGCGAGCTATGGCAAAATGATAAGAGACCTTTTTTGTAGAGAATTAAGTTTCCTACTTTTTATCTTCTATGATATTTTTTGATCAGATGCGTAGTTCTCGAGATATATCAAGATATTTAACAGTTCCGAAGCCGCACCAACATAATAGAGATACAGATACACCGTGGCCCCTCTCTTTGAGATAACTCTGCACTATTGCGAGCTGCAAATGCCACTTCCAGCTTAGCTGTGCAGAAGAAGAACAACAAGAAGAAGCAATATCTAGAAATATATCCGTCAGGCCCCTTCCCTTGAGATAAATCTGCAAATATCTCGGAAACGAAGCGAGCTATGGCAAAATGTTTAGAGACCTTTCTTGTAGAGAATTAAGTTTCCTACTTTTTATGTAGTATGATATTTTTTGATCAGATGCGTAGTTCTCGAGATATATCAAGATATTTAAAAGTTCCGAAGCCGCACCAACATAATAGAGATACAGAAACACCGTGGCCCCTCTCTTTGAGATAACTCTGCACTATTGCGAGCTGCAAATGCCACTTCCAGCTTAGTTGTGCAGAAGAAGAACAACAAGAAGAAGAAATATCTCGAAATATGTCCGTCAGGCCCCTTCCCTTGAGATAAATCTGCAAATATCTCGGAAACGAAGCGAGCTATGGCAAAATGTTAAGAGACCTTTTTTGTAGAGAATTATGTTTCCTACTTTTTATGTTCTATGATATTTTTTGAGCAGATGCGTAGATCTCGAGATATATCAAGATATTTAAAAGTTCCGAAGCCGCACCAACATAATAGAGATACAGAAACACCGTGGCCCCATTCTTTGAGATAACTCTGCACTATTGGGAGCTGCAAATGCCACTTCCAGCTTAGCTGTGCAGAAGAAGAACAACAAGAAGAAGAAATATCTCGAAATATGTCCGTCAGGCCCCTTCCCTTGAGATAAATCTGCACATATCTCGGAAACGAAGCGAGCTATGGCAAAATGTTAAGACACGTTTTTTGTAGAGAATTATGTTTCCTACAATTTAGGTTCTATGACATTTTTTGATCAGAAGCGTAGTTTTCGAGATATATCGAGATATTTAAAAGTTCCGTAGCCGCACCAACATCATAGAGATACAGAAACACCGTGGCCCCTTTCTTTGAGATAACCCTGCACTATTGCGAGCTGCAAATGCCACTTCCAGCTTAGCTGTGCAGAAGAAGAACAACAAGCAGAAGAAATATCTCGAAATATGTCCGTTAGGCCCCTTCCCTTGAGATAAATCTGCAAATATCTCGGAAATGAAGCGAGCTATGGCAAAATGTTAAGAGACCTTTTTTGTAGAGAATTATGTTTCCTACAATTTATGTTGTATGATATTTTTTGATCAGAAGCGTAGTTTTCGACATATATCGAGATATTTAAAAGTTCCGAAGCCGCACCAACATAATAGAGATACAGAAACACCGTGGCCCCTTTCTTTGAGATAACTCTGCACTATTGCGAGCTGCAAATGCCACTTCCAGCTTAGCTGTACAGAAGAAGAACAACAAGAAGAAGAAATATCTCGAAATATGTCCGTCAGGCCCCTTCCCTTGAGATAAATCTGCACATATCTCGGAAACGAAGCGAGCTATGGCAAAATGTTAAAAGACTTTATTTGTAGAGAATTATGTTTCCTACTTTTTATGTTCTATGATATTTTTTGATCAGATGCGTAGTTCTCGAGATATATCAAGATATTTAAAAGTTCCGAAGCCCCACCAACATAATAGAGATACAGAAACACCGTGGCCCCTTTCTTTGAGATAACTCTGCACTATTGCGAGCTGGAAATGCAACTTCCAGTTTAGCTGTGCAGAAGAAGAACAACAAGAAGAAGAAATATCTCGAAATATGTCCGTCAGGCCCCTTCCCCTGAGATACATCTGCAAATATCTCGGAAACGAAGCGAGCTATGGCAAAATGTTAAGAGACCTTTTTTGTAGAGAATTAAGTTTCCTACTTTTTATGTTCTATGATATTTTTTGAACAGATGCGTAGTTCTTGAGATATATCAAGATATTTAAAAGTTCCGAAGCCGCACCAACATAATAGAGATACAGAAACACCGTGGCCCCTTTCTTTGAGATAACTCTGCACTATTGCGAGCTGGAAATGCCACTTCCAGTTTAGCTGTGCAGAAGAAGAATAACAAGAAGAAGAAATATCTCGAAACATGTCCGTCAGGCACCTTCCCTTGAGATAAATCTGCAAATATCTCGGAAACGAAGCGAGCTATGGCAAAATGATAAGAGACCTTTTTTGTAGAGAATTAAGTTTCCTACTTTTTATCTTCTATGATATTTTTTGATCAGATGCGTAGTTCTCGAGATATATCAAGATATTTAACAGTTCCGAAGCCGCACCAACATAATAGAGATACAGAAACACCGTGGCCCCTCTCTTTGAGATAACTCTGCACTATTGCGAGCTGCAAATGCCACTTCCAGCTTAGCTGTGCAGAAGAAGAACAACAAGAAGAAGCAATATCTAGAAATATATGCGTCAGGCCCCTTCCCTTGAGATAAATCTGCAAATATCTCGGAAACGAAGCGAGCTATGGCAAAATGTTTAGAGACCTTTATTGTAGAGAATTAAGTTTCCTACTTTTTATGTAGTATGATATTTTTTGATCAGATGCGTAGTTCTCGAGATATATCAAGATATTTAAAAGTTCCGAAGCCGCACCAACATAATAGAGATACAGAAACACCGTGGCCCCTCTCTTTGAGATAACTCTGCACTATTGCGAGCTGCAAATGCCACTTCCAGCTTAGTTGTGCAGAAGAAGAACAACAAGAAGAAGAAATATCTCGAAATATGTCCGTCAGGCCCCTTCCCTTGAGATAAATCTGCAAATATCTCGGAAACGAAGCGAGCTATGGCAAAATGTTAAGAGACCTTTTTTGTAGAGAATTATGTTTCCTACTTTTTATGTTCTATGATATTTTTTGAGCAGATGCGTAGATCTCGAGATATATCAAGATATTTAAAAGTTCCGAAGCCGCACCAACATAATAGAGATACAGAAACACCGTGGCCCCATTCTTTGAGATAACTCTGCACTATTGGGAGCTGCAAATGCCACTTCCAGCTTAGCTGTGCAGAAGAAGAACAACAAGAAGAAGAAATATCTCGAAATATGTCCGTCAGGCCCCTTCCCTTGAGATAAATCTGCACATATCTCGGAAACGAAGCGAGCTATGGCAAAATGTTAAAAGACTTTATTTGTAGAGAATTATGTTTCCTACTTTTTATGTTCTATGATATTTTTTGATCAGATGCGTAGTTCTCGAGATATATCAAGATATTTAAAAGTTCCGAAGCCCCACCAACATAATAGAGATACAGAAACACCGTGGCCCCTTTCTTTGAGATAACTCTGCACTATTGCGAGCTGGAAATGCAACTTCCAGTTTAGCTGTGCAGAAGAAGAACAACAAGAAGAAGAAATATCTCGAAATATGTCCGTCAGGCCCCTTCCCCTGAGATACATCTGCAAATATCTCGGAAACGAAGCGAGCTATGGCAAAATGTTAAGAGACCTTTTTTGTAGAGAATTAAGTTTCCTACTTTTTATGTTCTATGATATTTTTTGAACAGATGCGTAGTTCTTGAGATATATCAAGATATTTAAAAGTTCCGAAGCCGCACCAACATAATAGAGATACAGAAACACCGTGGCCCCTTTCTTTGAGATAACTCTGCACTATTGCGAGCTGGAAATGCCACTTCCAGTTTAGCTGTGCAGAAGAAGAATAACAAGAAGAAGAAATATCTCGAAACATGTCCGTCAGGCACCTTCCCTTGAGATAAATCTGCAAATATCTCGGAAACGAAGCGAGCTATGGCAAAATGATAAGAGACCTTTTTTGTAGAGAATTAAGTTTCCTACTTTTTATCTTCTATGATATTTTTTGATCAGATGCGTAGTTCTCGAGATATATCAAGATATTTAACAGTTCCGAAGCCGCACCAACATAATAGAGATACAGAAACACCGTGGCCCCTCTCTTTGAGATAACTCTGCACTATTGCGAGCTGCAAATGCCACTTCCAGCTTAGCTGTGCAGAAGAAGAACAACAAGAAGAAGCAATATCTAGAAATATATGCGTCAGGCCCCTTCCCTTGAGATAAATCTGCAAATATCTCGGAAACGAAGCGAGCTATGGCAAAATGTTTAGAGACCTTTATTGTAGAGAATTAAGTTTCCTACTTTTTATGTAGTATGATATTTTTTGATCAGATGCGTAGTTCTCGAGATATATCAAGATATTTAAAAGTTCCGAAGCCGCACCAACATAATAGAGATACAGAAACACCGTGGCCCCTCTCTTTGAGATAACTCTGCACTATTGCGAGCTGCAAATGCCACTTCCAGCTTAGTTGTGCAGAAGAAGAACAACAAGAAGAAGAAATATCTCGAAATATGTCCGTCAGGCCCCTTCCCTTGAGATAAATCTGCAAATATCTCGGAAACGAAGCGAGCTATGGCAAAATGTTAAGAGACCTTTTTTGTAGAGAATTATGTTTCCTACTTTTTATGTTCTATGATATTTTTTGAGCAGATGCGTAGATCTCGAGATATATCAAGATATTTAAAAGTTCCGAAGCCGCACCAACATAATAGAGATACAGAAACACCGTGGCCCCATTCTTTGAGATAACTCTGCACTATTGGGAGCTGCAAATGCCACTTCCAGCTTAGCTGTGCAGAAGAAGAACAACAAGAAGAAGAAATATCTCGAAATATGTCCGTCAGGCCCCTTCCCTTGAGATAAATCTGCAAATATCTCGGAAACGAAGCGAGCTATGGCAAAATGATAAGAGACCTTTTTTGTAGAGAATTAAGTTTCCTACTTTTTATCTTCTATGATATTTTTTGATCAGATGCGTAGTTCTCGAGATATATCAAGATATTTAACAGTTCCGAAGCCGCACCAACATAATAGAGATACAGAAACACCGTGGCCCCTCTCTTTGAGATAACTCTGCACTATTGCGAGCTGCCAATGCCACTTCCAGCTTAGCTGTGCAGAAGAAGAACAACAAGAAGAAGAAATATCTCGAAATATGTCCGTCAGGCCCCTTCCCTTGAGATAAATCTGCAAATATCTCGGAAACGAAGCGAGCTATGGCAAAATGTTAAGAGACCTTTTTTGTAGAGAATTAGGTTTGCTACAATTTATGTTCTATGATATTTTTTGATCAGAAGCGTAGTTTTCGAGATATATCGAGATATTTAAAAGTTCCGAAGACGCACCAACATAATAGAGATACAGAAACACCGTGGCCCCTTTCTTTGAGATAACTCTGCACTAGTGCGAGCCGCAAATGCCACTTCCAGCTTAGCTGTGCAGAAGAAGAACAACAAGAAGAAGAAATATCTCGAAATATGTCCGTCAGGCCCCTTCCCATGAGATATATCTGCAAATATCTCGGAAACGAAGCGAGCTATGGCAAAATGTTAAGAGACCTTTTTTGTAGAGAATTAGCTGTCCTACAATTTATGTTCTATGATATTTTTTTATCAGAAGCGTAGTTTTCGAGATATATCGAGATATTTAAAAGTTCCGAAGACGCACCAACATAATAGAGATACAGAAACACCGTGGCCCCTTTCTTTGAGATATCTCTGCACTAGTGCGAGCCGCAAATGCCACTTCCAGCTTAGCTGTGCAGAAGAAGAACAACAAGAAGAAGAAATATCTCGAAATATGTCCGTCAGGCCCCTTCCCATGAGATATATCTGCAAATATCTCGGAAACGAAGCGAGCTATGGCAAAATCTTAAGAGACCTTTTTTGTAGAGAATTAGGTTTCCTACAATTTATGTTCTATGATATTTTTTGATCAGAAGCGTAGTTTTCGAGATATATCGAGATATTTAAAAGTTCCGAAGCCGCACCAACATAATAGAGATACAGAAACACCGTGGCCCCTTTCTTTGAGATAACTCTGCACTAGTGCGAGCCGCAAATGCCACTTCCAGCTTAGCTGTGCAGAAGAAGAACAACAAGAAGAAGAAATATCTCGAAATATGTCCGTCAGGCCCCTTCCCTTGAGATATATCTGCAAATATCTCGGAAACGAAGCGAGCTATGGCAAAATGTTAAGAGACCTTTTTTGTAGAGAATTATGTTTCCTACAATTTATGTCCTATGATATTTTTTGATCAGAAGCGTAGTTTTCGAGATAGATTGAGATATTTAAAAGTTCCGAAGCCGCACCAACATAATAGAGATACAGAAACACCGTGGCCCCTTTCTTTGAGATAACTCTGCACTATTGCGAGCTGCAAATGCCACTTCCAGCTTAGCTGTGCAGAAGAAGAACAACAAGAAGAAGAAATATCTCGAAATATGTCCGTCAGGCCCCTTCCCTTGAGATAAATCTGCAAATATCTCGGAAACGAAGCGAGCTATGGCAAAATGTTAAGAGACCATTTTTGTAGAGAATTAAGTTTCCTACTTTTTATGTTTTATGATATTTTTTAATCAGACGCGTAGTTCTCGAGATATATCAAGATATTTGAAAGTTCCGAAGCCGCACCAACATAATAGAGATACAGAAACACCGTGGCCCCTTTCTTTGAGATAACTCTGCACTATTGCGAGCTGCAAATGCCACTTCCAGCTTAGCTGTGCAGAAGAAGAACAACAAGAAGAAGAAATATCTCGAAATATGTCCGTCAGGCCCCTTCCCTTGAGATATATCTGCAAATATCTCGGAAACGAAGCTAGCTATGGCAAAATGTTAAGAGACCTTTTTTGTAGAGAATTAGGTTTCCTACAATTTATGTTCTATGATATTTTTTGATCAGAAGCGTAGTTTTCGAGATATATCGAGATATTTAAAAGTTCCGAAGACGCACCAACATAATAGAGATACAGAAACACCGTGGCCCCTTTCTTTGAGATAACTCTGCACTAGTGCGAGCCGCAAATGCCACTTCCAGCTTAGCTGTGCAGAAGAAGAACAACAAGAAGAAGAAATATCTCGAAATATGTCCGTCAGGCCCCTTCCCATGAGATATATCTGCAAATATCTCGGAAACGAAGCGAGCTATGGCAAAATGTTAAGAGACCTTTTTTGTAGAGAATTAGGTTTCCTACAATTTATGTTCTATGATATTTTTTTAACAGAAGCGTAGTTTTCGAGATATATCGAGATATTTAAAAGTTCCGAAGCCGCACCAACATAATAGAGATACAGAAACACCGTGGCCCCTTTCTTTGAGATAACTCTGCACTATTGCGAGCTGCAAATGCCACTTCCAGCTTAGCTGTGCAGAAGAAGAACAACAAGAAGAAGAAATATCTCGAAATATGTCCGTCAGGCCCCTTCCCTTGAGATATATCTGCAAATATCTCGGAAACGAAGCTAGCTATGGCAAAATGTTAAGAGACCTTTTTTGTAGAGAATTAGGTTTCCTACAATTTATGTTCTATGATATTTTTTGATCAGAAGCGTAGTTTTCGAGATATATCGAGATATTTAAAAGTTCCGAAGACGCACCAACATAATAGAGATACAGAAACACCGTGGCCCCTTTCTTTGAGATAACTCTGCACTAGTGCGAGCCGCAAATGCCACTTCCAGCTTAGCTGTGCAGAAGAAGAACAACAAGAAGAAGAAATATCTCGAAATATGTCCGTCAGGCCCCTTCCCATGAGATATATCTGCAAATATCTCGGAAACGAAGCGAGCTATGGCAAAATGTTAAGAGACCTTTTTTGTAGAGAATTAGGTTTCCTACAATTTATGTTCTATGATATTTTTTTATCAGAAGCGTAGTTTTCGAGATATTTAAAAGTTCCGAAGCCGCACCAACATAATAGAGATACAGAAACACCGTGGCCCCTTTCTTTGAGATAACTCTGCACTAGTGCGAGCCGCAAATGCCACTTCCAGCTTAGCTGTGCAGAAGAAGAACAACAAGAAGAAGAAATATCTCGAAATATGTCCGTCAGGCCCCTTCCCTTGAGATATATCTGCAAATATCTCGGAAACGAAGCGAGCTATGGCAAAATGTTAAGAGACCTTTTTTGTAGAGAATTAGGTTTCCTACAATTTATGTCCTATGATATTTTTTGATCAGAAGCGTAGTTTTCGAGATATATCGAGATATTTAAAAGTTCCGAAGCCGCACCAACATAATAGAGATACAGAAACACCGTGGCCCCTTTCTTTGAGATAACTCTGCACTAGTGCGAGCCGCAAATGCCACTTCCAGCTTAGCTGTGCAGAAGAAGAACAACAAGAAGAAGAAATATCTCGAAATATGTCCGTCAGGCCCCTTCCCTTGAGATATATCTGCAAATATCTCGGAAACGAAGCGAGCTATGGCAAAATGTTAAGAGACCTTTTTTGTAGAGAATTATGTTTCCTACAATTTATGTCCTATGATATTTTTTGATCAGAAGCGTAGTTTTCGAGATAGATCGAGATATTTAAAAGTTCCGAAGCCGCACCAACATAATAGAGATACAGAAACACCGTGGCCCCTTTCTTTGAGATAACTCTGCACTATTGCGAGCTGCAAATGCCACTTCCAGCTTAGCTGTGCAGAAGAAGAACAACAAGAAGAAGAAATATCTCGAAATATGTCCGTCAGGCCCCTTCCCTTGAGATAAATCTGCAAATATCTCGGAAACGAAGCGAGCTATGGCAAAATGTTAAGAGACCTTTTTTGTAGAGAATTAAGTTTCCTACTTTTTATGTTCTATGATATTTTTTGATCAGACGCGTAGTTCTCGAGATATATCAAGATATTTGAAAGTTCCGAAGCCGCACCAACATAATAGAGATACAGAAACACCGTGGCCCCTTTCTTTGAGATAACTCTGCACTATTGCGAGCTGCAAATGCCACTTCCAGCTTAGCTGTGCAGAAGAAGAACAACAAGAAGAAGAAATATCTCGAAATATGTCCGTCAGGCCCCTTCCCTTGAGATATATCTGCAAATATCTCGGAAACGAAGCGAGCTATGGCAAAATGTTAAGAGACCTTTTTTGTAGAGAATTAGGTTTGCTACAATTTATGTTCTATGATATTTTTTGATCAGAAGCGTAGTTTTCGAGATATATCGAGATATTTAAAAGTTCCGAAGACGCACCAACATAATAGAGATACAGAAACACCGTGGCCCCTTCCTTTGAGATAACTCTGCACTAGTGCGAGCCGCAAATGCCACTTCCAGCTTAGCTGTGCAGAAGAAGAACAACAAGAAGAAGAAATATCTCGAAATATGTCCGTCAGGCCCCTTCCCATGAGATATATCTGCAAATATCTCGGAAACGAAGCGAGCTATGGCAAAATGTTAAGAGACCTTTTTTGTAGAGAATTAGCTTTCCTACAATTTATGTTCTATGATATTTTTTTATCAGAAGCGTAGTTTTCGAGATATATCGAGATATTTAAAAGTTCCGAAGCCGCACCAACATAATAGAGATACAGAAACACCGTGGCCCCTTTCTTTGAGATAACTCTGCACTAGTGCGAGCCGCAAATGCCACTTCCAGCTTAGCTGTGCAGAAGAAGAACAACAAGAAGAAGAAATATCTCGAAATATGTCCGTCAGGCCCCTTCCCTTGAGATATATCTGCAAATATCTCGGAAACGAAGCGAGCTATGGCAAAATGTTAAGAGACCTTTTTTGTAGAGAATTAGGTTTCCTACAATTTATGTCCTATGATATTTTTTGATCAGAAGCGTTGTTTTCGAGATATATCGAGATATTTAAAAGTTCCAAAGCCGCACCAACATAATAGAGATACAGAAACACCGTGGCCCCTTTCTTTGAGATAACTCTGCACTATTGCGAGCTGCAAATGCCACTTCCAGCTTAGCTGTGCAGAAGAAGAACAACAAGAAGAAGAAATATCTCGAAATATGTCCGTCAGGCCCCTTCCCTTGAGATAAATCTGCAAATATCTCGGAAACGAAGCGAGCTATGGCAAAATGTTAAGAGACCTTTTTTGTAGAGAATTAAGTTTCCTACTTTTTATGTTCTATGATATTTTTTGATCAGACGCGTAGTTCTCGAGATATATCAAGATATTTGAAAGTTCCGAAGCCGCACCAACATAATAGAGATACAGAAACACCGTGGCCCCTTTCTTTGAGATAACTCTGCACTATTGCGAGCTGCCAATGCCACTTCCAGCTTAGCTGTGCAGAAGAAGAACAACAAGAAGAAGAAATATCTCGAAATATGTCCGTCAGGCCCCTTCCCTTGAGATATATCTGCAAATATCTCGGAAACGAAGCGAGCTATGGCAAAATGTTAAGAGACCTTTTTTGTAGAGAATTAGGTTTGCTACAATTTATGTTCTATGATATTTTTTGATCAGAAGCGTAGTTTTCGAGATATATCGAGATATTTAAAAGTTCCGAAGCCGCACCAACATAATAGAGATACAGAAACACCGTGGCCCCTTTCTTTGAGATAACTCTGTACTATTGCGAGCTGCAAATGCCACTTCCAGCTCAGCTGTGCAGAAGAAGAACAACAAGAAGAAGAAATATCTCGAAACATGTCCGTCAGGCCCCTTCCCTTGAGATAAATCTGCAAATATCTCGGAAACGAAGCGAGCTATGGCAAAATCTTAAGAGACCTTTGTTGTAGAGAATTAAGTTTCCTACTTTTTATGGTCTATGATATTTTTTGATCAGATGCGTAGTTCTCGAGATATATCAAGATATTTAAATGTTCCGAAGCCGCACCAACATAATAGAGATACAGAAACACCGTGGCCCCTTTCTTTGAGATAACTCTGCACTATTGCGAGCTGCAAATGCCACTTCCAGCTTAGCTGTGCAGAAGAAGAACAACAAGAAGAAGAAATATCTCGAAATATGTCCGTCAGGCCCCTTCCCTTGAGATAAATCTGCAAATATCTCGGAAAGGAAGCGAGCTATGGCAAAATGTTAAGAGACCTTTTTTGTAGAGAATTAGGTTTCCTACAATTTATGTTCTATGATATTTTTTTATCAGAAGCGTAGTTTTCGAGATATATCGAGATATTTAAAAGTTCCGAAGCCGCACCAACATAATAGAGATACAGAAACACCGTGGCCCCTTTCTTTGAGATAACTCTGCACTAGTGCGAGCCGCAAATGCCACTTCCAGCTTAGCTGTGCAGAAGAAGAACAACAAGAAGAAGAAATATCTCGAAATATGTCCGTCAGGCCCCTTCCCTTGAGATATATCTGCAAATATCTCGGAAACGAAGCGAGCTATGGCAAAATGTTAAGAGACCTTTTTTGTAGAGAATTAGGTTTCCTACAATTTATGTCCTATGATATTTTTTGATCAGAAGCGTAGTTTTCGAGATATATCGAGATATTTAAAAGTTCCGAAGCCGCACCAACATAATAGAGATACAGAAACACCGTGGCCCCTTTCTTTGAGATAACTCTGCACTAGTGCGAGCCGCAAATGCCACTTCCAGCTTAGCTGTGCAGAAGAAGAACAACAAGAAGAAGAAATATCTCGAAATATGTCCGTCAGGCCCCTTCCCTTGAGATATATCTGCAAATATCTCGGAAACGAAGCGAGCTATGGCAAAATGTTAAGAGACCTTTTTTGTAGAGAATTATGTTTCCTACAATTTATGTCCTATGATATTTTTTGATCAGAAGCGTAGTTTTCGAGATAGATCGAGATATTTAAAAGTTCCGAAGCCGCACCAACATAATAGAGATACAGAAACACCGTGGCCCCTTTCTTTGAGATAACTCTGCACTATTGCGAGCTGCAAATGCCACTTCCAGCTTAGCTGTGCAGAAGAAGAACAACAAGAAGAAGAAATATCTCGAAATATGTCCGTCAGGCCCCTTCCCTTGAGATAAATCTGCAAATATCTCGGAAACGAAGCGAGCTATGGCAAAATGTTAAGAGACCTTTTTTGTAGAGAATTAAGTTTCCTACTTTTTATGTTCTATGATATTTTTTGATCAGACGCGTAGTTCTCGAGATATATCAAGATATTTGAAAGTTCCGAAGCCGCACCAACATAATAGAGATACAGAAACACCGTGGCCCCTTTCTTTGAGATAACTCTGCACTATTGCGAGCTGCAAATGCCACTTCCAGCTTAGCTGTGCAGAAGAAGAACAACAAGAAGAAGAAATATCTCGAAATATGTCCGTCAGGCCCCTTCCCTTGAGATATATCTGCAAATATCTCGGAAACGAAGCGAGCTATGGCAAAATGTTAAGAGACCTTTTTTGTAGAGAATTAGGTTTGCTACAATTTATGTTCTATGATATTTTTTGATCAGAAGCGTAGTTTTCGAGATATATCGAGATATTTAAAAGTTCCGAAGACGCACCAACATAATAGAGATACAGAAACACCGTGGCCCCTTCCTTTGAGATAACTCTGCACTAGTGCGAGCCGCAAATGCCACTTCCAGCTTAGCTGTGCAGAAGAAGAACAACAAGAAGAAGAAATATCTCGAAATATGTCCGTCAGGCCCCTTCCCATGAGATATATCTGCAAATATCTCGGAAACGAAGCGAGCTATGGCAAAATGTTAAGAGACCTTTTTTGTAGAGAATTAGCTTTCCTACAATTTATGTTCTATGATATTTTTTTATCAGAAGCGTAGTTTTCGAGATATATCGAGATATTTAAAAGTTCCGAAGCCGCACCAACATAATAGAGATACAGAAACACCGTGGCCCCTTTCTTTGAGATAACTCTGCACTAGTGCGAGCCGCAAATGCCACTTCCAGCTTAGCTGTGCAGAAGAAGAACAACAAGAAGAAGAAATATCTCGAAATATGTCCGTCAGGCCCCTTCCCTTGAGATATATCTGCAAATATCTCGGAAACGAAGCGAGCTATGGCAAAATGTTAAGAGACCTTTTTTGTAGAGAATTAGGTTTCCTACAATTTATGTCCTATGATATTTTTTGATCAGAAGCGTAGTTTTCGAGATATATCGAGATATTTAAAAGTTCCGAAGCCGCACCAACATAATAGAGATACAGAAACACCGTGGCCCCTTTCTTTGAGATAACTCTGCACTATTGCGAGCTGCAAATGCCACTTCCAGCTTAGCTGTGCAGAAGAAGAACAACAAGAAGAAGAAATATCTCGAAATATGTCCGTCAGGCCCCTTCCCTTGAGATAAATCTGCAAATATCTCGGAAACGAAGCGAGCTATGGCAAAATGTTAAGAGACCTTTTTTGTAGAGAATTAAGTTTCCTACTTTTTATGTTCTATGATATTTTTTGATCAGACGCGTAGTTCTCGAGATATATCAAGATATTTGAAAGTTCCGAAGCCGCACCAACATAATAGAGATACAGAAACACCGTGGCCCCTTTCTTTGAGATAACTCTGCACTATTGCGAGCTGCCAATGCCACTTCCAGCTTAGCTGTGCAGAAGAAGAACAACAAGAAGAAGAAATATCTCGAAATATGTCCGTCAGGCCCCTTCCCTTGAGATATATCTGCAAATATCTCGGAAACTAAGCGAGCTATGGCAAAATGTTAAGAGACCTTTTTTGTAGAGAATTAGGTTTGCTACAATTTATGTTCTATGATATTTTTTGATCAGAAGCGTAGTTTTCGAGATATATCGAGATATTTAAAAGTTCCGAAGCCGCACCAACATAATAGAGATACAGAAACACCGTGGCCCCTTTCTTTGAGATAACTCTGTACTATTGCGAGCTGCAAATGCCACTTCCAGCTCAGCTGTGCAGAAGAAGAACAACAAGAAGAAGAAATATCTCGAAACATGTCCGTCAGGCCCCTTCCCTTGAGATAAATCTGCAAATATCTCGGAAACGAAGCGAGCTATGGCAAAATGTTAAGAGACCTTTTTTGTAGAGAATTAAGTTTGCTACTTTTTATGTTCTATGATATTTTTTGATCAGACGCGTAGTTCTCGAGATATATCAAGATATTTGAAAGTTCCGAAGCCGCACCAACATAATAGAGATACAGAAACACCGTGACCCCTTTCTTTGAGATAACTCTGCACTATTGCGAGCTGCAAATGCCACTTCCAGCTTAGCTGTGCAGAAGAAGAACAACAAGAAGAAGAAATATCTCGAAATATGTCCGTCAGGCCCCTTCCCTTGAGATAAATCTGCAAATATCTCGGAAACGAAGCGAGCTATGGCAAAATCTTAAGAGACCTTTGTTGTAGAGAATTAAGTTTCCTACTTTTTATCTTCTATGATATTTTTTGATCAGATGCGTAGTTCTCGAGATATATCAAGATATTTAAATGTTCCGAAGCCGCACCAACATAATAGAGATACAGAAACACCGTGGCCCCTTTCTTTGTGATAACTCTGCACTATTGCGAGCTGCAAATGCCACTTCCAGCTTAGCTGTGCAGAAGAAGAACAACAAGAAGAAGAAATATCTCGAAATATGTCCGTCAGGCCCCTTCCCTTGAGATAAATCTGCAAATATCTCGGAAAGGAAGCGAGCTATGGCAAAATCTTAAGAGACCTTTTTTGTAGAGAATTAAGTTTCCTACTTTTTATGTTCTATGATATTTTTTGATCAGATGCGTAGTTCTCGAGATATATCAAGATATTTAAATGTTCCGAAGCCGCACCAACATAATAGAGATACAGAAACACCGTGGCCCCTTTCTTTGAGATAACTCTGCACTATTGCGAGCTGCAAATGCCACTTCCAGCTTAGCTGTGCAGAAGAAGAACAACAAGAAGAAGAAATATCTCGAAATATGTCCGTCAGGCCCCTTCCCTTGAGATATACCTGCAAATATCCCGGAAACGAAGCGAGCTATGGCAAAATGTTAAGAGACCTTTTTTGTAGAGAATTAGGTTTCCTACTTTTTATGTTGTATGATATTTTTTGATCAGATGCGTAGTTCTCGAGATATATCAAGATATTTAAAAGTTCCGAAGCCGCACCAACATAATAGAGATACAGAAACACCGTGGCCCCTTTCTTTGAGATAACTCTGCACTATTGCAAGCTGCAAATGCCACTTCCAGCTTAGCTGTGCAGAAGAAGAACAACAAGAAGAAGAAATATCTCGAAATATGTCCGTCAGGCCCCTTCCCTTGAGATATATCTGCAAATATCTCGGAAACGAAGCGAGCTATGGCAAAATGTTAAGAGACGTTTTTTGTAGAGAATTATGTTTCCTACAATTTATGCTCTATGATATTTTTTGATCAGAAGCGTAGTTTTCGAGATATATCGAGATATTTAAAAGTTCCGAAGCCGCACCAACATAATAGAGATACAGAAACACCGTGGCCCCTTTCTTTGAGATAACTCTGTACTATTGCGAGCTGCAAATGCCACTTCCAGCTCAGCTGTGCAGAAGAAGAACAACAAGAAGAAGAAATATCTCGAAACATGTCCGTCAGGCCCCTTCCCTTGAGATAAATCTGCAAATATCTCGGAAACGAAGCGAGCTATGGCAAAATGTTAAGAGACCTTTTTTGTAGAGAATTAAGTTTGCTACTTTTTATATTCTATGATATTTTTTGATCAGACGCGTAGTTCTCGAGATATATCAAGATATTTGAAAGTTCCGAAGCCGCACCAACATAATAGAGATACAGAAACACCGTGGCCCCTTTCTTTGAGATAACTCTGCACTATTGCGAGCTGCAAATGCCACTTCCAGCTTAGCTGTGCAGAAGAAGAACAACAAGAAGAAGAAATATCTCGAAACATGTCCGTCAGGCCCCTTCCCTTGAGATAAATCTGCAAATATCTCGGAAACGAAGCGAGCTATGGCAAAATGTTAAGAGACCTTTTTTGTAGAGAATTAGGTTTCCTACTTTTTATGTTGTATGATATTTTTTGATCAGATGCGTAGTTCTCGAGATATATCAAGATATTTAAAAGTTCCGAAGCCGCACAAACATAATAGAGATACAGAAACACCGTGGCCCCTTTCTTTGAGATAACTCTGCACTATTGCGAGCTGCAAATGCCACTTCCAGCTTAGCTGTGCAGAAGAAGAACAACAAGAAGAAG
Source organism: Osmia lignaria lignaria (assembly GCF_051020975.1). Classification (NCBI taxonomy): domain Eukaryota; kingdom Metazoa; phylum Arthropoda; class Insecta; order Hymenoptera; family Megachilidae; genus Osmia; species Osmia lignaria. Next base: position 4,342,879 of record NW_027478167.1, on the reverse strand, counting down.
AAATATCTCGAAATATGTCCGTCAGGCCCCTTCCCTTGAGATAAATCTGCAAATATCTCGGAAACGAAGCGAGCTATGGCAAAATCTTAAGAGACCTTTTTTGTAGAGAATTAGGTTTCCTACTTTTTATGTTCTATGATATTTTTTGATCAGATGCGTAGTTCTCGAGATATATCAAGATATTTAAAAGTTCCGAAGCCGCACAAACATAATAGAGATACAGAAACACCGTGGCCCCTTTCTTTGAGATAACTCTGCACTATTGCGAGCTGCAAATGCCACTTCCAGCTTAGCTGTGCAGAAGAAGAACAACAAGAAGAAGAAATATCTCGAAATATGTCCGTCAGGCCCGTTCCTTTGAGCTGAATCTGCAAATATCTCGGAAACGAAGCGAGCTATCGCAAAATGTTAACAGACGTTTTTTGTAGAGAATTATGTTTCCTACAATTTATGTTCTATGATATTTTTTGATCAAAAGCGTAGTTTTCGAGATATATCGAGATATTTAAAAGTTCCGAAGCCGCACCAACATAATAGAGATTCAGAAACACCGTGGCCCCTTTCTTTGAGATAACTCTGCACTAGTGCGAGCCGCAAATGCCACTTCCAGCTTAGCTGTGCAGAAGAAGAACAACAAGAAGAAGAAATATCTCGAAATATGTCCGTCAGGCCCCTTCCCTTGAGATAAATCCGCAAATATCTCGGAAACGAAGCGAGCTATGGCAAAATATTAAGAGACCTTTTTTGTAGAGAATTAAGTTTCCTACTTTTTATATTCTATGATATTTTTTGATCAGATGCGTAGTTCTCGAGATATATGAAGATATTTAAAAGTTCCGAAGCCGCACCAACATAATAGAGTTACAGAAATACCGTGGCCCCTTTCTTTGAGATAACTCTGCACTATTGCGAGCTGGAAATGCCACTTCCAGCTTAGCTGTGCAGAAGAAGAACAACAAGAAGAAGAAATATCTCGAAATATGTCCGCCAGGCCCCTTCCCTTGAGATAAATCTGCAAATATCTCGGAAACGAAGCGAGCTATGGCAAAATGATAAGAGACGTTTTTTGTAGAGAATTATGTTTCCTACAATTTATGTTGTATGATATTTTTTGATCAGAAGCGTAGTTTTCGAGATATATCGAGATATTTAAAAGTTCCGAAGCCGCACCAACATAATAGAGATTCAGAAACACCGTGGCCCCTTTCTTTGAGATAACTCTGCACTAGTGCGAGCCGCAAATGCCACTTCCAGCTTAGCTGTGCAGAAGAAGAACAACAAGAAGAAGAAATATCTCGAAATATGTCCGTCAGGCCCCTTCCCTTGAGATAAATCTGCAAATATCTCGGAAACGAAGCGAGCTATGGCAAAATGTTAAGAGACCTTTTTTGTAGAGAATTAAGTTTCCTACTTTTTATGATCTATGATATTTTTTGATCAGATGCGTAGTTCTCGAGATATATCAAGATATTTAAAAGTTCCGAAGCCGCACCAACATAATAGAGATACAGAAACACCGTGGCCCCTTTCTTTGAGATAACTCTGCACTATTGCGAGCTGCAAATGCCACTTCCAGCTTAGCTGTGCAGAAGAAGAACAACAAGAAGAAGAAATATCTCGAAATATGTCCGTCAGGCCCCTTCCCTTGAGATAAATCTGCAAATATCTCGGAAACAAAGCGAGCTATGGCAAAATGTTAAGAGACCTTTTTTGTAGAGAATTAAGTTTCCTACTTTTTATGTTCTATGATATTTTTTGATCAGATGCGTAGTTCTCGAGATATATCAAGATATTTAAAAGTTCCGAAGCCGCACCAACATAATAGAGATACAGAAACACCGTGGCCCCTTTCTTTGAGATAACTCTGCACTATTGCGAGCTGCAAATGCCACTTCCAGCTTAGCTGTGCAGAAGAAGAACAACAAGAAGAAGAAATATCTCGAAATATGTCCGTCAGGCCCCTTCCCTTGAGATAAATCTTCAAATATCTCGGAAACGAAGCGAGTTATGGCAAAATGTTAAGAGACCTTTTTTGTAGAGAATTAGGTTTCCTACAATTTATGTTCTATGATATTTTTTGATCAGAAGCGTAGTTTTCGAGATATATCGAGATATTTAAAAGTTCCGAAGACGCACCAACATAATAGAGATACAGAAACACCGTGGCCCCTTTCTTTGAGATAACTCTGCACTAGTGCGAGCTGCAAATGCCACTTCCAGCTTAGCTGTGCAGAAGAAGAACAACAAGAAGAAGAAATATCTCGAAATATGTCCGTCAGGCCCCTTCCCTTGAGATATATCTGCAAATATCTCGGAAACGAAGCGAGCTATGGCAAAATGTTAAGAGACCTTTTTTGTAGAGAATTATGTTTCCTACAATTTATGTTCTATGATATTTTTTGATCAGAAGCGTAGTTTTCGAGATATATCGAGATATTTAAAAGTTCCGAAGCCGCACCAACATAATAGAGATACAGAAACACCGTGGCCCCTTTCTTTGAGATCACTCTGTACTATTGCGAGCTGCAAATGCCACTTCCAGTTTAGCTGTGCAGAAGAAGAGGAACAAGAAGAAGAAATATCTCGAAATATGTCCGTCAGGCCCCTTCCCTTGAGATAAATCTGCACATATCTCGGAAACGAAGCGAGCTATGGCAAAATGTTAAGAGACCTTTTTTGTAGAGAATTAAGTTTCCTACTTTTTATGTTCTATGATATTTTTGGATCAGAAGCGTGGTGTTCGAGATATATCAAGATATTTAAAAGTTCCGAAGCCGCACCAACATAATAGAGATACAGAAACACCGTGGCCCCTTTCTTTGAGATAACTCTGCACTATTGCGAGCTGGAAATGCCACTTCCAGTTTAGCTGTGCAGAAGAAGAACAACAAGAAGACGAAATATCCCGAAATATGTCCGTCAGGCACCTTCCCTTGAGATAAATCTGCAAATATCTCGGAAACGAAGCGAGCTATGGCAAAATGTTAAGAGACCTTTTTTGTAGAGAATTATGTTTCCTACAATTTATGTTCTATGATATTTTTTGATCAGAAGCGTAGTTTTCGAGATATATCGAGATATTTAAAAGTTCCGATGCCGCACCAACATAATAGAGATACAGAAACACCGTGGCCCCTTTCTTTGAGATAACTCTGTACTATTGCGAGGTGCAAATGCCACTTCCAGCTTAGCTGTGCAGAAGAAGAACAACAAGAAGAAGAAATATCTCGAAATATGTCCGTCAGGCCCCTTCCCTTGAGATAAATCTGCACATATCTCGGAAACGAAGCGAGCTATGGCAAAATGTTAAGAGACCTTTTTTGTAGAGAATTAAGTTTGCTACTTTTTATGTTCTATGATATTTTTTGATCAGACGCGTAGTTCTCGAGATATATCAAGATATTTGAAAGTTCCGAAGCCGCACCAACATAATACAGATACAGAAACACCGTGGCCCCTTTCTTTGAGATAACTCTGCACTATTGCGAGCTGCAAATGCCACTTCCAGCTTAGCTGTGCAGACGAAGAACAACAAGAAGAAGAAATATCTCGAAATATGTCCGTCAGGCCCCTTCCCTTGAGATATATCTGCAAATATCTCGGAAACGAAGCTAGCTATGGCAAAATGTTAAGAGACCTTCTTTGTAGAGAATTAGGTTTCCTACAATTTATGTTCTATGATATTTTTTGATCAGAAGCGTAGTTTTCGAGATATATCGAGATATTTAAAAGTTCCGAAGCCGCACCAACATAATAGTGATACAGAAACACCGTGGCCCCTTTCTTTGAGATAACTCTGTACTATTGCGAGCTGCAAATGCCACTTCCAGCTTAGCTGTGCAGAAGAAGAACAACAAGAAGAAGAAATATCTCGAAATATGTCCGTCAGGCCCCTTCCCTTGAGATAAATCTGCACATATCTCGGAAACGAAGCGAGCTATGGCAAAATGTTAAGAGACCTTTTTTGTAGAGAATTAAGTTTCCTACTTTTTATGTTCTATGATATTTTTTGATCAGATGCGTAGTTCTCGAGATATATCAAGATATTTAAAAGTTCCGAAGCCGCACCAACATAATAGAGATACAGAAACACCGTAGCCCCTTTCTTTGAGATAACTCTGCAGTATTGCGAGCTGGAAATGCCACTTCCAGTTTAGCTGTGCAGAAGAAGAACAACAAGAAGAAGAAATATCCCGAAATATGTCCGTCAGGCCCCTTCCCTTGAGATAAATCTGCAAATATCTCGGAAACGAAGCGAGCTATGGCAAAATGTTAAGAGACCTTTTTTGTAGAGAATTAAGTTCCCTACAATTTACGTTCTATGATATTTTTTGATCAGAAGCGTAGTTTTCGAGATATATCAAGATATTTAAAAGTTCCGAAGCCGCACCAACATAATAGAGATACAGAAACACCGTGGCCCCTTTCTTTGAGATAACTCTGCACTATAGCGAGCTGCAAATGCCACTTCCAGCTTAGCTGTGCAGAAGAAGAACAACAAGAAGAAGAAATATCTCGAAATATGTCCGTCAGGCCCCTTCCCTTGAGATAAATCTGCAAATATCTCGGAAACGAAGCGAGCTATGGCAAAATGTTAAGAGACGTTTTTTGTAGAGAATTATGTTTGTTACAATTTATGTTCTACGATATTTTTTGATCAGAAGCGTAGTTTTCGAGATATATCGAGATATTTAAAAGTTCCGAAGCCGCACCAACATAATAGAGATACAGAAACACCGTGGCCCCTTTCTTTGAGATAACTCTGTACTATTGCGAGCTGCAAATGCCACTTCCAGCTTAGCTGTGCAGAAGAAGAACAACAAGAAGAAGAAATATCTCGAAATATGTCCGTCAGGCCCCTTCCCTTGAGATAAATCTGCACATATCTCGGAAACGAAGCGAGCTATGGCAAAATGTTAAGAGACCTTTTTTGTAGAGAATTAAGTTTCCTACTTTTTATGTTCTATGATATTTTTTGATCAGATGCGTAGTTCTCGAGATATATCAAGATATTTAAAAGTTCCGAAGCCGCACCAACATAATAGAGATACAGAAACACCGTAGCCCCTTTCTTTGAGATAACTCTGCAGTATTGCGAGCTGGAAATGCCACTTCCAGTTTAGCTGTGCAGAAGAAGAACAACAAGAAGAAGAAATATCCCGAAATATGTCCGTCAGGCCCCTTCCCTTGAGATAAATCTGCAAATATCTCGGAAACGAAGCGAGCTATGGCAAAATGTTAAGAGACCTTTTTTGTAGAGAATTAAGTTCCCTACAATTTACGTTCTATGATATTTTTTGATCAGAAGCGTAGTTTTCGAGATATATCAAGATATTTAAAAGTTCCGAAGCCGCACCAACATAATAGAGATACAGAAACACCGTGGCCCCTTTCTTTGAGATAACTCTGCACTATAGCGAGCTGCAAATGCCACTTCCAGCTTAGCTGTGCAGAAGAAGAACAACAAGAAGAAGAAATATCTCGAAATATGTCCGTCAGGCCCCTTCCCTTGAGATAAATCTGCAAATATCTGGGAAACGAAGCGAGCTATGGCAAAATGTTAAGAGACGTTTTTTGTAGAGAATTATGTTTGTTACAATTTATGTTCTACGATATTTTTTGATCAGAAGCGTAGTTTTCGAGATATATCGAGATATTTAAAAGTTCCGAAGCCGCACCAACATAATAGAGATACAGAAACACCGTGGCCCCTTTCTTTGAGATAACTCTGTACTATTGCGAGCTGCAAATGCCACTTCCAGCTTAGCTGTGCAGAAGAAGAACAACAAGAAGAAGAAATATCTCGAAATATGTCCGTCAGGCCCCTTCCCTTGAGATAAATCTGCACATATCTCGGAAACGAAGCGAGCTATGGCAAAATGTTAAGAGACCTTTTTTGTAGAGAATTATGTTTCCTACAATTTATGTTCTATGATATTTTTTGATCAGAAGCGTAGTTTTCGAGATATATCGAGATATTTAAAAGTTCCGATGCCGCACCAACATAATAGAGATACAGAAACACCGTGGCCCCTTTCTTTGAGATAACTCTGTACTATTGCGAGGTGCAAATGCCACTTCCAGCTTAGCTGTGCAGAAGAAGAACAACAAGAAGAAGAAATATCTCGAAATATGTCCGTCAGGCCCCTTCCCTTGAGATAAATCTGCACATATCTCGGAAACGAAGCGAGCTATGGCAAAATGTTAAGAGACCTTTTTTGTAGAGAATTAAGTTTGCTACTTTTTATGTTCTATGATATTTTTTGATCAGACGCGTAGTTCTCGAGATATATCAAGATATTTGAAAGTTCCGAAGCCGCACCAACATAATACAGATACAGAAACACCGTGGCCCCTTTCTTTGAGATAACTCTGCACTATTGCGAGCTGCAAATGCCACTTCCAGCTTAGCTGTGCAGAAGAAGAACAACAAGAAGAAGAAATATCTCGAAATATGTCCGTCAGGCCCCTTCCCTTGAGATATATCTGCAAATATCTCGGAAACGAAGCTAGCTATGGCAAAATGTTAAGAGACCTTCTTTGTAGAGAATTAGGTTTCCTACAATTTATGTTCTATGATATTTTTTGATCAGAAGCGTAGTTTTCGAGATATATCGAGATATTTAAAAGTTCCGAAGCCGCACCAACATAATAGTGATACAGAAACACCGTGGCCCCTTTCTTTGAGATAACTCTGTACTATTGCGAGCTGCAAATGCCACTTCCAGCTTAGCTGTGCAGAAGAAGAACAACAAGAAGAAGAAATATCTCGAAATATGTCCGTCAGGCCCCTTCCCTTGAGATAAATCTGCACATATCTCGGAAACGAAGCGAGCTATGGCAAAATGTTAAGAGACCTTTTTTGTAGAGAATTAAGTTTCCTACTTTTTATGTTCTATGATATTTTTTGATCAGATGCGTAGTTCTCGAGATATATCAAGATATTTAAAAGTTCCGAAGCCGCACCAACATAATAGAGATACAGAAACACCGTGGCCCCTTTCTTTGAGATAACTCTGCAGTATTGCGAGCTGGAAATGCCACTTCCAGTTTAGCTGTGCAGGAGAAGAACAACAAGAAGAAGAAATATCCCGAAATATGTCCGTCAGGCCCCTTCCCTTGAGATAAATCTGCAAATATCTCGGAAACGAAGCGAGCTATGGCAAAATGTTAAGAGACCTTTTTTGTAGAGAATTAAGTTCCCTACAATTTACGTTCTATGATATTTTTTGATCAGAAGCGTAGTTTTCGAGATATATCAAGATATTTAAAAGTTCCGAAGCCGCACCAACATAATAGAGATACAGAAACACCGTGGCCCCTTTCTTTGAGATAACTCTGCACTAGTGCGAGCCGCAAGTGCCACTTCCAGCTTAGCTGTGCAGAAGAAGAACATCAAGAAGAAGAAATGTCTCGAAATATGTCCGTCAGGCCCCTTCCCTTGAGATATATCTGCAAATATCTCGGAAACGAAACGAGCTATGGCAAAATGTTAAGAGACCTTTTTTGTAGAGAATTATGTTTCCTACAATTTATGTTCTATGATATTTTTTGATCAGAAGCGTAGTTTTCGAGATATATCGAGATATTTAAAAGCTCCGAAGCCGCACCAACATAATAGAGATACAGAAACACCGTGGCCCCTTTCTTCGAGATAACTCTGCACTAGTGCGAGCCGCAAATGCCGCTTCCAGTTTAGCTGTGCAGAAGAAGAACAACAAGAAGAAGAAATATCTCGAAATATGTCCGCCAGGCCCCTTCCCTTGAGATAAATCTGCACATATCTCGGAAACGGAGCGAGCTATGGCAAAATGTTAAGAGACCTTTTTTGTAGAGAATTAAGTTTCCTACAATTTATGTTCTATGATATTTTTTGATCAGAAGCGTAGTTTTCGAGATATATCGAGATATTTAAAAGTTCCGAAGACGCACCAACATAATAGAGATACAGAAACACCGTGGCCCCTTTCTTTGAGATAACTCTGCACTAGTGCGAGCCGCAAGTGCCACTTCCAGCTTAGCTCTGCAGAAGAAGAACAACAAGAAGAAGAAATATCTCGAAATATGTCCGTCAGGCCCCTTCCCTTGAGATATATCTGCAAATATCTCGGAAACGAAGCGAGCTATGGCAAAATGTTAAGAGACCTTTTTTGTAGAGAATTATGTTTCCTACAATTTATGTTCTATGATATTTTTTGATCAGAAGCGTAGTTTTCGAGATATATCGAGATATTTAAAAGTTCCGAAGCCGCACCAACATAATAGAGATACAGAAACACCGTGGCCCCTTTCTTTGAGATAACTCTGCACTATTGCGAGCTGCAAATGCCACTTCCAGTTTAGCTGTGCAGAAGAAGAACAACAAGAAGAAGAAATATCTCGAAATATGTCCTTCAGGCCCCTTCCCTTGAGATAAATCTGCAAATATCTCGGAAACAAAGCGAGCTATGGCAAAATGTTAAGAGACCTTTTTTGTAGAGAATTAAGTTTCCTACTTTTTATGTTCTATGATATTTTTTGATCAGATGCGTAGTTCTCGAGATATATCAAGATATTTAAAAGTTCCGAAGCCGCACCAACATAATAGAGATACAAAAACACCGTGGCCCCTTTCTTTGAGATAACTCTGCACTAGTGCGAGCCGCAAATGCCACTTCCAGCTTAGCTGTGTAGAAGAAGAACAACAAGAAGAAGAAATATCTCGAAATATGTCCGTCAGGCCCCTTCCCTTGAGATATACCTGCAAAGATCTCGGAAACGAAGCGAGCTATGGCAAAATGTTAACAGACCTTTTTTGTAGAGAATTATGTTTCCTACGATTTATGTTCTATGATATTTTTCGATCAGAAGCGTAGTTTTCGAGATATATCGAGATATTTAAAAGTTCCGAAGCCGCACCAACATAATAGAGATACAGAAACACCGTGGCCCCTTTCTTTGAGGTAACTCTGTACTAGTGCGAGCCGCAAATGCCGCTTCCAGCTTAGCTGTGCAGAAGAAGAACAACAAGAAGAAGAAATATCTCGAAATATGTCCGTCAGGCCCCTTCCCTTGAGATAAATCTGCATATATCTCGGAAACGAAGCGAGCTATGGCAAAATGTTAAGAGACTTTATTTGTAGAGAATTAAGTTTCCTACTTTTTATGTTCTATGATATTTTTTGATCAGATGCGTTGTTCTCGAGATATATCAAGATATTTAGAAGTTCCGAAGCCGCACCAACATAATAGAGATACAGAAACACCGTGGCCCCTTTCTTTGAGATAACTCTGCAGTATTGCGAGCTGGAAATGCCACTTCCAGTTTAGCTGTGCAGAAGAAGAACAACAAGAAGAAGAAATATCTCGAAATATGTCCGTCAGGCCCCTTCCCTTGAGATAAATCTGCAAATATCTCGGAAACGAAGCGAGCTATGGCAAAATGTTAGGAGACTTTATTTGTAGAGAATTAAGTTTCCTACTTTTTATGTTCTATGATATTTTTTGATCAGATGCGTAGTTCTCGAGATATATCAAGATATTTAAAAGTTCCGAAGCCGCACCAACATAATAGAGATACAAAAACACCGTGGCCCCTTTCTTTGAGATAACTCTGCACTAGTGCGAGCCGCAAATGCCACTTCCAGCTTAGCTGTGTAGAAGAAGAACAACAAGAAGAAGAAATATCTCGAAATATGTCCGTCAGGCCCCTTCCGTTGAGATAAATCTGCAAATATCTCGGAAACGAAGCGAGCTATGGCAAAATGTTAAGAGACCTTCTTTGTAGAGAATTAAGTTTTCCACTTTTTATGTTCTATGATATTTTTTGATCAGATGCGTAGTTCTCGAGATATATCAAGATATTTAAAAGTTCCGAAGCCGCACCAACATAATAGAGATACCGAAACACCGTGGCCCCTTTCTTTGAGATAACTCTGCACTATTGCGAGCTGGAAATGCCACTTCCAGTTTAGCTGTGCAGAAGAAGAACAACAAGAAGAAGAAATATCTCGAAATATGTCCGTCAGGCCCGTTCCTTTGAGCTGAATCTCCAAATATCTCGGAAACGAAGCGAGCTATGGCAAAATGTTAAGAGACGTTTTTTGTAGAGAATTATGTTTCCTACAATTTATGTTCTATGATATTTTTTGATCAGAAGCGTAGTTTTCGAGATATATCGAGATATTTAAAAGTACCGAAGCCGCACCAACATAATAGAGATACTGAAACACCGTGGCCCCTTTCTTTGAGATAACTCTGCACTAGTGCGAGCCGCAAATGCCACTTCCAACTTAGTTGTGCAGAAGAAGAACAACAAGAAGAAGAAATATCTCGAAACATGTCCGTCAGGCCCCTTCCCTTGAGATAAATCTGCAAATATCTCGGAAACGAAGCGAGCTATGGCAAAATGTTAAGAGACCTTTTTTGTAGAGAATTATGTTTCCTACTTTTTGTGTTCTATGATATTTTTTGATCAGATGCGTAGTTCTCGAGATATATCAAGGTATTTAAAAGTTCCGAAGCCGCACCAACATAATAGAGATACAGAAACACCGTGGCCCCTTTCTTTGAGATAACTCTGCACTATTGCGAGCTGGAAATGCCACTTCCAGTTTAGCTGTGCAGAAGAAGAACAACAAGAAGAAGAAATATCTCGAAATATGTCCGTCAGGCCCCATCCCTTGAGATATATCTGCAAATATCTCGGATACCAAACGAGCTATGGCAAAATCTTAAGAGACCTTTTTTGTAGAGAATTATGTTTCCTACAATTTATGTTCTATGATATTTTTTGATCAGATGCGTAGTTCTCGAGATGTATCAAGATATTTAAAAGTTCCGAAGCCGCACCAACATAATAGAGATACAGAAACACCGTGGCCCCTTTCTTTGAGATAACTCTGCGCTATTGCGAGCTGGAAATGCCACTTCCAGTTTAGCTGTGCAGAAGAAGAACAACAAGAAGAAGAAATATCTCGAAATATGTCCGTCAGGCCCCTTCCCTTGAGATAAATCTGCAAATATCTCGGAAACAAAGCGAGCTATGGCAAAATGTTAAGAGACCTTTTTTGTAGAGAATTAAGTTTCCTACTTTTTATGTTCTATGATATTTTTTGATCAGGTGCGTAGTTCTCGAGATATATCAAGATATTTAAAAGTTCCGAAGCCGCACGAACATAATAGAGATACAGAAACACCGTGGCCCCTTTCTTTGAGATAACTCTGCGCTATTGCGAGCTGGGAATGCCACTTCCAGTTTAGCTGTGCAGAAGAAGAACAACAAGAAGAAGAAATATCTCGAAATATGTCCGTCAGGCCCCTTCCCCTGAGATATATCTGCAAATATCTCGGACACGAAGCGAGCTATGGCAAAATGTTAAGAGACCTTTTTTGTAGAGAATTATGTTTGCTACAATTTACGTTCTATGATATTTTTTGATCAGAAGCGTAGTTTTCGAGATATATCGAGATATTTAAAAGTTCCGAAGCCCCACCAACATAATAGAGATACAGAAACACCGTGGCCCCTTTCTTTGAGATAACTCTGCACTATTGCGAGCTGGAAATGCCATTTCCAGTTTAGCTGTGCAGAAGAAGAACAACAAGAAGAAGAAATATCTCGAAATATGTCCGTCAGGCCCCTTCCCTTGAGATAAATCTGCAAATATCTTGGAAACGAAGCGAGCTGTGGCAAAATGTTAAGAGACCTTTTTTGTAGAGAATTAAGTTTCCTACTTTTTATGTTCTATGATATTTTTTGATCAGATGCGTAGTTCTCGAGATATATCAAGATATTTAAAAGTTCCGAAGCCGCACCAACATAATAGAGATACAGAAACACCGTGGCCCCTTTCTTTGAGATAACTCTGCACTATTGCGAGCTGGAAATGCCACTTCCAGTTTAGCTGTGCAGAAGAAGAACAACAAGAAGAAGAAATATCTCGAAATATGTCCGTCAGGCCCCATCCCTTGAGATATATCTGCAAATATCTCGGAAACCAAACGAGCTATGGCAAAATCTTAAGAGACCTTTTTTGTAGAGAATTATGTTTCCTACAATTTATGTTCTATGATATTTTTTGATCAGATGCGTAGTTCTCGAGAGGTATCAAGATATTTAAAAGTTCCGAAGCCGCACCAACATAATAGAGATACAGAAACACCGTGGCCCCTTTCTTTGAGATAACTCTGCACTATTGCGAGCTGGAAATGCCACTTCCAGTTTAGCTGTGCAGAAGAAGAACAACAAGAAGAAGAAATATCTCGAAATATGTCCGTCAGGCCCCATCCCTTGAGATATATCTGCAAATATCTCGGAAACCAAACGAGCTATGGCAAAATCTTAAGAGACCTTTTTTGTAGAGAATTATGTTTCCTACAATTTATGTTCTATGATATTTTTTGATCAGATGCGTAGTTCTCGAGAGGTATCAAGATATTTAAAAGTTCCGAAGCCGCACCAACATAATAGAGATACAGAAACACCGTGGCCCCTTTCTTTGAGATAACTCTGCGCTCTTGCGAGCTGGAAATGCCACTTCCAGTTTAGCTGTGCAGAAGAAGAACAACAAGAAGAAGAAATATCTCGAAATATGTCCGTCAGGCCCCTTCCCCTGAGATATATCTGCAAATATCTCGGACACGAAGCGAGCTATGGCAAAATGTTAAGAGACCTTTTTTGTAGAGAATTAAGTTTCCTACTTTTTATGTTCTATGATATTTTTTGATCAGAAGCGTAGTTTTCGAGATATACCGAGATATTTAAAAGTTCCGAAGCCGCACCAACATAATAGAGATTCAGAAACACCGTGGCCCCTTTCTTTGAGATAACTCTGCACTATTGCGAGGTGCAAATGCCACTTCCAGCTTAGCTGTGCAGAAGAAGAACAACAAGAAGAAGAAATATCTCGAAATATGTCCGTCAGGCCCGTTCCTTTGAGCTGAATCTGCAAATATCTCGGAAACGAAGCGAGCTATGGCAAAATGTTAAGAGACGTTTTTTCTAGAGAATTATGTTTCCTACAATTTATGTTCTATGATATTTTTTGATCAGAAGCGTAGTTTTCGAGATATATCGAGATATTTAAAAGTTCCGAAGCCGCACCAACATAATAGAGATTCAGAAACACCGTGGCCCCTTTCTTTGAGATAGCTCTGCACTATTGCGAGCTGGAAATGCCACTTCCAGTTTAGCTGTGCAGAAGAAGAACAACAAGAAGAAGAAATATCTCGAAATATGTCCGTCAGGCCCCTTCCCTTGAGATATACCTGCAAATATCCCGGAAACGAAGCGAGCTATGGCAAAATGTTAAGAGACCTTTTTTGTAGAGAATTAGGTTTCCTACTTTTTATGTTGTATGATATTTTTTGATCAGATGCGTAGTTCTCGAGATATATCAAGATATTTAAAAGTTCCGAAGCCGCACCAACATAATAGAGATACAGAAACACCGTGGCCCCTTTCTTTGAGATAACTCTGCACTATTGCGAGCTGCAAATGCCACTTCCAGCTTAGCTGTGCAGAAGAAGAACAACAAGAAGAAGAAATATCTCGAAATATGTCCGTCAGGCCCCTTCCCTTGAGATATATCTGCAAATATCTCGGAAACGAAGCGAGCTATGGCAAAATGTTAAGAGACCTTTTTTGTAGAGAATTATGTTTCCTACAATTTATGCTCTATGATATTTTTTGATCAGAAGCGTAGTTTTCGAGATATATCGAGATATTTAAAAGTTCCGAAGCCGCACCAACATAATAGAGATACAGAAACACCGTGGCCCCTTTCTTTGAGATAACTCTGTACTATTGCGAGCTGCAAATGCCACTTCCAGCTCAGCTGTGCAGAAGAAGAACAACAAGAAGAAGAAATATCTCGAAACATGTCCGTCAGGCCCCTTCCCTTGAGATAAATCTGCAAATATCTCGGAAACGAAGCGAGCTATGGCAAAATGTTAAGAGACCTTTTTTGTAGAGAATTAAGTTTGCTACTTTTTATGTTCTATGATATTTTTTGATCAGACGCGTAGTTCTCGAGATATATCAAGATATTTGAAAGTTCCGAAGCCGCACCAACATAATAGAGATACAGAAACACCGTGGCCCCTTTCTTTGAGATAACTCTGCACTATTGCGAGCTGCAAATGCCACTTCCAGCTTAGCTGTGCAGAAGAAGAACAACAAGAAGAAGAAATATCTCGAAACATGTCCGTCAGGCCCCTTCCCTTGAGATAAATCTGCAAATATCTCGGAAACGAAGCGAGCTATGGCAAAATGTTAAGAGACCTTTTTTGTAGAGAATTAGGTTTCCTACTTTTTATGTTGTATGATATTTTTTGATCAGATGCGTAGTTCTCGAGATATATCAAGATATTTAAAAGTTCCGAAGCCGCACAAACATAATAGAGATACAGAAACACCGTGGCCCCTTTCATTGAGATAACTCTGCACTATTGCGAGCTGCAAATGCCACTTCCAGCTTAGCTGTGCAGAAGAAGAACAACAAGAAGAAGAAATATCTCGAAATATGTCCGTCAGGCCCCTTCCCTTGAGATAAATCTGCAAATATCTCGGAAACGAAGCGAGCTATGGCAAAATCTTAAGAGACCTTTTTTGTAGAGAATTAGGTTTCCTACTTTTTATGTTCTATGATATTTTTTGATCAGATGCGTAGTTCTCGAGATATATCAAGATATTTAAAAGTTCCGAAGCCGCACAAACATAATAGAGATACAGAAACACCGTGGCCCCTTTCTTTGAGATAACTCTGCACTATTGCGAGCTGCAAATGCCACTTCCAGCTTAGCTGTGCAGAAGAAGAACAACAAGAAGAAGAAATATCTCGAAATATGTCCGTCAGGCCCGTTCCTTTGAGCTGAATCTGCAAATATCTCGGAAACGAAGCGAGCTATCGCAAAATGTTAAGAGACGTTTTTTGTAGAGAATTATGTTTCCTACAATTTATGTTCTATGATATTTTTTGACCAAAAGCGTAGTTTTCGAGATATATCGAGATATTTAAAAGTTCCGAAGCCGCACCAACATAATGGAGATTCAGAAACACCGTGGCCCCTTTCTTTGAGATAACTCTGCACTAGTGCGAGCCGCAAATGCCACTTCCAGCTTAGCTGTGCAGAAGAAGAACAACAAGAAGAAGAAATATCTCGAAATATGTCCGTCAGGCCCCTTCCCTTGAGATAAATCCGCAAATATCTCGGAAACGAAGCGAGCTATGGCAAAATATTAAGAGACCTTTTTTGTAGAGAATTAAGTTTCCTACTTTTTATATTCTATGATATTTTTTGATCAGATGCGTAGTTCTCGAGATATATCAAGATATTTAAAAGTTCCGAAGCCGCACCAACATAATAGAGTTACAGAAACACCGTGGCCCCTTTCTTTGAGATAACTCTGCACTATTGCGAGCTGGAAATGCCACTTCCAGCTTAGCTGTGCAGAAGAAGAACAACAAGAAGAAGAAATATCTCGAAATATGTCCGCCAGGCCCCTTCCCTTGAGATAAATCTGCAAATATCTCGGAAACGAAGCGAGCTATGGCAAAATGATAAGAGACGTTTTTTGTAGAGAATTATGTTTCCTACAATTTATGTTGTATGATATTTTTTGATCAGAAGCGTAGTTTTCGAGATATATCGAGATATTTAAAAGTTCCGAAGCCGCACCAACATAATAGAGATTCAGAAACACCGTGGCCCCTTTCTTTGAGATAACTCTGCACTAGTGCGAGCCGCAAATGCCACTTCCAGCTTAGCTGTGCAGAAGAAGAACAACAAGAAGAAGAAATATCTCGAAATATGTCCGTCAGGCCCCTTCCCTTGAGATAAATCTGCAAATATCTCGGAAACGAAGCGAGCTATGGCAAAATGTTAAGAGACCTTTTTTGTAGAGAATTAAGTTTCCTACTTTTTACGATCTATGATATTTTTTGATCAGATGCGTAGTTCTCGAGATATATCAAGATATTTAAAAGTTCCGAAGCCGCACCAACATAATAGAGATACAGAAACACCGTGGCCCCTTTCTTTGAGATAACTCTGCACTATTGCGAGCTGCAAATGCCACTTCCAGCTTAGCTGTGCAGAAGAAGAACAACAAGAAGAAGAAATATCTCGAAATATGTCCGTCAGGCCCCTTCCCTTGAGATAAATCTGCAAATATCTCGGAAACGAAGCGAGCTATGGCAAAATGTTAAGAGACCTTTTTTGTAGAGAATTAAGTTTCCTACTTTTTATGTTCTATGATATTTTTTGATCAGATGCGTAGTTCTCGAGATATATCAAGATATTTAAAAGTTCCGAAGCCGCACCAACATAATAGAGATACAGAAACACCGTGGCCCCTTTCTTTGAGATAACTCTGCACTATTGCGAGCTGCAAATGCCACTTCCAGCTTAGCTGTGCAGAAGAAGAACAACAAGAAGAAGAAATATCTCGAAATATGTCCGTCAGGCCCCTTCCCTTGAGATAAATCTTCAAATATCTCGGAAACGAAGCGAGCTATGGCAAAATGTTAAGAGACCTTTTTTGTAGAGAATTAAGTTTCCTACTTTTCATGTTGTATGACATTTTTTGATCAGAAGCGTAGTTTTCGAGATATATCGAGATATTTAAAAGTTCCGAAGCCGCACCAACATAATAGAGATACAGAAACACCGTGGCCCCTTTCTTTGAGATAACTCTGTACTATTGCGAGCTGCAAATGCCACTTCCAGCTTAGCTGTGCAGAAGAAGAACAACAAGAAGAAGAAATATCTCGAAATATGTCCGTCAGGCCCCTTCCCTTGAGATAAATCTGCAAATATCTCGGAAACGAAGCGAGCTATGGCAAAATCTTAAGAGACCTTTTTTGTAGAGAATTAAGTTTCCTACTTTTTATCTTCTATGATATTTTTTGATCAGATGCGTAGTTCTCGAGATATATCAAGATATTTAAATGTTCCGAAGCCGCACCAACATAATAGAGATACAGAAACACCGTGGCCCCTTTCTTTGAGATAACTCTGCACTATTGCGAGCTGCAAATGCCACTTCCAGCTTAGCTGTGCAGAAGAAGAACAACAAGAAGAAGAAATATCTCGAAATATGTCCGTCAGGCCCGTTCCTTTGAGCTGAATCTGCAAATATCTCGGAAACGAAGCGAGCTATCGCAAAATGTTAAGAGATGTTTTTTGTAGAGAATTAAGTTTCCTACTTTTTATGATCTATGATATTTTTTGATCAGATGCGTAGTTCTCGAGATATATCAAGATATTTAAAAGTTCCGAAGCCGCACCAACATAATACAGATACAGAAACACCGTGGCCCCTTTCTTTGAGATAACTCTGCACTATTGCGAGCTGCAAATGCCACTTCCAGCTTAGCTGTGCAGAAGAAGAACAACAAGAAGAAGAAATATCTCGAAATATGTCCGTCAGGCCCCTTCCCTTGAGATATATCTGCAAATATCTCGGAAACGAAGCTAGCTATGGCAAAATGTTAAGAGACCTTCTTTGTAGAGAATTAGGTTTCCTACAATTTATGTTCTATGATATTTTTTGATCAGAAGCGTAGTTTTCGAGATATATCGAGATATTTAAAAGTTCCGAAGCCGCACCAACATAATAGTGATACAGAAACACCGTGGCCCCTTTCTTTGAGATAACTCTGTACTATTGCGAGCTGCAAATGCCACTTCCAGCTTAGCTGTGCAGAAGAAGAACAACAAGAAGAAGAAATATCTCGAAATATGTCCGTCAGGCCCCTTCCCTTGAGATAAATCTGCACATATCTCGGAAACGAAGCGAGCTATGGCAAAATGTTAAGAGACCTTTTTTGTAGAGAATTAAGTTTCCTACTTTTTATGTTCTATGATATTTTTTGATCAGATGCGTAGTTCTCGAGATATATCAAGATATTTAAAAGTTCCGAAGCCGCACCAACATAATAGAGATACAGAAACACCGTGGCCCCTTTCTTTGAGATAACTCTGCAGTATTGCGAGCTGGAAATGCCACTTCCAGTTTAGCTGTGCAGAAGAAGAACAACAAGAAGAAGAAATATCCCGAAATATGTCCGTCAGGCCCCTTCCCTTGAGATAAATCTGCAAATATCTCGGAAACGAAGCGAGCTATGGCAAAATGTTAAGAGACCTTTTTTGTAGAGAATTAAGTTCCCTACAATTTACGTTCTATGATATTTTTTGATCAGAAGCGTAGTTTTCGAGATATATCAAGATATTTAAAAGTTCCGAAGCCGCACCAACATAATAGAGATACAGAAACACCGTGGCCCCTTTCTTTGAGATAACTCTGCACTATTCCGAGCTGGAAATGCCACTTCCAGTTTAGCTGTGCAGAAGAAGAACAACAAGAAGAAGAAATATCCCGAAATATGTCCGTCAGGCCCCTTCCCTTGAGATAAATCTGCAAATATCTCGGAAACGAAGCGAGCTATGGCAAAATGTTAAGAGACCTTTTTTGTGGAGAATTAAGTTTGCTGCTTTTTATGTTCTATGATATTTTTTGATCAGACGCGTAGTTCTCGAGATATATCAAGATATTTGAAAGTTCCGAAGCCGCACCAACATAATAGAGATACAGAAACACCGTGGCCCCTTTCTTTGAGATAACTCTGCACTATAGCGAGCTGCAAATGCCACTTCCAGCTTAGCTGTGCAGAAGAAGAACAACAAGAAGAAGAAATATCTCGAAATATGTCCGTCAGGCCCCTTCCCTTGAGATAAATCTGCAAATATCTCGGAAACGAAGCGAGCTATGGCAAAATGTTAAGAGACGTTTTTTGTAGAGAATTATGTTTGTTACAATTTATGTTCTACGATATTTTTTGATCAGAAGCGTAGTTTTCGAGATATATCGAGATATTTAAAAGTTCCGAAGCCGCACCAACATAATAGAGATACAGAAACACCGTGGCCCCTTTCTTTGAGATAACTCTGTACTATTGCGAGCTGCAAATGCCACTTCCAGCTTAGCTGTGCAGAAGAAGAACAACAAGAGGAAGAAATATCCCGAAATATGTCCGTCAGGCCCCTTCCCTTGAGATATATCTGCAAATATCTCGGAAACGAAGCGAGCTATGGCAAAATGTTAAGAGACCTTTTTTGTGGAGAATTAAGTTTGCTGCTTTTTATGTTCTATGATATTTTTTGATCAGACGCGTAGTTCTCGAGATATATCAAGATATTTGAAAGTTCCGAAGCCGCACCAACATAATAGAGATACAGAAACACCGTGGCCCCTTTCTTTGAGATAACTCTGCACTATAGCGAGCTGCAAATGCCACTTCCAGCTTAGCTGTGCAGAAGAAGAACAACAAGAAGAAGAAATATCTCGAAATATGTCCGTCAGGCCCCTTCCCTTGAGATAAATCTGCAAATATCTCGGAAACGAAGCGAGCTATGGCAAAATGTTAAGAGACGTTTTTTGTAGAGAATTATGTTTGTTACAATTTATGTTCTACGATATTTTTTGATCAGAAGCGTAGTTTTCGAGATATATCGAGATATTTAAAAGTTCCGAAGCCGCACCAACATAATAGAGATACAGAAACACCGTGGCCCCTTTCTTTGAGATAACTCTGTACTATTGCGAGCTGCAAATGCCACTTCCAGCTTAGCTGTGCAGAAGAAGAACAACAAGAAGAAGAAATATCTCGAAATATGTCCGTCAGGCCCCTTCCCTTGAGATATATCTGCAAATATCTCGGAAACGAAGCGAGCTATGGCAAAATGTTAAGAGACCTTTTTTGTAGAGAATTAGGTTTCCTACAATTTATGTTCTACGATATTTTTTGATCAGAAGCGTAGTTTTCGAGATATATCAAGATATTTAAAAGTTCCGAAGCCGCACCAACATAATAGAGATACAGAAACACCGTGGCCCCTTTCTTTGAGATAACTCTGCACTAGTGCGAGCCGCAAATGCCACTTCCAGCTTAGCTGTGCAGAAGAAGAACAACAAGAAGAAGAAATATCTCGAAATATGTCCGTCAGGCCCCTTCCCTTGAGATATATCTGCAAATATCTCGGAAACGAAGCGAGCTATGGCAAAATGTTAAGAGACCTTCTTTGTAGAGAATTAGGTTTCCTACAATTTATGTTCTACGATATTTTTTGATCAGAAGCGTAGTTTTCGAGATATATCAAGATATTTAAAAGTTCCGAAGCCGCACCAACATAATAGAGATACAGAAACACCGTGGCCCCTTTCTTTGAGATAACTCTGCACTATTGCGAGCTGGAAATGCCACTTCCAGTTTAGCTGTGCAGAAGAAGAACAACAAGAAGAAGAAATATCCCGAAATATGTCCGTCAGGCCCCTTCCCTTGAGATAAATCTGCAAATATCTCGGAAACGAAGCGAGCTATGGCAAAATGTTAAGAGACCTTTTTTGTAGAGAATTAAGTTTCATACTTTTTATGTTCTATGATATTTTTTGATCAGACGCGTAGTTCTCGAGATATATCAAGATATTTGAAAGTTCCGAAGCCGCACCAACATAATAGAGATACAGAAACACCGTGGCCCCTTTCTTTGAGATAACTCTGCACTAGTGCGAGCTGCAAATGCCACTTCCAGCTTAGCTGTGCAGAAGAAGAACAACAAGAAGAAGAAATATCTCGAAATATGTCCGTCAGGCCCCTTCCCTTGAGATATATCTGCAAATATCTCGGAAACGAAGCTAGCTATGGCAAAATGTTAAGAGACCTTTTTTGTAGAGAATTAGGTTTCCTACAATTTATGTTCTATGATATTTTTTGATCAGAAGCGTAGTTTTCGAGATATATCGAGATATTTAAAAGTTCCGAAGACGCACCAACATAATAGAGATACAGAAACACCGTGGCCCCTTTCTTTGAGATAACTCTGCACTATAGCGAGCTGCAAATGCCACTTCCAGCTTAGCTGTGCAGAAGAAGAACAACAAGAAGAAGAAATATCTCGAAATATGTCCGTCAGGCCCCTTCCCTTGAGATAAATCTGCAAATATCTCGGAAACGAAGCGAGCTATGGCAAAATGTTAAGAGACGTTTTTTGTAGAGAATTATGTTTGTTACAATTTATGTTCTACGATATTTTTTGATCAGAAGCGTAGTTTTCGAGATATATCGAGATATTTAAAAGTTCCGAAGCCGCACCAACATAATAGAGATACAGAAACACCGTGGCCCCTTTCTTTGAGATAACTCTGTACTATTGCGAGCTGCAAATGCCACTTCCAGCTTAGCTGTGCAGAAGAAGAACAACAAGAAGAAGAAATATCTCGAAATATGTCCGTCAGGCCCCTTCCCTTGAGATAAATCTGCACATATCTCCGAAACGAAGCGAGCTATGGCAAAATGTTAAGAGACCTTTTTTGTAGAGAATTAAGTTTCCTACTTTTTATGTTCTATGATATTTTTTGATCAGATGCGTAGTTCTCGAGATATATCAAGATATTTAAAAGTTCCGAAGCCGCACCAACATAATAGAGATACAGAAACACCGTGGCCCCTTTCTTTGAGATAACTCTGCAGTATTGCGAGCTGGAAATGCCACTTCCAGTTTAGCTGTGCAGAAGAAGAACAACAAGAAGAAGAAATATCCCGAAATATGTCCGTCAGGCACCTTCCCTTGAGATAAGTCTGCAAATATCTCGGAAACGAAGCGAGCTATGGCAAAATGTTAAGAGACGTTTTTTGTAGAGAATTAGGTTTGCTACAATTTATGTTCTATGATATTTTTTGATCAGAAGCGTAGTTTTCGAGATATATCGAGATATTTAAAAGTTCCGAAGCCGCACCAACATAATAGTGATACAGAAACACCGTGGCCCCTTTCTTTGAGATAACTCTGTACTATTGCGAGCTGCAAATGCCAGTTCCAGCTTAGCTGTGCAGAAGAAGAACAACAAGAAGAAGAAATATCTCGAAATATGTCCGTCAGGCCCCTTCCCTTGAGATAAATCTGCACATATCTCGGAAACGAAGCGAGCTATGGCAAAATGTTAAGAGACCTTTTTTGTAGAGAATTAAGTTTCCTACTTTTTATGTTCTATGATATTTTTTGATCAGATGCGTAGTTCTCGAGATATATCAAGATATTTAAAAGTTCCGAAGCCGCACCAACATAATAGAGATACAGAAACACCGTGGCCCCTTTCTTTGAGATAACTCTGCAGTATTGCGAGCTGGAAATGCCACTTCCAGTTTAGCTGTGCAGAAGAAGAACAACAAGAAGAAGAAATATCCCGAAATATGTCCGTCAGGCCCCTTCCCTTGAGATAAATCTGCAAATATCTCGGAAACGAAGCGAGCTATGGCAAAATGTTAAGAGACCTTTTTTGTAGAGAATTAAGTTCCCTACAATTTACGTTCTATGATATTTTTTGATCAGAAGCGTAGTTTTCGAGATATATCAAGATATTTAAAAGTTCCGAAGCCGCACCAACATAATAGAGATACAGAAACACCGTGGCCCCTTTCTTTGAGATAACTCTGCACTATTCCGAGCTGGAAATGCCACTTCCAGTTTAGCTGTGCAGAAGAAGAACAACAAGAAGAAGAAATATCCCGAAATATGTCCGTCAGGCCCCTTCCCTTGAGATAAATCTGCAAATATCTCGGAAACGAAGCGAGCTATGGCAAAATGTTAAGAGACCTTTTTTGTGGAGAATTAAGTTTGCTGCTTTTTATGTTCTATGATATTTTTTGATCAGACGCGTAGTTCTCGAGATATATCAAGATATTTGAAAGTTCCGAAGCCGCACCAACATAATAGAGATACAGAAACACCGTGGCCCCTTTCTTTGAGATAACTCTGCAGTATTGCGAGCTGGAAATGCCACTTCCAGTTTAGCTGTGCAGAAGAAGAACAACAAGAAGAAGAAATATCCCGAAATATGTCCGTCAGGCACCTTCCCTTGAGATAAGTCTGCAAATATCTCGGAAACGAAGCGAGCTATGGCAAAATGTTAAGAGACCTTTTTTGTAGAGAATTAGGTTTGCTACAATTTATGTTCTATGATATTTTTTGATCAGAAGCGTAGTTTTCGAGATATATCGAGATATTTAAAAGTTCCGAAGACGCACCAACATAATAGAGATACAGAAACACCGTGGCCCCTTTCTTTGAGATAACTCTGCACTAGTGCGAGCCGCAAATGCCACTTCCAGCTTAGCTGTGCAGAAGAAGAACAACAAGAAGAAGAAATATCTCGAAATATGTCCGTCAGGCCCCTTCCCTTGAGATATATCTGCAAATATCTCGGAAACGAAGCGAGCTATGGCAAAATGTTAAGAGACCTTTTTTGTAGAGAATTAGGTTTCCTACAATTTATGTTCTACGATATTTTTTGATCAGAAGCGTAGTTTTCGAGATATATCAAGATATTTAAAAGTTCCGAAGCCGCACCAACATAATAGAGATACAGAAACACCGTGGCCCCTTTCTTTGAGATAACTCTGCACTAGTGCGAGCCGCAAATGCCACTTCCAGCTTAGCTGTGCAGAAGAAGAACAACAAGAAGAAGAAATATCTCGAAATATGTCCGTCAGGCCCCTTCCCTTGAGATATATCTGCAAATATCTCGGAAACGAAGCGAGCTATGGCAAAATGTTAAGAGACCTTCTTTGTAGAGAATTAGGTTTCCTACAATTTATGTTCTACGATATTTTTTGATCAGAAGCGTAGTTTTCGAGATATATCAAGATATTTAAAAGTTCCGAAGCCGCACCAACATAATAGAGATACAGAAACACCGTGGCCCCTTTCTTTGAGATAACTCTGCACTATTGCGAGCTGGAAATGCCACTTCCAGTTTAGCTGTGCAGAAGAAGAACAACAAGAAGAAGAAATATCCCGAAATATGTCCGTCAGGCCCCTTCCCTTGAGATAAATCTGCAAATATCTCGGAAACGAAGCGAGCTATGGCAAAATGTAAAGAGACCTTTTTTGTAGAGAATTAAGTTTCATACTTTTTATGTTCTATGATATTTTTTGATCAGACGCGTAGTTCTCGAGATATATCAAGATATTTGAAAGTTCCGAAGCCGCACCAACATAATAGAGATACAGAAACACCGTGGCCCCTTTCTTTGAGATAACTCTGCACTAGTGCGAGCTGCAAATGCCACTTCCAGCTTAGCTGTGCAGAAGAAGAACAACAAGAAGAAGAAATATCTCGAAATATGTCCGTCAGGCCCCTTCCCTTGAGATATATCTGCAAATATCTCGGAAACGAAGCTAGCTATGGCAAAATGTTAAGAGACCTTTTTTGTAGAGAATTAGGTTTCCTACAATTTATGTTCTATGATATTTTTTGATCAGAAGCGTAGTTTTCGAGATATATCGAGATATTTAAAAGTTCCGAAGACGCACCAACATAATAGAGATACAGAAACACCGTGGCCCCTTTCTTTGAGATAACTCTGCACTATAGCGAGCTGCAAATGCCACTTCCAGCTTAGCTGTGCAGAAGAAGAACAACAAGAAGAAGAAATATCTCGAAATATGTCCGTCAGGCCCCTTCCCTTGAGATAAATCTGCAAATATCTCGGAAACGAAGCGAGCTATGGCAAAATGTTAAGAGACGTTTTTTGTAGAGAATTATGTTTGTTACAATTTATGTTCTACGATATTTTTTGATCAGAAGCGTAGTTTTCGAGATATATCGAGATATTTAAAAGTTCCGAAGCCGCACCAACATAATAGAGATACAGAAACACCGTGGCCCCTTTCTTTGAGATAACTCTGTACTATTGCGAGCTGCAAATGCCACTTCCAGCTTAGCTGTGCAGAAGAAGAACAACAAGAAGAAGAAATATCTCGAAATATGTCCGTCAGGCCCCTCCCCTTGAGATAAATCTGCACATATCTCGGAAACGAAGCGAGCTATGGCAAAATGTTAAGAGACCTTTTTTGTAGAGAATTAAGTTTCCTACTTTTTATGTTCTATGATATTTTTTGATCAGATGCGTAGTTCTCGAGATATATCAAGATATTTAAAAGTTCCGAAGCCGCACCAACATAATAGAGATACAGAAACACCGTGGCCCCTTTCTTTGAGATAACTCTGCAGTATTGCGAGCTGGAAATGCCACTTCCAGTTTAGCTGTGCAGAAGAAGAACAACAAGAAGAAGAAATATCCCGAAATATGTCCGTCAGGCACCTTCCCTTGAGATAAGTCTGCAAATATCTCGGAAACGAAGCGAGCTATGGCAAAATGTTAAGAGACCTTTTTTGTAGAGAATTAGGTTTGCTACAATTTATGTTCTATGATATTTTTCGATCAGAAGCGTAGTTTTCGAGATATATCGAGATATTTAAAAGTTCCGAAGACGCACCAACATAATAGAGATACAGAAACACCGTGGCCCCTTTCTTTGAGATAACTCTGCACTAGTGCGAGCCGCAAATGCCACTTCCAGCTTAGCTGTGCAGAAGAAGAACAACAAGAAGAAGAAATATCTCGAAATATGTCCGTCAGGCCCCTTCCCTTGAGATATATCTGCAAATATCTCGGAAACGAAGCGAGCTATGGCAAAATGTTAAGAGACCTTTTTTGTAGAGAATTAGGTTTCCTACAATTTATGTTCTACGATATTTTTTGATCAGAAGCGTAGTTTTCGAGATATATCAAGATATTTAAAAGTTCCGAAGCCGCACCAACATAATAGAGATACAGAAACACCGTGGCCCCTTTCTTTGAGATAACTCTGCACTAGTGCGAGCCGCAAATGCCACTTCCAGCTTAGCTGTGCAGAAGAAGAACAACAAGAAGAAGAAATATCTCGAAATATGTCCGTCAGGCCCCTTCCCTTGAGATATATCTGCAAATATCTCGGAAACGAAGCGAGCTATGGCAAAATGTTAAGAGACCTTTTTTGTAGAGAATTAGGTTTCCTACAATTTATGTTCTACGATATTTTTTGATCAGAAGCGTAGTTTTCGAGATATATCAAGATATTTAAAAGTTCCGAAGCCGCACCAACATAATAGAGATACAGAAACACCGTGGCCCCTTTCTTTGAGATAACTCTGCACTATTGCGAGCTGGAAATGCCACTTCCAGTTTAGCTGTGCAGAAGAAGAACAACAAGAAGAAGAAATATCCCGAAATATGTCCGTCAGGCCCCTTCCCTTGAGATAAATCTGCAAATATCTCGGAAACGAAGCGAGCTATGGCAAAATGTTAAGAGACCTTTTTTGTAGAGAATTAAGTTTCCTACTTTTTATGTTCTATGATATTTTTTGATCAGACGCGTAGTTCTCGAGATATATCAAGATATTTGAAAGTTCCGAAGCCGCACCAACATAATAGAGATACAGAAACACCGTGGCCCCTTTCTTTGAGATAACTCTGCACTAGTGCGAGCTGCAAATGCCACTTCCAGCTTAGCTGTGCAGAAGAAGAACAACAAGAAGAAGAAATATCTCGAAATATGTCCGTCAGGCCCCTTCCCTTGAGATATATCTGCAAATATCTCGGAAACGAAGCTAGCTATGGCAAAATGTTAAGAGACC
The DNA here is from genome assembly GCF_051020975.1 of Osmia lignaria lignaria. Classification (NCBI taxonomy): domain Eukaryota; kingdom Metazoa; phylum Arthropoda; class Insecta; order Hymenoptera; family Megachilidae; genus Osmia; species Osmia lignaria. The sequence continues at coordinate 4,316,379 of NW_027478167.1, read as the reverse complement.
TTTTTTGTAGAGAATTAGGTTTCCTACAATTTATGTTCTATGATATTTTTTGATCAGAAGCGTAGTTTTCGAGATATATCGAGATATTTAAAAGTTCCGAAGACGCACCAACATAATAGAGATACAGAACCACCGTGGCCCCTTTCTTTGAGATAACTCTGCACTAGTGCGAGCCGCAAATGCCACTTCCAGCTTAGCTGTGCAGAAGAAGAACAACAAGAAGAAGAAATATCTCGAAATATGTCCGTCAGGCCCCTTCCCTTGAGATATATCTGCAAATATCTCGGAAACGAAGCGAGCTATGGCAAAATGTTAAGAGACCTTTTTTGTAGAGAATTAGGTTTCCTACAATTTATGTTCTATGATATTTTTTGATCACATGCGTAGTTCTCGAGATATATCAAGATATTTAAAAGTTCCGAAGCCGCACCAACATAATAGAGATACAGAAACACCGTGGCCCCTTTCTTTGAGATAACTCTGCTCTATTGCGAGCTGCAAATGCCACTTCCAGCTTAGCTGTGCAGAAGAAGAACAACAAGAAGAAGAAATATCCCGAAATATGTCCGTCAGGCCCCTTCCCTTGAGATATATCTGCAAATATCTCGGAAACGAGGCGAGCTATGGCAAAATGTTAAGAGACCTTTTTTGTAGAGAATTATGTTTCCTACAATTTATGTTCTATGATATTTTTTGATCAGCCGCGTAGTTCTCGAGATATATCAAGATATTTGAAAGTTCCGAAGCCGCACCAACATAATAGAGATACAGAAACACCGTGGCCCCTTTCTTTGAGATAACTCTGCACTATTGCGAGCTGCAAATGCCACTTCCAGCTTAGCTGTGCAGAAGAAGAACAACAAGAAGAAGAAATATCTCGAAATATGTCCGTCTGGCCCCTTCCCTTGAGATAAATCTGCAAATATCTCGGAAACGAAGCGAGCTATGGCAAAATGTTAAGAGACGTTTTTTGTAGAGAATTATGTTTGCTACAATTTATGTTCTACGATATTTTTTGATCAGAAGCGTAGTTTTCGAGATATATCGAGATATTTAAAAGTTCCGAAGCCGCACCAACATAATAGAGATACAGAAACACCGTGGCCCCTTTCTTTGAGATAACTCTGTACTATTGCGAGCTGCAAACGCCACTTCCAGCTTAGCTGTGCAGAAGAAGAACAACAAGAAGAAGAAATATCCCGAAATATGTCCGTCAGGCACCTTCCCTTGAGATAAGTCTGCAAATATCTCGGAAACGAAGCGAGCTATGGCAAAATGTTAAGAGACCTTTTTTGTAGAGAATTATGTTTCCTACAATTTATGTTCTATGATATTTTTTGATCAGAAGCGTAGTTTTCGAGATATATCGAGATATTTAAAAGTTCCGAAGCCGCACCAACATAATAGAGATACAGAAACACCGTGGCCCCTTTCTTTGAGATAACTCTGCACTATTGCGAGCTGCAAATGCCACTTCCAGCTTAGCTGTGCAGAAGAAGAACATCAAGAAGAAGAAATGTCTCGAAATATGTCCGTCAGGCCCCTTCCCTTGAGATAAATCTGCAAATATCTCGGAAACGAAGCGAGCTATGGCAAAATGTTAGGAGACTTTATTTGTAGAGAATTAAGTTTCCTACTTTTTATGTTCTATGATATTTTTTGATCAGATGCGTAGTTCTCGAGATATATCAAGATATTTAAAAGTTCCGAAGCCGCACCAACATAATAGAGATACAAAAACACCGTGGCCCCTTTCTTTGAGATAACTCTGCACTAGTGCGAGCCGCAAATGCCACTTCCAGCTTAGCTGTGTAGAAGAAGAACAACAAGAAGAAGAAATATCTCGAAATATGTCCGTCAGGCCCTTTCCCTTGAGATAAATCTGCACATATCTCGGAAACGAAGCGAGCTATGGCAAAATGTTAAGAGACCTTTTTTGTAGAGAATTATATTTCCTACTTTTCGTGTTCTATGATATTTTTTGATCAGATGCGTAGTTCTCGAGATATATCAAGGTATTTAAAAGTTCCGAAGCCGCACCAACATAATAGAGATACAGAAACACCGTGGCCCCTTTCTTTGAGATAACTCTGCACTATTGCGAGCTGGAAATGCCACTTCCAGTTTAGCTGTGCAGAAGAAGAACAACAAGAAGAAGAAATATCCCGAAATATGTCCGTCAGGCCCCATCCCTTGAGATATATCTGCAAATATCTCGGAAACCAAACGAGCTATGGCAAAATCTTAAGAGACCTTTTTTGTAGAGAATTATGTTTCCTACAATTTATGTTCTATGATATTTTTTGATCAGATGCGTAGTTCTCGAGATGTATCAAGATATTTAAAAGTTCCGAAGCCGCACCAACATAATAGAGATACAGAAACACCGTGGCCCCTTTCTTTGAGATAACTCTGCGCTATTGCGAGCTGGAAATGCCACTTCCAGTTTAGCTGTGCAGAAGAAGAACAACAAGAAGAAGAAATATCTCGAAATATGTCCGTCAGGCCCCTTCCCTTGAGATAAATCTGCAAATATCTCGGAAACAAAGCGAGCTATGGCAAAATGTTAGGAGACCTTTTTTGTAGAGAATTAAGTTTCCTACTTTTTATGTTCTATGATATTTTTTGATCAGATGCGTAGTTCTCGAGATATATCAAGATATTTAAAAGTTCCGAAGCCGCACCAACATAATAGAGATACAGAAACACCGTGGCCCCTTTCTTTGAGATAACTCTGCGCTATTGCGAGCTGGAAATGCTACTTCCAGTTTAGCTGTGCAGAAGAAGAACAACAAGAAGAAGAAATATCTCGAAATATGTCCGTCAGGCCCCTTCCCTTGAGATAAATCTGCAAATATCTTGGAAACGAAGCGAGCTATGGCAAAATGTTAAGAGACCTTTTTTGTAGAGAATTAAGTTTCCTACTTTTTATGTTCTATGATATTTTTTGATCAGACGCGTAGTTCTCGAGATATATCAAGATATTTGAAAGTTCCGAAGCCGCACCAACATAATAGAGATACAGAAACACCGTGGCCCCTTTCTTTGAGATAACTCTGCACTATTGCGAGATGCAAATGCCACTTCCAGCTTAGCTGTGCAGAAGAAGTACAACAAGAAGAAGAAATATCTCGAAATATGTCCGTCAGGCCCCTTCCCTTGAGATATACCTGCAAAGATCTCGGAAACGAAGCGAGCTATGGCAAAATGTTAACAGACCTTTTTTGTAGAGAATTATGTTTCCTACGATTTATGTTCTATGATATTTTTCGATCAGAAGCGTAGTTTTCGAGATATATCGAGATATTTAAAAGTTCCGAAGCCGCACCAACATAATAGAGATACAGAAACACCGTGGCCCCTTTCTTTGAGGTAACTCTGTACTAGTGCGAGCCGCAAATGCCGCTTCCAGCTTAGCTGTGCAGAAGAAGAACAACAAGAAGAAGAAATATCTCGAAATATGTCCGTCAGGCCCCTTCCCTTGAGATAAATCTGCATATATCTCGGAAACGAAGCGAGCTATGGCAAAATGTTAAGAGACTTTATTTGTAGAGAATTAAGTTTCCTACTTTTTATGTTCTATGATATTTTTTGATCAGATGCGTTGTTCTCGAGATATATCAAGATATTTAGAAGTTCCGAAGCCGCACCAACATAATAGAGATACAGAAACACCGTGGCCCCTTTCTTTGAGATAACTCTGCACTATTGCGAGCTGGAAATGCCACTTCCAGTTTAGCTGTGCAGAAGAAGAACAACAAGAAGAAGAAATATCTCGAAATATGTCCGTCAGGCCCCTTCCCTTGAGATAAATCTGCAAATATCTCGGAAACGAAGCGAGCTATGGCAAAATGTTAGGAGACTTTATTTGTAGAGAATTAAGTTTCCTACTTTTTATGTTCTATGATATTTTTTGATCAGATGCGTAGTTCTCGAGATATATCAAGATATTTAAAAGTTCCGAAGCCGCACCAACATAATAGAGATACAAAAACACCGTGGCCCCTTTCTTTGAGATAAGTCTGCACTAGTGCGAGCCGCAAATGCCACTTCCAGCTTAGCTGTGTAGAAGAAGAACAACAAGAAGAAGAAATATCTCGAAATATGTCCGTCAGGCCCCTTCCGTTGAGATATATCTGCAAATATCTCGGAAACGAAGCGAGCTATGGCAAAATGTTAAGAGACCTTCTTTGTAGAGAATTAAGTTTTCCACTTTTTATGTTCTATGATATTTTTTGATCAGATGCGTAGTTCTCGAGATATATCAAGGTATTTAAAAGTTCCGAAGCCGCACCAACATAATAGAGATACCGAAACACCGTGGCCCCTTTCTTTGAGATAACTCTGCACTATTGCGAGCTGGAAATGCCACTTCCAGTTTAGCTGTGCAGAAGAAGAACAACAAGAAGAAGAAATATCTCGAAATATGTCCGTCAGGCCCGTTCCTTTGAGATGAATCTCCAAATATCTCGGAAACGAAGCGAGCTATGGCAAAATGTTAAGAGACGTTTTTTGTAGAGAATTATGTTTCCTACGATTTATGTTCTATGATATTTTTTGATCAGAAGCGTAGTTTTCGAGATATATCGAGATATTTAAAAGTACCGAAGCCGCACCAACATAATAGAGATACTGTAACACCGTGGCCCCTTTCTTTGAGATAACTCTGCACTAGTGCGAGCCGCAAATGCCACTTCCAACTTAGTTGTGCAGAAGAAGAACAACAAGAAGAAGAAATATCTCGAAACATGTCCGTCAGGCCCCTTCCCTTGAGATAAATCTGCAAATATCTCGGAAACGAAGCGAGCTATGGCAAAATGTTAAGAGACCTTTCTTGTAGAGAATTATGTTTCCTACTTTTTGTGTTCTATGATATTTTTTGATCAGATGCGTAGTTCTCGAGATATATCAAGGTATTTAAAAGTTCCGAAGCCGCACCAACATAATAGAGATACAGAAACACCGTGGCCCCTTTCTTTGAGATAACTCTGCACTATTGCGAGATGCAAATGCCACTTCCAGCTTAGCTGTGCAGAAGAAGTACAACAAGAAGAAGAAATATCTCGAAATATGTCCGTCAGGCCCCTTCCCTTGAGATATACCTGCAAAGATCTCGGAAACGAAGCGAGCTATGGCAAAATGTTAACAGACCTTTTTTGTAGAGAATTATGTTTCCTACGATTTATGTTCTATGATATTTTTCGATCAGAAGCGTAGTTTTCGAGATATATCGAGATATTTAAAAGTTCCGAAGCCGCACCAACATAATAGAGATACAGAAACACCGTGGCCCCTTTCTTTGAGGTAACTCTGTACTAGTGCGAGCCGCAAATGCCGCTTCCAGCTTAGCTGTGCAGAAGAAGAACAACAAGAAGAAGAAATATCTCGAAATATGTCCGTCAGGCCCCTTCCCTTGAGATAAATCTGCATATATCTCGGAAACGAAGCGAGCTATGGCAAAATGTTAAGAGACTTTATTTGTAGAGAATTAAGTTTCCTACTTTTTATGTTCTATGATATTTTTTGATCAGATGCGTTGTTCTCGAGATATATCAAGATATTTAGAAGTTCCGAAGCCGCACCAACATAATAGAGATACAGAAACACCGTGGCCCCTTTCTTTGAGATAACTCTGCACTATTGCGAGCTGGAAATGCCACTTCCAGTTTAGCTGTGCAGAAGAAGAACAACAAGAAGAAGAAATATCTCGAAATATGTCCGTCAGGCCCCTTCCCTTGAGATAAATCTGCAAATATCTCGGAAACGAAGCGAGCTATGGCAAAATGTTAGGAGACTTTATTTGTAGAGAATTAAGTTTCCTACTTTTTATGTTCTATGATATTTTTTGATCAGATGCGTAGTTCTCGAGATATATCAAGATATTTAAAAGTTCCGAAGCCGCACCAACATAATAGAGATACAAGAACACCGTGGCCCCTTTCTTTGAGATAACTCTGCACTAGTGCGAGCCGCAAATGCCACTTCCAGCTTAGCTGTGTAGAAGAAGAACAACAAGAAGAAGAAATATCTCGAAATATGTCCGTCAGGCCCCTTCCGTTGAGATAAATCTGCAAATATCTCGGAAACGAAGCGAGCTATGGCAAAATGTTAAGAGACCTTCTTTGTAGAGAATTAAGTTTTCCACTTTTTATGTTCTATGATATTTTTTGATCAGATGCGTAGTTCTCGAGATATATCAAGGTATTTAAAAGTTCCGAAGCCGCACCAACATAATAGAGATACCGAAACACCGTGGCCCCTTTCTTTGAGATAACTCTGCACTATTGCGAGCTGGAAATGCCACTTCCAGTTTAGCTGTGCAGAAGAAGAACAACAAGAAGAAGAAATATCTCGAAATATGTCCGTCAGGCCCGTTCCTTTGAGATGAATCTCCAAATATCTCGGAAACGAAGCGAGCTATGGCAAAATGTTAAGAGACGTTTTTTGTAGAGAATTATGTTTCCTACGATTTATGTTCTATGATATTTTTTGATCAGAAGCGTAGTTTTCGAGATATATCGAGATATTTAAAAGTACCGAAGCCGCACCAACATAATAGAGATACTGAAACACCGTGGCCCCTTTCTTTGAGATAACTCTGCACTAGTGCGAGCCGCAAATGCCACTTCCAACTTAGTTGTGCAGAAGAAGAACAACAAGAAGAAGAAATATCTCGAAACATGTCCGTCAGGCCCCTTCCCTTGAGATAAATCTGCAAATATCTCGGAAACGAAGCGAGCTATGGCAAAATGTTAAGAGACCTTTCTTGTAGAGAATTATGTTTCCTACTTTTTGTGTTCTATGATATTTTTTGATCAGATGCGTAGTTCTCGAGATATATCAAGGTATTTAAAAGTTCCGAAGCCGCACCAACATAATAGAGATACAGAAACACCGTGGCCCCTTTCTTTGAGATAACTCTGCACTATTGCGAGATGCAAATGCCACTTCCAGCTTAGCTGTGCAGAAGAAGTACAACAAGAAGAAGAAATATCTCGAAATATGTCCGTCAGGCCCCTTCCCTTGAGATATACCTGCAAAGATCTCGGAAACGAAGCGAGCTATGGCAAAATGTTAACAGACCTTTTTTGTAGAGAATTATGTTTCCTACGATTTATGTTCTATGATATTTTTCGATCAGAAGCGTAGTTTTCGAGATATATCGAGATATTTAAAAGTTCCGAAGCCGCACCAACATAATAGAGATACAGAAACACCGTGGCCCCTTTCTTTGAGGTAACTCTGTACTAGTGCGAGCCGCAAATGCCGCTTCCAGCTTAGCTGTGCAGAAGAAGAACAACAAGAAGAAGAAATATCTCGAAATATGTCCGTCAGGCCCCTTCCCTTGAGATAAATCTGCATATATCTCGGAAACGAAGCGAGCTATGGCAAAATGTTAAGAGACTTTATTTGTAGAGAATTAAGTTTCCTACTTTTTATGTTCTATGATATTTTTTGATCAGATGCGTTGTTCTCGAGATATATCAAGATATTTAGAAGTTCCGAAGCCGCACCAACATAATAGAGATACAGAAACACCGTGGCCCCTTTCTTTGAGATAACTCTGCACTATTGCGAGCTGGAAATGCCACTTCCAGTTTAGCTGTGCAGAAGAAGAACAACAAGAAGAAGAAATATCTCGAAATATGTCCGTCAGGCCCCTTCCCTTGAGATAAATCTGCAAATATCTCGGAAACGAAGCGAGCTATGGCAAAATGTTAGGAGACTTTATTTGTAGAGAATTAAGTTTCCTACTTTTTATGTTCTATGATATTTTTTGATCAGATGCGTAGTTCTCGAGATATATCAAGATATTTAAAAGTTCCGAAGCCGCACCAACATAATAGAGATACAAAAACACCGTGGCCCCTTTCTTTGAGATAACTCTGCACTAGTGCGAGCCGCAAATGCCACTTCCAGCTTAGCTGTGTAGAAGAAGAACAACAAGAAGAAGAAATATCTCGAAATATGTCCGTCAGGCCCCTTCCGTTGAGATAAATCTGCAAATATCTCGGAAACGAAGCGAGCTATGGCAAAATGTTAAGAGACCTTCTTTGTAGAGAATTAAGTTTTCCACTTTTTATGTTCTATGATATTTTTTGATCAGATGCGTAGTTCTCGAGATATATCAAGGTATTTAAAAGTTCCGAAGCCGCACCAACATAATAGAGATACCGAAACACCGTGGCCCCTTTCTTTGAGATAACTCTGCACTATTGCGAGCTGGAAATGCCACTTCCAGTTTAGCTGTGCAGAAGAAGAACAACAAGAAGAAGAAATATCTCGAAATATGTCCGTCAGGCCCGTTCCTTTGAGATGAATCTCCAAATATCTCGGAAACGAAGCGAGCTATGGCAAAATGTTAAGAGACGTTTTTTGTAGAGAATTATGTTTCCTACGATTTATGTTCTATGATATTTTTTGATCAGAAGCGTAGTTTTCGAGATATATCGAGATATTTAAAAGTACCGAAGCCGCACCAACATAATAGAGATACTGAAACACCGTGGCCCCTTTCTTTGAGATAACTCTGCACTAGTGCGAGCCGCAAATGCCACTTCCAACTTAGTTGTGCAGAAGAAGAACAACAGGAAGAAGAAATATCTCGAAACATGTCCGTCAGGCCCCTTCCCTTGAGATAAATCTGCAAATATCTCGGAAACGAAGCGAGCTATGGCAAAATGTTAAGAGACCTTTTTTGTAGAGAATTAAGTTTCCTACTTTTTATGTTCTATGATATTTTTTGATCAGATGCGTAGTTCTCGAGATATATCAAGATATTTAAAAGTTCCGAAGCCGCACGAACATAATAGAGATACAGAAACACCGTGGCCCCTTTCTTTGAGATAACTCTGCGCTATTGCGAGCTGGGAATGCCACTACCAGTTTAGCTGTGCAGAAGAAGAACAACAAGAAGAAGAAATATCTCGAAATATGTCCGTCAGGCCCCTTCCGTTGAGATATATCTGCAAATATCTCGGACACGAAGCGAGCTGTGGCAAAATGTTAAGAGACCTTTTTTGTAGAGAATTAAGTTTCCTACTTTTTATGTTCTATGATATTTTTTGATCAGATGCGTAGTTCTCGAGATATATCAAGATATTTAAAAGTTCCGAAGCCGCACCAACATAATAGAGATACAGAAACACCGTGGCCCCTTTCTTTGAGATAACTCTGCACTATTGCGAGCTGGAAATGCCACTTCCAGTTTAGCTGTGCAGAAGAAGAACAACAAGAAGAAGAAATATCTCGAAATATGTCCGTCAGGCCCCATCCCTTGAGATATATCTGCAAATATCTCGGAAACCAAACGAGCTATGGCAAAATCTTAAGAGACCTTTTTTGTAGAGAATTATGTTTCCTACAATTTATGTTCTATGATATTTTTTGATCAGATGCGTAGTTCTCGAGAGGTATCAAGATATTTAAAAGTTCCGAAGCCGCACCAACATAATAGAGATACAGAAACACCGTGGCCCCTTTCTTTGAGATAACTCTGCACTATTGCGAGCTGGAAATGCCACTTCCAGTTTAGCTGTGCAGAAGAAGAACAACAAGAAGAAGAAATATCTCGAAATATGTCCGTCAGGCCCCATCCCTTGAGATATATCTGCAAATATCTCGGAAACCAAACGAGCTATGGCAAAATGTTAAGAGACCTTTTTTGTAGAGAATTAAGTTTCCTACTTTTTATGTTCTATGATATTTTTTGATCAGATGCGTAGTTCTCGAGATATATCAAGATATTTAAAAGTTCCGAAGCCGCACCAACATAATAGAGATACAGAAACACCGTGGCCCCTTTCTTTGAGATAACTCTGCACTATTGCGAGCTGCAAATGCCACTTCCAGCTTAGCTGTGCAGAAGAAGAACAACAAGAAGAAGAAATATCTCGAAATATGTCCGTCAGGCCCGTTCCTTTGAGCTGAATCTGCAAATATCTCGGAAACGAAGCGAGCTATGGCAAAATGTTAAGCGACGTTTTTTGTAGAGAATTATGTTTCCTACAATTTATGTTCTATGATATTTTTTGATCAGAAGCGTAGTTTTCGAGATATATCGAGATATTTAAAAGTTCCGAAGCCGCACCAACATAATAGAGATTCAGAAACACCGTGGCCCCTTTCTTTGAGATAGCTCTGCACTATTGCGAGCTGGAAATGCCACTTCCAGTTTAGCTGTGCAGAAGAAGAACAACAAGAAGAAGAAATATCTCGAAATATGTCCGTCAGGCCCCTTCCCTTGAGATAAATCTGCAAATATCTCGGAAACGAAGCGAGCTATGGCAAAATGTTAACAGACCTTTTTTGTAGAGAATTAAGTTTCCTACTTTTTATGTTCTATGATATTTTTTGATCAGATGCGTAGTTCTCGAGATATATCAAGATATTTAAAAGTTCCGAAGCCGCACCAACATAATAGAGATACAGAAACACCGTGGCCCCTTTCTTTGAGATAACTCTGCACTATTGCGAGCTGCAAATGCCACTTCCAGCTTAGCTGTGCAGAAGAAGAACAACAAGAAGAAGAAATATCTCGAAATATGTCCGTCAGGCCCCTTCCCTTGAGGTATATCTGCAAATATCTCGGAAACGAAGCGAGCCATGGCAAAATGTTAAGAGACCTTTTTTGTAGAGAATTATGTTTCCTACAATTTATGTTCTATGATATTTTTTGATCAGAAGCGTAGTTTTCGAGATATATCGAGATATTTAAAAGTTCCGAAGCCGCACCAACATAATAGAGGTACAGAAACACCGTGGCCCCTTTCTTTGAGATAACTCTGCACTAGTGCGAGCCGCAAATGCCACTTCCAGCTTAGCTGTGCAGAAGAAGAACAACAAGAAGTAGAAATATCTCGAAATATGTCCGTCAGGCCGCTTCCCTTGAGATAAATCTGCAAATATCTCGGAAACGAAGCGAACTATGGCAAAATGTTAAGAGACCTTTTTTGTAGAGAATTAAGTTTCCTACTTTTTATGTTCTATGATATTTTTTGATCAGATGCGTAGTTCTCGAGATATATCAAGATATTTAAAAGTTCCGAAGCCGCACCAACATAATAGAGATACAGAAACACCGTGGTCCCTTTCTTTGAGATAACTCTGCACTATTGCGAGCTGCAAATGCCACTTCCAGCTTAGCTGTGCAGAAGAAGAACAACAAGAAGAAGAAATATCTCGAAATATGTCCGTCAGGCCCCTTCCCTTGAGATATATCTGCAAATATCTCGGAAACGAAGCGAGCCATGGCAAAATGTTAAGAGACCTTTTTTGTAGAGAATTATGTTTCCTACAATTTATGTTCTATAATATTTTTTGATCAGAAGCGTAGTTTTCGAGGTATATCGAGATATTTAAATGTTCCGAAGCCGCACCAACATAATAGAGGTACAGAAACACCGTGGCCCCTTTCTTTGAGATAACTCTGCACTAGTGCGAGCCGCAAATGTCACTTCCAGCTTAGCTGTGCAGAAGAAGAACAACAAGAAGAAGAAATATCTCGAAATATGTCCGTCAGGCCCCTTCCCTTGAGATAAATCTGCAAATATCTCGGAAACGAAGCGAGCTATGGCAAAATGTTAAGAGACGTTTTTTGTAGAGAATTATGTTTCCTACAATTTATGTTCTATGATATTTTTTGATCAGAAGCGTAGTTTTCGAGATATATCGAGATATTTAAAAGTTCCGAAGCCGCACCAACATAATAGAGATTCAGAAACACCGTGGCCCCTTTCTTTGAGATAGCTCTGCACTATTGCGAGCTGGAAATGCCACTTCCAGTTTAGCTGTGCAGAAGAAGAACAACAAGAAGAAGAAATATCTCGAAATATGTCCGTCAGGCCCCTTCCCTTGAGATAAATCTGCAAATATCTCGGAAACGAAGCGAGCTATGGCAAAATGTTAACAGACCTTTTTTGTAGAGAATTAAGTTTCCTACTTTTTATGTTCTATGATATTTTTTGATCAGATGCGTAGTTCTCGAGATATATCAAGATATTTAAAAGTTCCGAAGCCGCACCAACATAATAGAGATACAGAAACACCGTGGCCCCTTTCTTTGAGATAACTCTGCACTATTGCGAGCTGCAAATGCCACTTCCAGCTTAGCTGTGCAGAAGAAGAACAACAAGAAGAAGAAATATCTCGAAATATGTCCGTCAGGCCCCTTCCCTTGAGATAAATCTGCAAATATCTCGGAAACGAAGCGAGCTATGGCAAAATGTTGAGAGACCTTTTTTGTAGAGAATTATGTTTCCTACAATTTATGTTCTATGATATTTTTTGATCAGAAGCGTAGTTTTCGAGATATATCGAGATATTTAAAAGTTCCGAAGCCGCACCAACATAATAGAGGTACAGAAACACCGTGGCCCCTTTCTTTGAGATAACTCTGCACTATTGCGAGCTGGAAATGCCACTTCCAGTTTAGCTGTGCAGAAGAAGAACAACAAGAAGAAGAAATATCTCGAAATATGTCCGTCAGGCCCCTTCCCTTGAGATAAATCTGCAAATATCTCGGAAACGAAGCGAGCTATGGCAAAATGTTAACAGACCTTTTTTGTAGAGAATTAAGTTTCCTACTTTTTATGTTCTATGATATTTTTTGATCAGATGCGTAGTTCTCGAGATATATCAAGATATTTAAAAGTTCCGAAGCCGCACCAACATAATAGAGATACAGAAACACCGTGGCCCCTTTCTTTGAGATAACTCTGCACTATTGCGAGCTGCAAATGCCACTTCCAGCTTAGCTGTGCAGAAGAAGAACAACAAGAAGAAGAAATATCTCGAAATATGTCCGTCAGGCCCCTTCCCTTGAGATATATCTGCAAATATCTCGGAAACGAAGCGAGCCATGGCAAAATGTTAAGAGACCTTTTTTGTAGAGAATTATGTTTCCTACAATTTATGTTCTATGATATTTTTTGATCAGAAGCGTAGTTTTCGAGATATATCGAGATATTTAAAAGTTCCGAAGCTGCACCAACATAATAGAGGTACAGAAACACCGTGGCCCCTTTCTTTGAGATAACTCTGCACTAGTGCGAGCCGCAAATGCCACTTCCAGCTTAGCTGTGCAGAAGAAGAACAACAAGAAGTAGAAATATCTCGAAATATGTCCGTCAGGCCCCTTCCCTTGAGATAAATCTGCAAATATCTCGGAAACGAAGCGAACTATGGCAAAATGTTAAGAGACCTTTTTTGTAGAGAATTAAGTTTCCTACTTTTTATGTTGTATGATATTTTTTGATCAGATGCGTAGTTCTCGAGATATATCAAGATATTTAAAAGTTCCGAAGCCGCACCAACATAATAGAGATACAGAAACACCGTGGTCCCTTTCTTTGAGATAACTCTGCACTAGTGCGAGCCGCAAATGCCACTTCCAGCTTAGCTGTGCAGAAGAAGTACAACAAGAAGTAGAAATATCTCGAAATATGTCCGTCAGGCCCCTTCCCTTGAGATAAATCTGCAAATATCTCGGAAACGAAGCGAACTATGGCAAAATGTTAAGAGACCTTTTTTGTAGAGAATTAAGTTTCCTACTTTTTATGTTCTATGATATTTTTTGATCAGATGCGTAGTTCTCGAGATATATCAAGATATTTAAAAGTTCCGAAGCCGCACCAACATAATAGAGATACAGAAACACCGTGGTCCCTTTCTTTGAGATAACTCTGCACTATTGCGAGCTGCAAATGCCACTTCCAGCTTAGCTGTGCAGAAGAAGAACAACAAGAAGTAGAAATATCTCGAAATATGTCCGTCAGGCCCCTTCCCTTGAGATAAATCTGCAAATATCTCGGAAACGAAACGAACTATGGCAAAATGTTAAGAGACCTTTTTTGTAGAGAATTAAGTTTCCTACTTTTTATGTTCTATGATATTTTTTGATCAGATGCGTAGTTCTCGAGATATATCAAGATATTTAAAAGTTCCGAAGCCGCACCAACATAATAGAGATACAGAAACACCGTGGTCCCTTTCTTTGAGATAACTCTGCACTATTGCGAGCTGCAAATGCCACTTCCAGCTTAGCTGTGCAGAAGAAGAACAACAAGAAGAAGAAATATCTCGAGATATGTCCGTCAGGCCCCTTCCCTTGAGATAAATCTGCAAATATCTCGGAAACGAAGCGAGCTATGGCAAAATGTTAAGAGACCCTTTTTGTAGAGAATTATGTTTCCTACAATTTATGTTCTATGATATTTTTTGATCAGAAGCGTAGTTTTCGAGATATATCGAGATATTTAAAAGTTCCGAAGCCGCACCAACATAATAGAGGTACAGAAACACCGTGGCCCCTTTCTTTGAGATAACTCTGCACTATTGCGAGCTGGAAATGCCACTTCCAGTTTAGCTGTGCAGAAGAAGAACAACAAGAAGAAGAAATATCTCGAAATATGTCCGTCAGGCCCCTTCCCTTGAGATATATCTGCAAATATCTCGGAAACGAAGCGAGCTATGGCAAAATGATAAGAGACCTTTTTTGTAGAGAATTAAGTTTCCTACTTTTTATGTTCTATGATATTTTTTGATCAGATGCGTAGTTCTCGAGATATATCAAGATATTTAAAAGTTCCGAAGCCGCACTAGCATAATAGAGATACAGAAACACCGTGGCCCCTTTCTTTGAGATAACTCTGCACTATTGCGAGCTGCAAATGCCACTTCCAGCTTAGCTGTGCAGAAGAAGAACAACAAGAAGAAGAAATATCTCGAAATATGTCCGTCAGGCCCCTTCCCTTGAGATAAATCTGCAAATATCTCGGAAACGAAGCGAGCTATGGCAAAATGTTAAGAGACCTTATTTGTAGAGAATTAGTATTCCTACTTTTTATGTTCTATGATATTTTTTGATCATACGCGTAGTTCTCGAGATATATCAAGATATTTAAAAGTTCCGAAGCCGCACCAACATAATAGAGATACAGAAACACCGTGGCCACTTTCTTTGAGATAACTCTGCACTATTGCGAGCTGCAAATGCCACTTCCAGCTTAGCTGTGCAGAAGAAGAACAACAAGAAGAAGAAATATCTCGAAATATGTCCGTCAGGCCCCTTCCCTTGAGATATATCTGCAAATATCTCGGAAACGAAGCGAGCCATGGCAAAATGTTAAGAGACCTTTTTTGTAGAGAATTATGTTTTCTACAATTTATGTTCTATGATATTTTTTGATCAGAAGCGTAGTTTTCGAGGTATATCGAGATATTTAAATGTTCCGAAGCCGCACCAACATAATAGAGGTACAGAAACACCGTGGCCCCTTTCTTTGAGATAACTCTGCACTAGTGCGAGCCGCAAATGTCACTTCCAGCTTAGCTGTGCAGAAGAAGAACAACAAGAAGAAGAAATATCTCGAAATATGTCCGTCAGGCCCCTTCCCTTGAGATAAATCTGCAAATATCTCGGAAACGAAGCGAGCTATGGCAAAATGTTAAGAGACCTTATTTGTAGAGAATTATGTTTCCTACAATTTATGTTCTATGATATTTTTTGATCAGAAGCGTAGTTTTCGAGATATATCGAGATATTTAAAAGTTCCGAAGCCGCACCAACATAATAGAGGTACAGAAACACCGTGGCCCCTTTCTTTGAGATAACTCTGCACTATTGCGAGCTGGAAATGCCACTTCCAGTTTAGCTGTGCAGAAGAAGAACAACAAGAAGAAGAAATATCTCGAAATATGTCCGTCAGGCCCCTTCCCTTGAGATAAATCTGCAAACATCTCGGAAACGAAGCGAGCTATGGCAAAATGTTAAGAGACCTTTTTTGTAGAGAATTAAGTTTCCTACTTTTTATGTTCTATGATATTTTTTGATCAGATGCGTAGTTCTCGAGATATATCAAGATATTTAAAAGTTCCGAAGCCGCACCAACATAATAGAGATACAGAAACACCGTGGCCCCTTTCTTTGAGATAACTCTGCACTATTGCGAGCTGCAAATGCCACTTCCAGCTTAGCTGTGCAGAAGAAGAACAACAAGAAGAAGAAATATCTCGAAATATGTCCGTCAGGCCCCTTCCCTTGAGATATATCTGCAAATATCTCGGAAACGAAGCGAGCCATGGCAAAATGTTAAGAGACCTTTTTTGTAGAGAATTATGTTTCCTACAATTTATGTTCTATGATATTTTTTGATCAGAAGCGTAGTT
This sequence comes from Osmia lignaria lignaria, assembly GCF_051020975.1. Taxonomy (NCBI): domain Eukaryota; kingdom Metazoa; phylum Arthropoda; class Insecta; order Hymenoptera; family Megachilidae; genus Osmia; species Osmia lignaria. The sequence goes on along the minus strand of NW_027478167.1, from coordinate 4,300,212 downwards.
TTCGAGATATATCGAGATATTTAAAAGTTCCGAAGCCGCACCAACATAATAGAGGTACAGAAACACCGTGGCCCCTTTCTTTGAGATAACTCTGCACTAGTGCGAGCCGCAAATGCCACTTCCAGCTTAGCTGTGCAGAAGAAGAACAACAAGAAGTAGAAATATCTCGAAATATGTCCGTCAGGCCGCTTCCCTTGAGATAAATCTGCAAATATCTCGGAAACGAAGCGAACTATGGCAAAATGTTAAGAGACCTTTTTTGTAGAGAATTAAGTTTCCTACTTTTTATGTTCTATGATATTTTTTGATCAGATGCGTAGTTCTCGAGATATATCAAGATATTTAAAAGTTCCGAAGCCGCACCAACATAATAGAGATACAGAAACACCGTGGTCCCTTTCTTTGAGATAACTCTGCACTATTGCGAGCTGCAAATGCCACTTCCAGCTTAGCTGTGCAGAAGAAGAACAACAAGAAGAAGAAATATCTCGAAATATGTCCGTCAGGCCCCTTCCCTTGAGATATATCTGCAAATATCTCGGAAACGAAGCGAGCCATGGCAAAATGTTAAGAGACCTTTTTTGTAGAGAGTTATGTTTCCTACAATTTATGTTCTATGATATTTTTTGATCAGAAGCGTAGTTTTCGAGGTATATCGAGATATTTAAATGTTCCGAAGCCGCACCAACATAATAGAGGTACAGAAACACCGTGGCCCCTTTCTTTGAGATAACTCTGCACTAGTGCGAGCCGCAAATGTCACTTCCAGCTTAGCTGTGCAGAAGAAGAACAACAAGAAGAAGAAATATCTCGAAATATGTCCGTCAGGCCCCTTCCCTTGAGATAAATCTGCAAATATCTCGGAAACGAAGCGAGCTATGGCAAAATGTTAAGAGACGTTTTTTGTAGAGAATTATGTTTCCTACAATTTATGTTCTATGATATTTTTTGATCAGAAGCGTAGTTTTCGAGATATATCGAGATATTTAAAAGTTCCGAAGCCGCACCAACATAATAGAGATTCAGAAACACCGTGGCCCCTTTCTTTGAGATAGCTCTGCACTATTGCGAGCTGGAAATGCCACTTCCAGTTTAGCTGTGCAGAAGAAGAACAACAAGAAGAAGAAATATCTCGAAATATGTCCGTCAGGCCCCTTCCCTTGAGATAAATCTGCAAATATCTCGGAAACGAAGCGAGCTATGGCAAAATGTTAACAGACCTTTTTTGTAGAGAATTAAGTTTCCTACTTTTTATGTTCTATGATATTTTTTGATCAGATGCGTAGTTCTCGAGATATATCAAGATATTTAAAAGTTCCGAAGCCGCACCAACATAATAGAGATACAGAAACACCGTGGCCCCTTTCTTTGAGATAACTCTGCACTATTGCGAGCTGCAAATGCCACTTCCAGCTTAGCTGTGCAGAAGAAGAACAACAAGAAGAAGAAATATCTCGAAATATGTCCGTCAGGCCCCTTCCCTTGAGATAAATCTGCAAATATCTCGGAAACGAAGCGAGCTATGGCAAAATGTTGAGAGACCTTTTTTGTAGAGAATTATGTTTCCTACAATTTATGTTCTATGATATTTTTTGATCAGAAGCGTAGTTTTCGAGATATATCGAGATATTTAAAAGTTCCGAAGCCGCACCAACATAATAGAGGTACAGAAACACCGTGGCCCCTTTCTTTGAGATAACTCTGCACTATTGCGAGCTGGAAATGCCACTTCCAGTTTAGCTGTGCAGAAGAAGAACAACAAGAAGAAGAAATATCTCGAAATATGTCCGTCAGGCCCCTTCCCTTGAGATAAATCTGCAAATATCTCGGAAACGAAGCGAGCTATGGCAAAATGTTAACAGACCTTTTTTGTAGAGAATTAAGTTTCCTACTTTTTATGTTCTATGATATTTTTTGATCAGATGCGTAGTTCTCGAGATATATCAAGATATTTAAAAGTTCCGAAGCCGCACCAACATAATAGAGATACAGAAACACCGTGGCCCCTTTCTTTGAGATAACTCTGCACTATTGCGAGCTGCAAATGCCACTTCCAGCTTAGCTGTGCAGAAGAAGAACAACAAGAAGAAGAAATATCTCGAAATATGTCCGTCAGGCCCCTTCCCTTGAGATATATCTGCAAATATCTCGGAAACGAAGCGAACTATGGCAAAATGTTAAGAGACCTTTTTTGTAGAGAATTAAGTTTCCTACTTTTTATGTTGTATGATATTTTTTGATCAGATGCGTAGTTCTCGAGATATATCAAGATATTTAAAAGTTCCGAAGCCGCACCAACATAATAGAGATACAGAAACACCGTGGTCCCTTTCTTTGAGATAACTCTGCACTAGTGCGAGCCGCAAATGCCACTTCCAGCTTAGCTGTGCAGAAGAAGAACAACAAGAAGTAGAAATATCTCGAAATATGTCCGTCAGGCCCCTTCCCTTGAGATAAATCTGCAAATATCTCGGAAACGAAGCGAACTATGGCAAAATGTTAAGAGACCTTTTTTGTAGAGAATTAAGTTTCCTACTTTTTATGTTCTATGATATTTTTTGATCAGATGCGTAGTTCTCGAGATATATCAAGATATTTAAAAGTTCCGAAGCCGCACCAACATAATAGAGATACAGAAACACCGTGGTCCCTTTCTTTGAGATAACTCTGCACTGTTGCGAGCTGCAAATGCCACTTCCAGCTTAGCTGTGCAGAAGAAGAACAACAAGAAGTAGAAATATCTCGAAATATGTCCGTCAGGCCCCTTCCCTTGAGATAAATCTGCAAATATCTCGGAAACGAAGCGAACTATGGCAAAATGTTAAGAGACCTTTTTTGTAGAGAATTAAGTTTCCTACTTTTTATGTTCTATGATATTTTTTGATCAGATGCGTAGTTCTCGAGATATATCAAGATATTTAAAAGTTCCGAAGCCGCACCAACATAATAGAGATACAGAAACACCGTGGTCCCTTTCTTTGAGATAACTCTGCACTATTGCGAGCTGCAAATGCCACTTCCAGCTTAGCTGTGCAGAAGAAGAACAACAAGAAGAAGAAATATCTCGAGATATGTCCGTCAGGCCCCTTCCCTTGAGATAAATCTGCAAATATCTCGGAAACGAAGCGAGCTATGGCAAAATGTTAAGAGACCTTTTTTGTAGAGAATTATGTTTCCTACAATTTATGTTCTATGACATTTTTTGATCAGAAGCGTAGTTATCGAGATATATCGAGATATTTAAAAGTTCCGAAGCCGCACCAACATAATAGAGATACAGAAACACCGTGGTCCCTTTCTTTGAGATAACTCTGCACTATTGCGAGCTGCAAATGCCACTTCCAGCTTAGCTGTGCAGAAGAAGAACAACAAGAAGAAGAAATATCTCGAAATATGTCCGTCAGGCCCCTTCCCTTGAGATAAATCTGCAAATATCTCGGAAACGAAGCGAGCTATGGCAAAATGTTAAGAGACCTTTTTTGTAGAGAATTAAGTTTCCTACTTTTTATGTTCTATGATATTTTTTGATCAGATGCGTAGTTCTCGAGATATATCAAGATATTTAAAAGTTCCGAAGCCGCACCAACATAATAGAGATACAGAAACACCGTGGCCCCTTTCTTTGAGATAACTCTGCACTATTGCGAGCTGCAAATGCCACTTCCAGCTTAGCTGTGCAGAAGAAGAACAACAAGAAGAAGAAATATCTCGAAATATGTCCGTCAGGCCCCTTACCTTGAGATAAATCTGCAAATATCTCGGAAACGAAGCGAGCTATGGCAAAATGTTAAGAGACCTTTTTTGTAGAGAATTAAGTTTCCTACTTTTTATGTTCTATGATATTTTTTGATCAGATGCGTAGTTCTCGAGATATATCAAGATATTTAAAAGTTCCGAAGCCGCACCAACATAATAGAGATACAGAAACACCGTGGCTCCTTTCTTTGAGATAACTCTGCACTGTTGCGAGCTGCAAATGCCACTTCCAGCTTAGCTGTGCAGAAGAAGAACAACAAGAAGTAGAAATATCTCGAAATATGTCCGTCAGGCCCCTTCCCTTGAGATAAATCTGCAAATATCTCGGAAACGAAGCGAACTATGGCAAAATGTTAAGAGACCTTTTTTGTAGAGAATTAAGTTTCCTACTTTTTATGTTCTATGATATTTTTTGATCAGATGCGTAGTTCTCGAGATATATCAAGATATTTAAAAGTTCCGAAGCCGCACCAACATAATAGAGATACAGAAACACCGTGGTCCCTTTCTTTGAGATAACTCTGCACTATTGCGAGCTGCAAATGCCACTTCCAGCTTAGCTGTGCAGAAGAAGAACAACAAGAAGAAGAAATATCTCGAGATATGTCCGTCAGGCCCCTTCCCTTGAGATAAATCTGCAAATATCTCGGAAACGAAGCGAGCTATGGCAAAATGTTAAGAGACCTTTTTTGTAGAGAATTATGTTTCCTACAATTTATGTTCTATGACATTTTTTGATCAGAAGCGTAGTTATCGAGATATATCGAGATATTTAAAAGTTCCGAAGCCGCACCAACATAATAGAGATACAGAAACACCGTGGTCCCTTTCTTTGAGATAACTCTGCACTATTGCGAGCTGCAAATGCCACTTCCAGCTTAGCTGTGCAGAAGAAGAACAACAAGAAGAAGAAATATCTCGAAATATGTCCGTCAGGCCCCTTCCCTTGAGATAAATCTGCAAATATCTCGGAAACGAAGCGAGCTATGGCAAAATGTTAAGAGACCTTTTTTGTAGAGAATTAAGTTTCCTACTTTTTATGTTCTATGATATTTTTTGATCAGATGCGTAGTTCTCGAGATATATCAAGATATTTAAAAGTTCCGAAGCCGCACCAACATAATAGAGATACAGAAACACCGTGGCCCCTTTCTTTGAGATAACTCTGCACTATTGCGAGCTGCAAATGCCACTTCCAGCTTAGCTGTGCAGAAGAAGAACAACAAGAAGAAGAAATATCTCGAAATATGTCCGTCAGGCCCCTTCCCTTGAGATAAATCTGCAAATATCTCGGAAACGAAGCGAGCTATGGCAAAATGTTAACAGACCTTTTTTGTAGAGAATTAAGTTTCCTACTTTTTATGTTCTATGATATTTTTTGATCAGATGCGTAGTTCTCGAGATATATCAAGATATTTAAAAGTTCCGAAGCCGCACCAACATAATAGAGATACAGAAACACCGTGGCCCCTTTCTTTGAGATAACTCTGCACTATTGCGAGCTGCAAATGCCACTTCCAGCTTAGCTGTGCAGAAGAAGAACAACAAGAAGAAGAAATATCTCGAAATATGTCCGTCAGGCCCCTTCCCTTGAGATAAATCTGCAAATATCTCGGAAACGAAGCGAGCTATGGCAAAATGTTGAGAGACCTTTTTTGTAGAGAATTATGTTTCCTACAATTTATGTTCTATGATATTTTTTGATCAGAAGCGTAGTTTTCGAGATATATCGAGATATTTAAAAGTTCCGAAGCCGCACCAACATAATAGAGGTACAGAAACACCGTGGCCCCTTTCTTTGAGATAACTCTGCACTATTGCGAGCTGGAAATGCCACTTCCAGTTTAGCTGTGCAGAAGAAGAACAACAAGAAGAAGAAATATCTCGAAATATGTCCGTCAGGCCCCTTCCCTTGAGATAAATCTGCAAATATCTCGGAAACGAAGCGAGCTATGGCAAAATGTTAACAGACCTTTTTTGTAGAGAATTAAGTTTCCTACTTTTTATGTTCTATGATATTTTTTGATCAGATGCGTAGTTCTCGAGATATATCAAGATATTTAAAAGTTCCGAAGCCGCACCAACATAATAGAGATACAGAAACACCGTGGCCCCTTTCTTTGAGATAACTCTGCACTATTGCGAGCTGCAAATGCCACTTCCAGCTTAGCTGTGCAGAAGAAGAACAACAAGAAGAAGAAATATCTCGAAATATGTCCGTCAGGCCCCTTCCCTTGAGATATATCTGCAAATATCTCGGAAACGAAGCGAACTATGGCAAAATGTTAAGAGACCTTTTTTGTAGAGAATTAAGTTTCCTACTTTTTATGTTGTATGATATTTTTTGATCAGATGCGTAGTTCTCGAGATATATCAAGATATTTAAAAGTTCCGAAGCCGCACCAACATAATAGAGATACAGAAACACCGTGGTCCCTTTCTTTGAGATAACTCTGCACTAGTGCGAGCCGCAAATGCCACTTCCAGCTTAGCTGTGCAGAAGAAGAACAACAAGAAGTAGAAATATCTCGAAATATGTCCGTCAGGCCCCTTCCCTTGAGATAAATCTGCAAATATCTCGGAAACGAAGCGAACTATGGCAAAATGTTAAGAGACCTTTTTTGTAGAGAATTAAGTTTCCTACTTTTTATGTTCTATGATATTTTTTGATCAGATGCGTAGTTCTCGAGATATATCAAGATATTTAAAAGTTCCGAAGCCGCACCAACATAATAGAGATACAGAAACACCGTGGTCCCTTTCTTTGAGATAACTCTGCACTGTTGCGAGCTGCAAATGCCACTTCCAGCTTAGCTGTGCAGAAGAAGAACAACAAGAAGTAGAAATATCTCGAAATATGTCCGTCAGGCCCCTTCCCTTGAGATAAATCTGCAAATATCTCGGAAACGAAGCGAACTATGGCAAAATGTTAAGAGACCTTTTTTGTAGAGAATTAAGTTTCCTACTTTTTATGTTCTATGATATTTTTTGATCAGATGCGTAGTTCTCGAGATATATCAAGATATTTAAAAGTTCCGAAGCCGCACCAACATAATAGAGATACAGAAACACCGTGGTCCCTTTCTTTGAGATAACTCTGCACTATTGCGAGCTGCAAATGTCACTTCCAGCTTAGCTGTGCAGAAGAAGAACAACAAGAAGAAGAAATATCTCGAGATATGTCCGTCAGGCCCCTTCCCTTGAGATAAATCTGCAAATATCTCGGAAACGAAGCGAGCTATGGCAAAATGTTAAGAGACCTTTTTTGTAGAGAATTATGTTTCCTACAATTTATGTTCTATGACATTTTTTGATCAGAAGCGTAGTTATCGAGATATATCGAGATATTTAAAAGTTCCGAAGCCGCACCAACATAATAGAGATACAGAAACACCGTGGTCCCTTTCTTTGAGATAACTCTGCACTATTGCGAGCTGCAAATGCCACTTCCAGCTTAGCTGTGCAGAAGAAGAACAACAAGAAGAAGAAATATCTCGAAATATGTCCGTCAGGCCCCTTCCCTTGAGATAAATCTGCAAATATCTCGGAAACGAAGCGAGTTATGGCAAAATGTTAAGAGACCTTTTTTGTAGAGAATTAAGTTTCCTACTTTTTATGTTCTATGATATTTTTTGATCAGATGCGTAGTTCTCGAGATATATCAAGATATTTAAAAGTTCCGAAGCCGCACCAACATAATAGAGATACAGAAACACCGTGGCCCCTTTCTTTGAGATAACTCTGCACTATTGCGAGCTGCAAATGCCACTTCCAGCTTAGCTGTGCAGAAGAAGAACAACAAGAAGAAGAAATATCTCGAAATATGTCCGTCAGGCCCCTTCCCTTGAGATATATCTGCAAATATCTCGGAAACGAAGCGAACTATGGCAAAATGTTAAGAGACCTTTTTTGTAGAGAATTAAGTTTCCTACTTTTTATGTTGTATGATATTTTTTGATCAGATGCGTAGTTCTCGAGATATATCAAGATATTTAAAAGTTCCGAAGCCGCACCAACATAATAGAGATACAGAAACACCGTGGTCCCTTTCTTTGAGATAACTCTGCACTAGTGCGAGCCGCAAATGCCACTTCCAGCTTAGCTGTGCAGAAGAAGAACAACAAGAAGTAGAAATATCTCGAAATATGTCCGTCAGGCCCCTTCCCTTGAGATAAATCTGCAAATATCTCGGAAACGAAGCGAACTATGGCAAAATGTTAAGAGACCTTTTTTGTAGAGAATTAAGTTTCCTACTTTTTATGTTCTATGATATTTTTTGATCAGATGCGTAGTTCTCGAGATATATCAAGATATTTAAAAGTTCCGAAGCCGCACCAACATAATAGAGATACAGAAACACCGTGGTCCCTTTCTTTGAGATAACTCTGCACTGTTGCGAGCTGCAAATGCCACTTCCAGCTTAGCTGTGCAGAAGAAGAACAACAAGAAGTAGAAATATCTCGAAATATGTCCGTCAGGCCCCTTCCCTTGAGATAAATCTGCAAATATCTCGGAAACGAAGCGAACTATGGCAAAATGTTAAGAGACCTTTTTTGTAGAGAATTAAGTTTCCTACTTTTTATGTTCTATGATATTTTTTGATCAGATGCGTAGTTCTCGAGATATATCAAGATATTTAAAAGTTCCGAAGCCGCACCAACATAATAGAGATACAGAAACACCGTGGTCCCTTTCTTTGAGATAACTCTGCACTATTGCGAGCTGCAAATGTCACTTCCAGCTTAGCTGTGCAGAAGAAGAACAACAAGAAGAAGAAATATCTCGAGATATGTCCGTCAGGCCCCTTCCCTTGAGATAAATCTGCAAATATCTCGGAAACGAAGCGAGCTATGGCAAAATGTTAAGAGACCTTTTTTGTAGAGAATTATGTTTCCTACAATTTATGTTCTATGACATTTTTTGATCAGAAGCGTAGTTATCGAGATATATCGAGATATTTAAAAGTTCCGAAGCCGCACCAACATAATAGAGATACAGAAACACCGTGGTCCCTTTCTTTGAGATAACTCTGCACTATTGCGAGCTGCAAATGCCACTTCCAGCTTAGCTGTGCAGAAGAAGAACAACAAGAAGAAGAAATATCTCGAAATATGTCCGTCAGGCCCCTTCCCTTGAGATAAATCTGCAAATATCTCGGAAACGAAGCGAGTTATGGCAAAATGTTAAGAGACCTTTTTTGTAGAGAATTAAGTTTCCTACTTTTTATGTTCTATGATATTTTTTGATCAGATGCGTAGTTCTCGAGATATATCAAGATATTTAAAAGTTCCGAAGCCGCACCAACATAATAGAGATACAGAAACACCGTGGCCCCTTTCTTTGAGATAACTCTGCACTATTGCGAGCTGCAAATGCCACTTCCAGCTTAGCTGTGCAGAAGAAGAACAACAAGAAGAAGAAATATCTCGAAATATGTCCGTCAGGCCCCTTACCTTGAGATAAATCTGCAAATATCTCGGAAACGAAGCGAGCTATGGCAAAATGTTAAGAGACCTTTTTTGTAGAGAATTAAGTTTCCTACTTTTTATGTTCTATGATATTTTTTGATCAGATGCGTAGTTCTCGAGATATATCAAGATATTTAAAAGTTCCGAAGCCGCACCAACATAATAGAGATACAGAAACACCGTGGCTCCTTTCTTTGAGATAACTCTGCACTGTTGCGAGCTGCAAATGCCACTTCCAGCTTAGCTGTGCAGAAGAAGAACAACAAGAAGTAGAAATATCTCGAAATATGTCCGTCAGGCCCCTTCCCTTGAGATAAATCTGCAAATATCTCGGAAACGAAGCGAACTATGGCAAAATGTTAAGAGACCTTTTTTGTAGAGAATTAAGTTTCCTACTTTTTATGTTCTATGATATTTTTTGATCAGATGCGAAGTTCTCGAGATATATCAAGATATTTAAAAGTTCCGAAGCCGCACCAACATAATAGAGATACAGAAACACCGTGGTCCCTTTCTTTGAGATAACTCTGCACTATTGCGAGCTGCAAATGCCACTTCCAGCTTAGCTGTGCAGAAGAAGAACAACAAGAAGAAGAAATATCTCGAGATATGTCCGTCAGGCCCCTTCCCTTGAGATAAATCTGCAAATATCTCGGAAACGAAGCGAGCTATGGCAAAATGTTAAGAGACCTTTTTTGTAGAGAATTATGTTTCCTACAATTTATGTTCTATGACATTTTTTGATCAGAAGCGTAGTTATCGAGATATATCGAGATATTTAAAAGTTCCGAAGCCGCACCAACATAATAGAGATACAGAAACACCGTGGTCCCTTTCTTTGAGATAACTCTGCACTATTGCGAGCTGCAAATGCCACTTCCAGCTTAGCTGTGCAGAAGAAGAACAACAAGAAGAAGAAATATCTCGAAATATGTCCGTCAGGCCCCTTCCCTTGAGATAAATCTGCAAATATCTCGGAAACGAAGCGAGCTATGGCAAAATGTTAAGAGACCTTTTTTGTAGAGAATTAAGTTTCCTACTTTTTATGTTCTATGATATTTTTTGATCAGATGCGTAGTTCTCGAGATATATCAAGATATTTAAAAGTTCCGAAGCCGCACCAACATAATAGAGATACAGAAACACCGTGGCCCCTTTCTTTGAGATAACTCTGCACTATTGCGAGCTGCAAATGCCACTTCCAGCTTAGCTGTGCAGAAGAAGAACAACAAGAAGAAGAAATATCTCGAAATATGTCCGTCAGGCCCCTTACCTTGAGATAAATCTGCAAATATCTCGGAAACGAAGCGAGCTATGGCAAAATGTTAAGAGACCTTTTTTGTAGAGAATTAAGTTTCCTACTTTTTATGTTCTATGATATTTTTTGATCAGATGCGTAGTTCTCGAGATATATCAAGATATTTAAAAGTTCCGAAGCCGCACCAACATAATAGAGATACAGAAACACCGTGGCTCCTTTCTTTGAGATAACTCTGCACTATTGCGAGCTGGAAATGCCACTTCCAGTTTAGCTGTGCAGAAGAAGAACAACAAGAAGAAGAAATATCTCGAAATATGTCCGTTAGGCCCCTTCCCTTGAGATAAATCTGCAAATATCTCGGAAACGAAGCGAGCTATGGCAAAATGTTAAGAGACCTTTTTTGTAGAGAATTAAGTTTCCTACTTTTTATGTTCTATGATATTTTTTGATCAGATGCGTAGTTCTCGAGATATATCAAGATATTTAAAAGTTCCGAAGCCGCACCAACATAATAGAGATACAGAAACACCGTGGCTCCTTTCTTTGAGATAACTCTGCACTATTGCGAGCTGCAAATGCCACTTCCAGCTTAGCTGTGCAGAAGAAGAACAATAAGAAGAAGTATCTCGAAATATGTCCGTTAGGCCCCTTCCCTTGAGATAAATCTGCAAATATCTCGGAAACGAAGCGAGCTATGGCAAAATGTTAAGAGACCTTTTTTGTAGAGAATTAAGTTTCCTACTTTTTGTGTTCTATGATATTTTTTGATCAGATGCGTAGTTCTCGAGATATATCAAGATATTTAAAAGTTAAGAAGCCGCACCAACATAATAGAGATACAGAAACACCGTGGCCCCTTTCTTTGAGATAACTCTGCACTAGTGCGAGCCGCAAATGCCACTTCCAGCTTAGCTGTGCAGAAGAAGAACAACAAGAAGAAGAAATATCTCGAAATATGTCCGTCAGGCCCCTTCCCTTGAGATATATCTGCAAATATCTCGGAAACGAAGCGAGCTATGGCAAAATGTTAAGAGACCTTTTTTGTAGAGAATTATGTTTCCTACAATTTATGTTCTATGATATTTTTTGATCAGAAGCGTAGTTATCGAGATATATCGAGATATTTAAAAGTTCCGAAGCCGCACCAACATAATAGAGATACAGAAACACCGTGGCCCCTTTCTTTGAGATAACTCTGCACTAGTGCGAGCCGCAAATGCCACTTCCAGCTTAGCTGTGCAGAAGAAGAACAACAAGAAGAAGAAATATCTCGAAATATGTCCGTCAGGCCCCTTCCCTTGAGATAAATCTGCAAATATCTCGGAAACGAAGCGAGCTATGGCAAAATGTTAAGAAACCTTTTTTGTAGAGAATTAAGTTTCCTACTTTTTATGTTCTATGATATTTTTTGATCAGATGCGTAGTTCTCGAGATATATCGAGATATTTAAAAGTTCCGAAGCCGCACCAACATAATAGAGATACAGAAACACCGTGGTCCCTTTCTTTGAGATAACTCTGAACTATTGCGAGCTGCAAATGCCACTTCCAGCTTAGCTGTGCAGAAGAAGAACAACAAGAAGAAGAAATATCTCGAAATATGTCCGTCAGGCCCCTTCCCTTGAGATAAATCTGCAAATATCTCGGAAACGAAGCGAGCTATGGCAAAATGTTAAGAGACCTTTTTTGTAGAGAATTAAGTTTCCTACTTTTTATATTCTATGATATTTTTTGATCAGATGCGTAGTTCTCGAGATATATCAAGATATTTAAAAGTTCCGAAGCCGCACCAACATAATAGAGATACAGAAACACCGTGGTCCCTTTCTTTGAGATAACTCTGCACTATTGCGAGCTGCAAATGCCACTTCCAGCTTAGCTGTGCAGAAGAAGAACAACAAGAAGAAGAAATATCTCGAAATATGTCCGTCAGGCCCCTTCCCTTGAGATATATCTGCAAATATCTCGGAAACGAAGCGAGCTATGGCAAAATGTTAAGAGACCTTTTTTGTAGAGAATTAAGTTTCCTACTTTTTATGTTCTATGATATTTTTTGATCAGATGCGTAGTTCTCGAGATATATCGAGATATTTAACAGTTCCGAAGCCGCACCAACATAATAGAGATACAGAAACACCGTGGCCCCTTTCTTTGAGATAACTCTGCACTATTGCGAGCTGCAAATGCCACTTCCAGCTTAGCTGTGCAGAAGAAGAACAATAAGAAGAAGTATCTCGAAATATGTCCGTTAGGCCCCTTCCCTTGAGATAAATCTGCAAATATCTCGGAAACGAAGCGAGCTATGGCAAAATGTTAAGAGACCTTTTTTGTAGAGAATTAAGTTTCCTACTTTTTGTGTTCTATGATATTTTTTGATCAGATGCGTACTTCTCGAGATATATCAAGATATTTAAAAGTTCCGAAGCCGCACCAACATAATAGAGATACAGAAACACCGTGGCCTCTTTCTTTGAGATAACTCTGCACTATTGCGAGCTGCAAATGCCACTTCCAGCTTAGCTGTGCAGAAGAAGAACAACAAGAAGAAGAAATATCTCGAAATATGTCCGTCAGGCCCCTTCCCTTGAGATAAATCTGCAAGTATCTGGGAAACGAAGCGAGCTATGGCAAAATGTTAAGAGACCTTTTTTGTAGAGAATTAAGTTTCCTACTTTTTATGTTCTATGATATTTTTTGATCAGAAGCGTAGTTATCGAGATATATCGAGATATTTAAAAGTTCCGAAGCTGCACCAACATAATAGAGATACAGAAACACCGTGGCCCCTTTCTTTGAGATAACTCTGCACTAGTGCGAGCCGCAAATGCCACTTCCAGCTTAGCTGTGCAGAAGAAGAACAACAAGAAGAAGAAATATCTCGAAATATGTCCGTCAGGCCCCTTCCCTTGAGATATATCTGCAAATATCTCGGAAACGAAGCGAGCTATGGCAAAATGTTAAGAGACCTTTTTTGTAGAGAATTATGTTTCTTACAATTTATGTTCTATGATATTTTTTGATCAGAAGCGTAGTTATCGAGATATATCGAGATATTTAAAAGTTCCGAAGCCGCACCAACATAATAGAGATACAGAAACACCGTGGCCCCTTTCTTTGAGATAACTCTGCACTAGTGCGAGCCGCAAATGCCACTTCCAGCTTAGCTGTGCAGAAGAAGAACAACAAGAAGAAGAAATATCTCGAAATATGTCCGTCAGGCCCCTTCCCTTGAGATAAATCTGCAAATATCTCGGAAACGAAGCGAGCTATGGCAAAATGTTAAGAAACCTTTTTTGTAGAGAATTAAGTTTCCTACTTTTTATGTTCTATGATATTTTTTGATCAGATGCGTAGTTCTCGAGATATATCAAGATATTTAAAAGTTCCGAAGCCGCACCAACATAATAGAGATACAGAAACACCGTGGCCCCTTTCTTTGAGATAACTCTGCACTAGTGCGAGCCGCAAATGCCACTTCCAGCTTAGCTGTGCAGAAGAAGAACAACAAGAAGAAGAAATATCTCGAAATATGTCCGTCAGGCCCCTTCCCTTGAGATATATCTGCAAATATCTCGGAAACGAAGCGAGCTATGGCAAAATGTTAAGAGACCTTTTTTGTAGAGAATTAAGTTTCCTACTTTTTACATTCTATGATATTTTTTGATCAGATGCGTAGTTCTCGAGATATATCAAGATATTTAAAAGTTCCGAAGCCGCACCAACATAATAGAGATACAGAAACACCGTGGTCCCTTTCTTTGAGATAACTCTGCACTATTGCGAGCTGCAAATGCCACTTCCAGCTTAGCTGTGCAGAAGAAGAACAACAAGAAGAAGAAATATCTCGAAATATGTCCGTCAGGCCCCTTCCCTTGAGATATATCTGCAAATATCTCGGAAACGAAGCGAGCTATGGCAAAATGTTAAGAGACCTTTTTTGTAGAGAATTAAGTTTCCTACTTTTTATGTTCTATGATATTTTTTGATCAGATGCGTAGTTCTCGAGATATATCGAGATATTTAACAGTTCCGAAGCCGCACCAACATAATAGAGATACAGAAACACCGTGGCCCCTTTCTTTGAGATAACTCTGCACTATTGCGAGCTGCAAATGCCACTTCCAGCTTAGCTGTGCAGAAGAAGAACAACAAGAAGAAGAAATATCTCGAAATATGTCCGTCAGGCCCCTTACCTTGAGATAAATCTGCAAATATCTCGGAAACGAAGCGAGCTATGGCAAAATGTTAAGAGACCTTTTTTGTAGAGAATTAAGTTTCCTACTTTTTATGTTCTATGATATTTTTTGATCAGATGCGTAGTTCTCGAGATATATCAAGATATTTAACAGTTCCGAAGCCGCACCAACATAATAGAGATACAGAAACACCGTGGCCCCTTTCTTTGAGATAACTCTGCACTATTGCGAGCTGCAAATGCCACTTCCAGCTTAGCTGTGCAGAAGAAGAACAATAAGAAGAAGTACCTCGAAATATGTCCGTTAGGCCCCTTCCCTTGAGATAAATCTGCAAATATCTCGGAAACGAAGCGAGCTATGGCAAAATGCTAAGAGACCTTTTTTGTAGAGAATTAAGTTTCCTACTTTTTGTGTTCTATGATATTTTTTGATCAGATGCGTAGTTCTCGAGATATATCAAGATATTTAAAAGTTAAGAAGCCGCACCAACATAATAGAGATACAGAAACACCGTGGCCCCTTTCTTTGAGATAACTCTGCACTATTGCGAGCTGCAAATGCCACTTCCAGCTTAGCTGTGCAGAAGAAGAACAACAAGAAGAAGAAATATCACGAAATATGTCCGTTAGGCCCCTTCCCTTGAGATAAATCTGCAAATATCTCGGAAACGAAGCGAGCTATGGCAAAATGTTAAGAGACCTTTTTTGTAGAGAATTAAGTTTCCTACTTTTTATGTTCTATGATATTTTTTGATCAGATGCGTAGTTCTCGAGATATATCAAGATATTTAAAAGTTCCGAAGCTGCACCAACATTATAGAGGTACAGAAACACCGTGGCCTCTTTCTTTGAGATAACTCTGCACTATTGCGAGCTGCAAATGTCACTTCGAGCTTAGCTGTGCAGAAGAAGAACAACAAGAAGAAGAAATATCTCGAAATATGTCCGTCAGACCCCTTCCCTTGAGATAAATCTGCAAATATCTCGGAAACGAAGCGAGCTATGGCAAAATGTTAAGAGACCTTTTTTGTAGAGAATTATGTTTCCTACAATTTACGTTCTATGATATTTTTTGATCAGATGCGTAGTTCTCGAGATATATAGAGATATTTAAAAGTTCCGAAGCCGCACCAACATAATAGAGATACAGAAACACCGTGGCCCCTTTCCTTGAGATAACTCTGCACTAGTGCGAGCCGCAAATGCCACTTCCAGCTTAGCTGTGCAGAAGAAGAACAACAAGAAGAAGAAATATCTCGAAATATGTCCGTCAGGCCCCTTCCCTTGAGATAAATCTGCAAATATCTCGGAAACGAAGCGAGCTACGGCAAAATGTTAAGAGACTTTTTTTGTAGACAATTATGTTTCCTACAATTTATGTTCTATGATATTTGTTGATCAGAAGCGTAGTTATCGAGATATATCGAGATATTTAAAAGTTCCGAAACCGCACCAACATAATAGAAATACAGAAACACCGTGGCCCCTTTCTTTGAGATAACTCTGCACTAGTGCGATCCGCAAATGCCACTTCCAGCTTAGCTGTGCAGAAGAAGAACAACAAGAAGAAGAAATATCTCGAAATATGTCCGTCAGGCCCCTTCCCTTGAGATAAATCTGCAAATATCTCGGAAACGAAGCGAGCTATGGCAAAATGTTAAGAGACCTTTTTCGTAGAGAATTAGGTTTCCTACTTTTTATGTTCTATGATATTTTTTGATCAGATGCGTAGTTCTCGAGATATATCAAGATATTTAAAAGTTCCGAAGCCGCACCAACATAATAGAGATACAGAAACACCGTGGCCTCTTTCTTTGAGATAACTCTGCACTATTGCGAGCTGCAAATGCCACTTCCAGCTTAGCTGTGCAGAAGAAGAACAACAAGAAGAAGAAATATCTCGAAATATGTCCGTCAGGCCCCTTCCCTTGAGATAAATCTGCAAATATCTGGGAAACGAAGCGAGCTATGGCAAAATGTTAAGAGACCTTTTTTGTAGAGAATTAAGTTTCCTACTTTTTGTGTTCTATGATATTTTTTGATCAGATGCGTAGTTCTCGAGATATATCAAGATATTTAAAAGTTAAGAAGCCGCACCAACATAATAGAGATACAGAAACACCGTGGCCCCTTTCTTTGAGATAACTCTGCACTATTGCGAGCTGCAAATGCCACTTCCAGCTTAGCTGTGCAGAAGAAGAACAACAAGAAGAAGAAATATCACGAAATATGTCCGTTAGGCCCCTTCCCTTGAGATAAATCTGCAAATATCTCGGAAACGAAGCGAGCTATGGCAAAATGTTAAGAGACCTTTTTTGTAGAGAATTAGGTTTCCTACTTTTTATGTTGTATGATATTTTTTGATCAGATGCGTAGTTCTCGAGATATATCAAGATATTTAAAAGTTCCGAAGCCGCACCAACATAATAGAGATACAGAAACACCGTGGCCCCTTTCTTTGCGATAACTCTGCACTATTGCGAGCTGCAAATGCCACTTCCAGCTTAGCTGTGCAGAAGAAGAACAACAAGAAGAAGAAATATCACGAAATATGTCCGTTAGGCCCCTTCACTTGAGATAAATCTGCAAATATCTCGGAAACGAAGCGAGCTATGGCAAAATGTTAAGAGACCTTTTTTGTAGAGAATTAAGTTTCCTACTTTTTATGTTCTATGATCTTTTTTGATCAGATGCGTAGATCTCGCGATATATCAAGATATTTAAAAGTTCCGATGCCGCACCAACATAATAGAGATACAGAAACACCGTGGCCCCTTTCTTTGAGATAACTCTGCACTATTGCGAGCTGCAAATGCCACTTCCAGCTTAGCTGTGCAGAAGAAGAACAACAAGAAGAAGAAATATCTCGAAATATGTCCGTCAGGCCCCTTCCCTTGAGATAAATCTGCATATATCACGGAAACGAAGAGAGCTATGGCAAAATGTTAAGAGACCTTTTTTGGAGAGAATTAAGTTTCCTACTTTTTATGTTCTATGATATTTTTTGATCAGATGCGTAGTTCTCGAGATATATCAAGATATTTAAAAGTTCCGAAGCCGCACCAACATAATAGAGATACAGAAACACCGTGGCCCCTTTCTTTGAGATAACTCTGCACTATTGCGAGCTGCAAATGCCACTTCGAGCTTAGCTGTGCAGAAGAAGAACAACAAGAAGAAGAAATATCTCGAAATATGTCCGTCAGACCCCTTCCCTTGAGATAAATCTGCAAATATCTCGGAAACGAAGCGAGCTATGGCAAAATGTTAAGAGACCTTTTTTGTAGAGAATTATGTTTCCTACAATTTACGTTCTATGATATTTTTTGATCAGATGCGTAGTTCTCGAGATATATCAAGATATTTAAAAGCTCCGAAGCTGCACCAACATAATAGAGGTACAGAAACACCGTGGCCCCTTTCTTTGAGATAACTCTGCACTATTGCGAGCTGCAAATGCCACTTCCAGCTTAGCTGTGCAGAGGAAGAACAACAAGAAGAAGAAATATCTCGAAATATGTCCGTCAGGCCAGTTCCTTTGAGCTGAATCTGCAAATATCTCGGAAACGAAGTGAGCTATGGCAAAATGTTAAGAGACGTTTTTTGTAGAGAATTATGTTTCCTACAATTTATGTTCTATGATATTTTTTGATCAGAAGCGTAGTTTTCGAGATATATCGAGATATTTAAAAGTTCCGAAGCCGCACCAACATAATAGAGATACAGAAACACCGTGGCCCCTTTCTTTGAGATAACTCTGCACTAGTGCGAGCCGCAAATGCCACTTCCAGCTTAGCTGTGCAGAAGAAGAACAACAAGAAGAAGAAATATCTCGAAATATGTCCGTCAGGCCCCTTCCCTTGAGATAAATCTGCAAATATCTCGGAAACGAAGCGAGCTATGGCAAAATGTTAAGAGACCTTTTTTGTAGAGAATTAAGTTTCCTACTTTTTATCTTCTATGATATTTTCTGATCAGATGCGTAGTTCTCGAGATATATCAAGATATTTAAAAGTTCCGAAGCCGCACCAACATAATAGAGATACAGAAACACCGTGGCCCCTTTCTTTGAGATAACTCTGCACTAGTGCGAGCAGCAAATGCCACTTCCAGCTTAGCTGTGCAGAAGAAGAACAACAAGAAGAAGAAATATCTCGAAATATGTCCGTCAGGCCCCTTCCCTTGAGATAAATCTGCAAATATCTCGGAAACGAAGCGAGTTATGGCAAAATGTTAAGAGACCTTTTCTGTAGAGAATTATGTTTCCTACAATTTACGTTCTCTGATATTTTTTGATCAGAAGCGTAGATCTCGAGATATATCAAGATATTTAAAAGCTCCGAAGCCGCACCAACATATTAGAGATACAGAAACACCGTGGCCCCTTTCTTTGAGATAACTCTGCACTATTCCGAGCTGCAAATGCCACTTCCAGCTTAGCTGTGCAGAGGAAGAACAACAAGAAGAAGAAATATCTCGAAATATGTCCGTCAGGCCAGTTCCTTTGAGCTGAATCTGCAAATATCTCGGAAACGAAGTGAGCTATGGCAAAATGTTAAGAGACGTTTTTTGTAGAGAATTATGTTTCCTACAATTTATGTTCTATGATATTTTTTGATCAGAAGCGTAGTTTTCGAGATATATCGAGATATTTAAAAGTTCCGAAGCCGCACCAACATAATAGAGATACAGAAACACCGTGGCCCCTTTCTTTGAGATAACTCTGCACTAGTGCGAGCCGCAAATGCCACTTCCAGCTTAGCTGTGCAGAAGAAGAACAACAAGAAGAAGAAATATCTCGAAATATGTCCGTCAGGCCAGTTCCTTTGAGCTGAATCTGCAAATATCTCGGAAACGAAGTGAGCTATGGCAAAATGTTAAGAGACGTTTTTTGTAGAGAATTATGTTTCCTACAATTCATGTTCTATGATATTTTTTGATCAGAAGCGTAGTTTTCGAGATATATCGAGATATTTAAAAGTTCCGAAGCCGCACCAACATAATAGAGATACAGAAACACCGTGGCCCCTTTCTTTGAGATAACTCTGCACTAGTGCGAGCCGCAAATGCCACTTCCAGCTTAGCTGTGCAGAAGAAGAACAACAAGAAGAAGAAATATCTCGAAATATGTCCGTCAGGCCCCTTCCCTTGAGATAAATCTGCAAATATCTCGGAAACGAAGCGAGCTATGGCAAAATGTTAAGAGACCTTTTTTGTAGAGAATTATGTTTCCTACAATTTATGTTCTATGATATTATTTGATCAGAAGCGTAGTTTTCGAGATATATCGAGATATTTAAAAGTTCCGAAGCCGCACCAACATAATAGAGATACAGAAACACCGTGGCCCCTTTCTTTGAGATAACTCTGCACTAGTGCGAGCCGCAAATGCCACTTCCAGCTTAGCTGTGCAGAAGAAGAACAACAAGAAGAAGAAATATCTCGAAATATGTCCGCCAGGCCCCTTCCCTTGAGATAAATCTGCAAATATCTCGGAAACGAAGCGAGCTATGGCAAAATGTTAAGAGACCTTTTTTGTAGAGAATTATGTTTCCTACTTTTTATGTTCTATGATATTTTTTGATCAGATGCGTAGTTCTCGAGATATATCAAGATATTTAAAAGCTCCGAAGCCGCACCAACATATTAGAGATACAGAAACACCGTGGCCCCTTTCTTTGAGATAACTCTGCACTATTCCGAGCTGCAAATGCCACTTCCAGCTTAGCTGTGCAGAGGAAGAACAACAAGAAGAAGAAATATCTCGAAATATGTCCGTCAGGCCAGTTCCTTTGAGCTGAATCTGCAAGTATCTCGGAAACGAAGTGAGTTATGGCAAAATGTTAAGAGACGTTTTTTGTAGAGAATTATGTTTCCTACAATTTATGTTCTATGATATTTTTTGATCAGAAGCGTAGTTTTCGAGATATATCGAGATATTTAAAAGTTCCGAAGCCGCACCAACATAATAGAGATACAGAAACACCGTGGCCCCTTTCTTTGAGATAACTCTGCACTAGTGCGAGCCGCAAATGCCACTTCCAGCTTAGCTGTGCAGAAGAAGAACAACAAGAAGAAGAAATATCTCGAAATATGTCCGTCAGGCCCCTTCCCTTGAGATAAATCTGCAAATATCTCGGAAACGAAGCGAGCTATGGCAAAATGTTAAGAGACCTTTTTTGTAGAGAATTAAGTTTCCTACTTTTTATCTTCTATGATATTTTCTGATCAGATGCGTAGTTCTCGAGATATATCAAGATATTTAAAAGTTCCGAAGCCGCACCAACATAATAGAGATACAGAAACACCGTGGCCCCTTTCTTTGAGATAACTCTGCACTAGTGCGAGCAGCAAATGCCACTTCCAGCTTAGCTGTGCAGAAGAAGAACAACAAGAAGAAGAAATATCTCGAAATATGTCCGTCAGGCCCAATCCCTTGAGATAAATCTGCAAATATCTCGGAAACGAAGAGGGCTATGGCAAAATGTTAAGAGACCTTTTTTGTAGAGAATTAAGTTTCCTACTTTTTATGTTCTATGATATTTTTTGATCAGATGCGTAGTTCTCGAGATATATCAAGATATTTAAAAGTTCCGAAGCCGCACCAACATAATAGAGATACAGAAACACCGTGGCCCCTTTCTTTGAGATAGCTCTGCACTAGTGCGAGCCGCAAATGCCACTTCCAGCTTAGCTGTGCAGAAGAAGAACAACAAGAAGAAGAAATATCTCGAAATATGTCCGTCAGGCCCCTTCCCTTGAGATATATCTGCAAATATCTCGGAAACGAAGCGAGCTATGGCAAAATGTTAAGAGACCTTTTTTGTAGAGAATTATGATTCCTACAATTTATGTTCTATGATATTATTTGATCAGAAGCGTAGTTTTCGAGATATATCGAGATATTTAAAAGTTCCGAAGCCGCACCAACATATTAGAGATACAGAAACACCGTGGCCCCTTTCTTTGAGATGACTCTGCACTATTCCGAGCTGCAAATGCCACTTCCAGCTTAGCTGTGCAGAGGAAGAACAACAAGAAGAAGAAATATCTTGAAATATGTCCGTCAGGCCCCTTCCCTTGAGATAAATCTGCAAATATCTCGGAAACGAAGCGAGCTATGGCAAAATGTTAAGAGACCTTTTTTGTAGAGAATTAAGTTTCCTACTTTTTATCTTCTATGATATTTTCTGATCAGATGCGTAGTTCTCGAGATATATCAAGATATTTAAAAGTTCCGAAGCCGCACCAACATAATAGAGATACAGAAACACCGTGGCCCCTTTCTTTGAGATAACTCTGCACTATTGCGAGCTGCAAATGCCGCTTCCAGCTTAGCTGTGCAGAAGAAGAACAACAAGAAGAAGAAATATCTCGAAATATGTCCGTCAGGCCCCTTCCCTTGAGATAAATCTGCAAATATCTCGGAAACGAAGAGAGCTATGGTGAAATATTAAGAGACCTTTTTTGTAGAGATTTAAGTTTCCTACTTTTTATGTTCTATGATATTTTTTGATCAGATGCGTAGTTTTCGAGATATATCAAGATATTTAAAAGTTCCGAAGCCGCACCAACATAATAGAGATACAGAAACACCGTGGCCCCTTTCTTTGAGAAAACTCTGCACTATTGCGAGCTGGAAATGCCACTTCCAGTTTAGCTGTGCAGAAGAAGAACGACAAGAAGAAGAAATATCTCGAAATATGTCCGTTAGGCCCCTTCCCTTGAGATAAATCTGCAAATATCTCGGAAACGAAGCGAAGTATGGCAAAATGTTAAGAGACCTTTTTTGTAGAGAATTAAGTTTCCTACTTTTTATGTTCTATGATATTTTTTGATCAGATGCGTAGTTCTCGAGATATATCAAGATATTTAAAAGCTCCGAAGCCGCACCAACATAATAGAGATACAGAAACACCGTGGCCCCTTTCTTTGAGATAACTCTGCACTATTGCGAGCTGGAAATGCCACTTCCAGTTTAGCTGTGCAGAAGAAGAACGACAAGAAGAAGAAATATCTCGAAATATGTCCGTTAGGCCCCTTCCCTTGAGATAAATCTGCAAATATCTCGGAAACGAAGCGAAGTATGGCAAAATGTTAAGAGACCTTTTTTGTAGAGAATTAAGTTTCCTACTTTTTATGTTCTATAATATTTTTTGATCAGATGCGTAGTTCTCGAGATATATCAAGATATTTAAAAGTTCCGAAGCCGCACCAACATAGTAGAGATACAGAAACACCGTGGCCCCTTTCTTTGAGATAACTCTGCACTATTGCGAGCTGCAAATGCCACTTCCAGCTTAGCTGTGCAAAAGAAGAACAACAAGAAGAAGAAATATCTCGAAATATGTCCGTTAGGCCCCTTCCCTTGAGATAAATCTGCAAATATCTCGGAAACGAAGCGAGCTATGGCAAAATGTTAAGAGACCTTTTTTGTAGAGAATTAAGTTTCCTACTTTTTATGTTCTATGATATTTTTTGATCAGATGCATAGTTCTCGAGATATATCAAGATATTTAAAAGTTCCGAAGCCGCACCAACATAATAGAGATACAGAAACACCGTGGCCCCTTTCTTTGAGATAACTCTGCACTATTGCGAGCTGCCAATGCCGCTTCCAGCTTAGCTGTGCAGAAGAAGAACAACAAGAAGAAGAAATATCTCGAAATATGTCCGTCAGGCCCCTTCCCTTGAGATAAATCTGCAAATATCTCGGAAACGAAGCGAGCTATGGCAAAATGTTAACAGACCTTTTTTGTAGGGAATTAAGTTTCCTACAATTTATGTTCTATGATATTTTTTGATCAGAAGCGTAGTTTTCGAGATATATCGAGATATTTAAAAGTTCCGAAGCCGCACCAACATAATAGAGATACTGAAACACCGTGGCCCCTCTCTTTGAGATAACTCTGCACTAGTGCGAGCCGCAAATGCCACTTCCAGCTTAGCTGTGCAGAAGAAGAACAACAAGAAGAAGAAATATCTCGAAATATGTCCGTCAGGCCCCTTCCCTTGAGATAAATCTGCAAATATCTCGGAAACGAAGAGAGCTATGGTGAAATATTAAGAGACCTTTTTTGTAGAGATTTAAGTTTCCTACTTTTTATGTTCTATGATATTTTTTGATCAGATGCGTAGTTCTCGAGATATATCAAGATATTTAAAAGTTCCGAAGCCGCACCAATATAATAGAGATACAGAAACACCGTGGCCCCTTTCTTTGAGAAAACTCTGCACTATTGCGAGCTGGAAATGCCACTTCCAGTTTAGCTGTGCAGAAGAAGAACGACAAGAAGAAGAAATATCTCGAAATATGTCCGTCAGGCCCCTTCCCTTGAGATATATCTGCAAATATCTCGGAAACGAAGCGAGCTATGGCAAAATGTTAAGAGACCTTTTGTGTAGAGAATTATGTTTCCTACAATTTATGTTCTATGATATTATTCGATCAGAAGCGTAGTTTTCGAGATATATCGAGATATTTAAAAGTTCCGAAGCCGCACCAACATAATAGAGATACAGAAACACCGTGGCCCCTTTCTTTGAGATAACTCTGCACTAGTGCGAGCCGCAAATGCCACTTCCAGCTTAGCTGTGCAGAAGAAGAACAACAAGAAGAAGAAATATCTCGAAATATGTCCGCTAGGCCCCTTCCCTTGAGATAAATCTGCAAATATCTCGGAAACGAAGCGAGCTATGGCAAAATGTTAAGAGACCGTTATTGTAGAGAATTAAGTTTCCTACTTTTTATGTTCTATGATATTTTTTGATCAGATGCGTAGTTCTCGAGATATATCAAGATATTTAAAAGCTCCGAAGCCGCACCAACATATTAGAGATACAGAAACACCGTGGCCCCTTTCTTTGAGATAACTCTGCACTATTCCGAGCTGCAAATGCCACTTCCAGCTTAGCTGTGCAGAGGAAGAACAACAAGAAGAAGAAATATCTCGAAATATGTCCGTCAGGCCCCTTCCCTTGAGATATATCTGCAAATATCTCGGAAACGAAGCGAGCTATGGCAAAATGTTAACAGACCTTTTTTGTAGAGAATTAAGTTTCCTACAATTTATGTTCTATGATATTTTTTGATCAGAAGCGTAGTTTTCGAGATATATCGAGATATTTAAAAGTTCCGAAGCCGCACCAACATAATAGAGATACAGAAACACCGTGGCTCCTTTCTTTGAGATAACTCTGCACTAGTGCGAGCCGCAAATGCCACTTCCAGCTTAGCTGTGCAGAAGAAGAACAACAAGAAGAAGAAATATCTCGAAATATGTCCGCTAGGCCCCTTCCCTTGAGATAAATCTGCAAATATCTCGGAAACGAAGCGAGCTATGGCAAAATGTTAAGAGACCGTTATTGTAGAGAATTAAGTTTCCTACTTTTTATGTTCTATGATATTTTTTGATCAGATGCGTAGTTCTCGAGATATATCAAGATATTTAAAAGCTCCGAAGCCGCACCAACATATTAGAGATACAGAAACACCGTGGCCCCTTTCTTTGAGATAACTCTGCACTATTCCGAGCTGCAAATGCCACTTCCAGCTTAGCTGTGCAGAGGAAGAACAACAAGAAGAAGAAATATCTCGAAATATGTCCGTCAGGCCCCTTCCCTTGAGATATATCTGCAAATATCTCGGAAACGAAGCGAGCTATGGCAAAATGTTAAGAGACCTTTTTTGTAGAGAATTAAGTTTCCTACAATTTATGTTCTATGATATTTTTTGCTCAGAAGCGTAGTTTTCGAGATATATCGAGATATTTAAAAGTTCCGAAGCCACACCAACATAATAGAGATACAGAAACACCGTGGCCCCTTTCTTTGAGATAACTCTGCACTAGTGCGAGCCGCAAATGCCACTTCCAGCTTAGCTGTGCAGAAGAAGAACAACAAGAAGAAGAAATATCTCGAAATATGTCCGTCAGGCCCCTTCCCTTGAGATAAATCTGCAAATATCTCGGAAACGAAAGAGAGCTATCGCAAAATGTTAAGAGACCTTTTTTGTAGAGATTTAAGTTTCCTACTTTTTATGTTCTATGATATTTTTTGATCAGATGCGTAGTTCTCGAGATATATCAAGATATTTAAAAGTTCCGAAGCCGCACCAACATAATAGAGATACAGAAACACCGTGGCCCCTTTCTTTGAGATAACTCTGCACTATTGCGAGCTGGAAATGCCACTTCCAGTTTAGCTGTGCAGAAGAAGAACGACAAGAAGAAGAAATATCTCGAAATATGTCCGTCAGGCCCCTTCCCTTGAGATATATCTGCAAATATCTCGGAAACGAAGCGAGCTATGGCAAAATGTTAAGAGACCTTTTGTGTAGAGAATTATGTTTCCTACAATTTATGTTCTATGATATTATTCGATCAGAAGCGTAGTTTTCGAGATATATCGAGATATTTAAAAGTTCCGAAGCCGCACCAACATAATAGAGATACAGAAACACCGTGGCCCCTTTCTTTGAGATAACTCTGCACTAGTGCGAGCCGCAAATGCCACTTCCAGCTTAGCTGTGCAGAAGAAGAACAACAAGAAGAAGAAATATCTCGAAATATGTCCGCTAGGCCCCTTCCCTTGAGATAAATCTGCAAATATCTCGGAAACGAAGCGAGCTATGGCAAAATGTTAAGAGACCGTTATTGTAGAGAATTAAGTTTCCTACTTTTTATGTTCTATGATATTTTTTGATCAGATGCGTAGTTCTCGAGATATATCAAGATATTTAAAAGCTCCGAAGCCGCACCAACATATTAGAGATACAGAAACACCGTGGCCCCTTTCTTTGAGATAACTCTGCACTATTCCGAGCTGCAAATGCCACTTCCAGCTTAGCTGTGCAGAGGAAGAACAACAAGAAGAAGAAATATCTCGAAATATGTCCGTCAGGCCCCTTCCCTTGAGATATATCTGCAAATATCTCGGAAACGAAGCGAGCTATGGCAAAATGTTAACAGACCTTTTTTGTAGAGAATTAAGTTTCCTACAATTTATGTTCTATGATATTTTTTGATCAGAAGCGTAGTTTTCGAGATATATCGAGATATTTAAAAGTTCCGAAGCCGCACCAACATAATAGAGATACAGAAACACCGTGGCTCCTTTCTTTGAGATAACTCTGCACTAGTGCGAGCCGCAAATGCCACTTCCAGCTTAGCTGTGCAGAAGAAGAACAACAAGAAGAAGAAATATCTCGAAATATGTCCGTCAGGCCCCTTCCCTTGAGATAAATCTGCAAATATCTCGGAAACGAAGCGAGCTATGGCAAAATGTTAAGAGACCTTTTTTGTAGAGAATTAAGTTTCCTACTTTTTATGTTCTATGATATTTTTTGATCAGATGCGTAGTTCTCGAGATATATCAAGATATTTAAAAGTTCCGAAGCCGCACCGACATAATAGAGATACAGAAACACCGTGGCCCCTTTCTTTGAGATAACTCTGCACTATTGCGAGCTGTAAATGCCACTTCCAGCTTAGCTGTGCAGAAGAAGAACAACAAGAAGAAGAAATATCTCGAAATATGTCCGTCAGGCCCCTTCCCTTGAGATATATCTGCAAATATCTCGGAAACGAAGCGAGCTATGGCAAAATGTTAAGAGACCTTTTTTGTAGAGAATTATGTTTCCTACAATTTATGTTCTATGATATTATTCGATCAGAAGCGTAGTTTTCGAGATATATCGAGATATTTAAAAGTTCCGAAGCCGCACCAACATAATAGAGATACAGAAACACCGTGGCCCCTTTCTTTGAGATAACTCTGCACTAGTGCGAGCCGCAAATGCCACTTCCAGCTTAGCTGTGCAGAAGAAGAACAACAAGAAGAAGAAATATCTCGAAATATGTCCGCTAGGCCCCTTCCCTTGAGATAAATCTGCAAATATCTCGGAAACGAAGCGAGCTATGGCAAAATGTTAAGAGACCGTTATTGTAGAGAATTAAGTTTCCTACTTTTTATGTTCTATGATATTTTTTGATCAGATGCGTAGTTCTCGAGATATATCAAGATATTTAAAAGCTCCGAAGCCGCACCAACATATTAGAGATACAGAAACACCGTGGCCCCTTTCTTTGAGATAACTCTGCACTATTCCGAGCTGCAAATGCCACTTCCAGCTTAGCTGTGCAGAGGAAGAACAACAAGAAGAAGAAATATCTCGAAATATGTCCGTCAGGCCCCTTCCCTTGAGATATATCTGCAAATATCTCGGAAACGAAGCGAGCTATGGCAAAATGTTAAGAGACCTTTTTTGTAGAGAATTAAGTTTCCTACAATTTATGTTCTATGATATTTTTTGCTCAGAAGCGTAGTTTTCGAGATATATCGAGATATTTAAAAGTTCCGAAGCCACACCAACATA
The DNA here is from genome assembly GCF_051020975.1 of Osmia lignaria lignaria. NCBI lineage: Eukaryota > Metazoa > Arthropoda > Insecta > Hymenoptera > Megachilidae > Osmia > Osmia lignaria. The sequence goes on along the minus strand of NW_027478167.1, from coordinate 4,272,158 downwards.
ATAGAGATACAGAAACACCGTGGCCCCTTTCTTTGAGATAACTCTGCACTAGTGCGAGCCGCAAATGCCACTTCCAGCTTAGCTGTGCAGAAGAAGAACAACAAGAAGAAGAAATATCTCGAAATATGTCCGTCAGGCCCCTTCCCTTGAGATAAATCTGCAAATATCTCGGAAACGAAAGAGAGCTATCGCAAAATGTTAAGAGACCTTTTTTGTAGAGATTTAAGTTTCCTACTTTTTATGTTCTATGATATTTTTTGATCAGATGCGTAGTTCTCGAGATATATCAAGATATTTAAAAGTTCCGAAGCCGCACCAACATAATAGAGATACAGAAACACCGTGGCCCCTTTCTTTGAGATAACTCTGCACTATTGCGAGCTGTAAATGCCACTTCCAGCTTAGCTGTGCAGAAGAAGAACAACAAGAAGAAGAAATATCTCGAAATACGTCCGTCAGGCCCCTTCCCTTGAGATATATCTGCAAATATCTCGGAAACGAAGCGAGCTATGGCAAAATGTTAACAGACCTTTTTTGTAGAGAATTAAGTTTCCTACAATTTATGTTCTATGATATTTTTTGATCAGAAGCGTAGTTTTCGAGATATATCGAGATATTTAAAAGTTCCGAAGCCGCACCAACATAATAGCGATACAGAAACACCGTGGCCCCTTTCTTTGAGATAACTCTGCACTAGTGCGAGCCGCAAATGCCACTTCCAGCTTAGCTGTGCAGAAGAAGAACAACAAGAAGAAGAAATATCTCGAAATATGTCCGTCAGGCCCCTTCCCTTGAGATAAATCTGCAAATATCTCGGAAACGAAGCGAGCTATGGTAAAATGTTAAGAGACCTTTTTTGTAGAGAATTAAGTTCCCTACTTTTTATGTTCTATGATATTTTTTGATCAGATGCGTAGTTCTCGAGATATATCAAGATATTTAAAAGCACCGACGCCGCACCAACATAATAGAGATACAGAAACACCGTGGCCCCTTTCTTTGAGATAACTCTGCACTATTGCGAGCTGGAAATGCCACTTCCAGTTTAGCTGTGCAGAAGAAGAACGACAAGAAGAAGAAATATCTCGAAATATGTCCGTTAGGCCCCTTCCCTTGAGATAAATCTGCAAATATCTCGGAAACGAAGCGAAGTATGGCAAAATGTTAAGAGACCTTTTTTGTAGAGAATTAAGTTTCCTACTTTTTATGTTCTATGATATTTTTTGATCAGATGCGTAGTTCTCGAGATATATCAAGATATTTTAAAGTTCCGAAGCCGCACCAACATAATAGAGATACAGAAACACCGTGGCCCCTTTCTTTGAGATAACTCTGCACTAGTGCGAGCTGCAAATGCCACTTCCAGCTTAGCTGTGCAGAAGAAGAACAACAAGAAGAAGAAATATCTCGAAATATGTCCGTTAGGCCCCTTCCCTTGAGATAAATCTGCAAATATCTCGGAAACGAAGCGAGCTATGGCAAGATGTTAAGAGACCTTTTTTGTAGAGAATTAAGTTTCCTACTTTTTATGTTCTATGATATTTTTTGATCAGATGCGTAGTTCTCGAGATATATCAAGATATTTAAAAGTTCCGAAGCCGCACCGACATAATAGAGATACAGAAACACCGTGGCCCCTTTCTTTGAGATAACTCTGCACTAGTGCGAGCCGCAAATGCCACTTCCAGCTTAGCTGTGCAGAAGAAGAACAACAAGAAGAAGAAATATCTCGAAATATGTCCGTCAGGCCCCTTCCCTTGAGATAAATCTGCAAATATCTCGGAAACGAAGCGAGCTATGGCAAAATGTTAAGAGACCTTTTTTGTAGAGAATTAAGTTTCCTACTATTTACGTTCTATGATATTTTTTGATCAGATGCGTAGTTCTCGAGATATATCAAGATATTTAAAAGTTCCGAAGCCGCACCAACATAATAGAGATACAGAAACACCGTGGCCCCTCTCTTTGAGATAACTCTGCACTATTGCGAGCTGGAAATGCCACGTCCAGTTTAGCTGTGCAGAAGAAGAACAACAAGAAGGAGAAATATCTCGAAATATGTCCGTTAGGCCCCTTCCCTTGAGATAGATCTGCAAATATCTCGGAAACGAAGCGAGCTATGGCAAAATGTTAAGAGACCTTTTTTGTAGAGAATTAAGTTTCCTACTTTTTATGTTCTATGATATTTTTTGATCAGATGCGTAGTTCTCGAGATATATCAAGATATTTAAAAGTTCCGAAGCCATACCAACATAATAGAGATAGAGAAACACCGTGGCCCCTTTCTTTGAGATAACTCTGCACTATTCCGAGCTGCAAATGCCACTTCCAGCTTAGCTGTGCAGAGGAAGAACAACAAGAAGAAGAAATATCTCGAAATATGTCCGTCAGGCCAGTTCCTTTGAGGTGAATCTGCAAATATCTCGGAAACGAAGTGAGCTATGGCAAAATGTTAAGAGACGTTTTTTGTAGAGAATTATGTTTCCTACAATTTATGTTCTATGATATTTTTTGATCAGAAGCGTAGTTTTCGAGATATATCGAGATATTTAAAAGTTCCGAAGCCATACCAACATAATAGAGATACAGAAACACCGTGGCCCCTTTCTTTGAGATAACTCTGCACTAGTGCGAGCCGCAAATGCCACTTCCAGCTTAGCTGTGCAGAAGAAGAACAACAAGAAGAAGAAATATCTCGAAATATGTCCGTCAGGCCCCTTCCCTTGAGATAAATCTGCAAATATCTCGGAAACGAAGCGAGCTATGGCAAAATGTTAAGAGACCTTTTTTGTAGAGAATTAAGTTTCCTACTTTCTATCTTCTATGATATTTTCTGATCAGATGCGTAGTTCTCGAGATATATCAAGATATTTAAAAGTTCCGAAGCCGCACCAACATAATAGAGATACAGAAACACCGTGGCCCCTTTCTTTGAGATTACTCTGCACTAGTGCGAGCCGCAAATGCCACTTCCAGCTTAGCTGTGCAGAAGAAGAACAACAAGAAGAAGAAATATCTCGAAATATGTCCGTCAGGCCCCTTCCCTTGAGATAAATCTGCAAATATCTCGGAAACGAAGCGAGCTATGGCAAAATGTTAAGAGACCTTTTTTGTAGAGAATTATGTTTCCTACTTTTTATGTTCCATGATATTTTTTGATCAGACGCGTAGTTATCGAGATATATCAAGATATTTAAAAGTTCCGAAGCCGCACCAACATAATAGAGATACTGAAACACCGTGGCCCCTTTCTTCGAGATAACTCTGCACTATTGCGAGCTGCAAATGCCACTTCCAGCTTAGCTGTGCAGAAGAAGAACAACAAGAAGAAGAAATATCTCGAAATATGTCCGTCAGGCCCAATCCCTTGAGATAAATCTGCAAATATCTCGGAAACGAAGCGAGCTATGGCAAAATGTTAAGAGACCTTTTTTGTAGAGCATTAAGTTTCCTACTTTTTATGTTCTATGATATTTTTTGATCAGATGCGTAGTTCTCGAGATATATCAAGATATGTAAAAGTTCCGAAGCCGCACCAACATAATAGAGATACAGAAACACCGTGGCCCCTTTCTTTGAGATAACTCTGCACTATTCCGAGCTGCAAATGCCACTTCCAGCTTAGCTGTGCAGAGGAAGAACAACAAGAAGAAGAAATATCTCGAAATATGTCCGTCAGGCCAGTTCCTTTGAGCTGAATCTGCAAATATCTCGGAAACGAAGTGAGCTATGGCAAAATGTTAAGAGACCTTTTTTGTAGAGAATTATGTTTCCTACAATTTATGTTCTATGATATTTTTTGATCAGGAGCGTAGTTTTCGAGATATATCGAGATATTTAAAAGTTCCGAAGCCGCACCAACATAATAGAGATACAGAAACACCGTGGCCCCTTTCTTTGAGATAACTCTGCACTAGTGCGAGCCGCAAATGCCACTTCCAGCTTAGCTGTGCAGAAGAAGAACAACAAGAAGAAGAAATATCTCGAAATATGTCCGTCAGGCCCCTTCCCTTGAGATAAATCTGCAAATATCTCGGAAACGAAGCGAGCTATGGCAAAATGTTAAGAGACCTTTTTTGTAGAGAATTAAGTTTCCTACTTTTTATGTTCTATGATATTTTTTGATCAGATGCGTAGTTCTCGAGATATATCAAGATATTTAAAAGTTCCGAAGCCGCACCAACATAATAGAGATACAGAAACACCGTGGCCCCTTTCTTTGAGATAACGCTGCACTATTGCGAGCTGGAAATGCCACTTCCAGTTTAGCTGTGCAGAAGAAGAACAACAGGAAGAAGAAATATCTCGAAATATGTCCGTTAGGCCCCTTCCCTTGAGATAAATCTGCAAATATCTCGGAAACGAAGCGAGCTATGGCAAAATGTTAAGAGACCTTTTTTGTAGAGAATTAAGTTTCCTACTTTTTATGTTCTATGATATTTTTTGATCAGATGCGTAGTTCTCGAGATATATCAAGATATTTAAAAGTTCCGAAGCCGCCCCAACATAATAGAGATACAGAAACACCGTGGCCCCTTTCTTTGAGATAACTCTGCACTAGTGCGAGCTGTAAATGCCACTTCCAGCTTAGCTGTGCAGAAGAAGAACAACAAGAAGAAGAAATATGTCGAAATATGTCCGCCAGGCCCCTTCCCTTGAGATAAATCTGCAAATATCTCGGAAACGAAGCGAGCTATGGCAAAATGTTAACAGACCTTTATTGTAGAGAATTAAGTTTCCTACTTTTTATGTTCTATGATATTTTTTGATCAGATGCGTAGTTCTCGAGATATATCAAGATATTTAAAAGCTCCGAAGCCGCACCAACATATTAGAGATACAGAAACACCGTGGCCCCTTTCTTTGAGATAACTCTGCACTATTCCGAGCTGCAAATGCCACTTCCAGCTTAGCTGTGCAGAGGAAGAACAACAAGAAGAGGAAATATCTCGAAATATGTCCGTCAGGCCAGTTCCTTTGAGGTGAATCTGCAAATATCTCGGAAACGAAGTGAGCTATGGCAAAATGTTAAGAGACGTTTTTTGTAGAGAATTATGTTTCCTACAATTTATGTTCTATGATATTTTTTGATCAGAAGCGTAGTTTTCGAGATATATCGAGATATTTAAAAGTTCCGAAGCCGCACCAACATAATAGAGATACAGAAACACCGTGGCCCCTTTCTTTGAGATAACTCTGCACTAGTGCGAGCCGCAAATGCCACTTCCAGCTTAGCTGTGCAGAAGAAGAACAACAAGAAGAAGAAATATCTCGAAATATGTCCGTCAGGCCCCTTCCCTTGAGATAAATCTGCAAATATCTCGGAAACGAAGCGAGCTATGGCAAAATGTTAAGAGACCTTTTTTGTAGAGAATTATGTTTCCTACTTTTTATGTTCCATGATATTTTTTGATCAGACGCGTAGTTATCGAGATATATCAAGATATTTAAAAGTTCCGAAGCCGCACCAACATAATAGAGATACTGAAACACCGTGGCCCCTTTCTTCGAGATAACTCTGCACTATTGCGAGCTGCAAATGCCACTTCCAGCTTAGCTGTGCAGAAGAAGAACAACAAGAAGAAGAAATATCTCGAAATATGTCCGTCAGTCCCAATCCCTTGAGATAAATCTGCAAATATCTCGGAAACGAAGCGAGCTATGGCAAAATGTTAAGAGACCTTTTTTGTAGAGAATTAAGTTTCCTACTTTTTATGTTCTATGATATTTTTTGATCAGATGCGTAGTTCTCGAGATATATCAAGATATTTAAAAGTTCCGAAGCCGCCCCAACATAATAGAGATACAGAAACACCGTGGCCCCTTTCTTTGAGATAACTCTGCACTAGTGCGAGCTGTAAATGCCACTTCCAGCTTAGCTGTGCAGAAGAAGAACAACAAGAAGAAGAAATATGTCGAAATATGTCCGCCAGGCCCCTTCCCTTGAGATAAATCTGCAAATATCTCGGAAACGAAGCGAGCTATGGCAAAATGTTAACAGACCTTTATTGTAGAGAATTAAGTTTCCTACTTTTTATGTTCTATGATATTTTTTGATCAGATGCGTAGTTCTCGAGATATATCAAGATATTTAAAAGCTCCGAAGCCGCACCAACATATTAGAGATACAGAAACACCGTGGCCCCTTTCTTTGAGATAACTCTGCACTATTCCGAGCTGCAAATGCCACTTCCAGCTTAGCTGTGCAGAGGAAGAACAACAAGAAGAGGAAATATCTCGAAATATGTCCGTCAGGCCAGTTCCTTTGAGGTGAATCTGCAAATATCTCGGAAACGAAGTGAGCTATGGCAAAATGTTAAGAGACGTTTTTTGTAGAGAATTATGTTTCCTACAATTTATGTTCTATGATATTTTTTGATCAGAAGCGTAGTTTTCGAGATATATCGAGATATTTAAAAGTTCCGAAGCCGCACCAACATAATAGAGATACAGAAACACCGTGGCCCCTTTCTTTGAGATAACTCTGCACTAGTGCGAGCCGCAAATGCCACTTCCAGCTTAGCTGTGCAGAAGAAGAACAACAAGAAGAAGAAATATCTCGAAATATGTCCGTCAGGCCCCTTCCCTTGAGATAAATCTGCAAATATCTCGGAAACGAAGCGAGCTATGGCAAAATGTTAAGAGACCTTTTTTGTAGAGAATTATGTTTCCTACTTTTTATGTTCCATGATATTTTTTGATCAGACGCGTAGTTATCGAGATATATCAAGATATTTAAAAGTTCCGAAGCCGCACCAACATAATAGAGATACTGAAACACCGTGGCCCCTTTCTTCGAGATAACTCTGCACTATTGCGAGCTGCAAATGCCACTTCCAGCTTAGCTGTGCAGAAGAAGAACAACAAGAAGAAGAAATATCTCGAAATATGTCCGTCAGTCCCAATCCCTTGAGATAAATCTGCAAATATCTCGGAAACGAAGCGAGCTATGGCAAAATGTTAAGAGACCTTTTTTGTAGAGCATTAAGTTTCCTACTTTTTATGTTCTATGATATTTTTTGATCAGATGCGTAGTTCTCGAGATATATCAAGATATGTAAAAGTTCCGAAGCCGCACCAACATAATAGAGATACAGAAACACCGTGGCCCCTTTCTTTGAGATAACTCTGCACTATTGCGAGCTGTAAATGCCACTTCCAGCTTAGCTGTGCAGAAGAAGAACAACAAGAAGAAGAAATATCTCGAAATATGTCCGTCAGCCCCCTTCCCTTGAGATATATCTGCAAATATCTCGGAAACGAAGCGAGCTATGGCAAAATGTTAAGAGACCTTTTTTGTAGAGAATTATGTTTCCTACAATTTATGTTCTATGATATTATTTGATCAGAAGCGTAGTTTTCGAGATATATCGAGATATTTAAAAGTTCCGAAGCCGCACCAACATAATAGAGATACAGAAACACCGTGGCCCCTTTCTTTGAGATAACTCTGCACTAGTGCGAGCCGCAAATGCCACTTCCAGCTTAGCTGTGCAGAAGAAGAACAACAAGAAGAAGAAATATCTCGAAATATGTCCGCCAGGCCCCTTCCCTTGAGATAAATCTGCAAATATCTCGGAAACGAAGCGAGCTATGGCAAAATGTTAAGAGACCTTTTTTGTAGAGAATTATGTTTCCTACTTTTTATGTTCCATGATATTTTTTGATCAGACGCGTAGTTCTCGACATATATCAAGATATTTAAAAGTTCCGAAGCCGCACCAACATAATAGAGATACAGAAACACCGTGGCCCCTTTCTTCGAGATAACTCTGCACTATTGCGAGCTGCAAATGCCACTTCCAGCTTAGCTGTGCAGAAGAAGAACAACAAGAAGAAGAAATATCTCGAAATATGTCCGTCAGGCCCAATCCCTTGAGATAAATCTGCAAATATCTCGGAAACGAAGCGAGCTATGGCAAAATGTTAAGAGACCTTTTTTGTAGACCATTAAGTTTCCTACTTTTTATGTTGTATGATATTTTTTGATCAGATGCGTAGTTCTCGAGATATATCAAGATATGTAAAAGTTCCGAAGCCGCACCAACATAATAGAGATACAGAAACACCGTGGCCCCTTTCTTTGAGATAACTCTGCACTATTGCGAGCTGTAAATGCCACTTCCAGCTTAGCTGTGCAGAAGAAGAACAACAAGAAGAAGAAATATCTCGAAATATGTCCGTCAGGCCCCTTCCCTTGAGATATATCTGCAAATATCTCGGAAACGAAGCGAGCTATGGCAAAATGTTAAGAGACCTTTTTTGTAGAGAATTATGTTTCCTACAATTTATGTTCTATGATATTATTTGATCAGAAGCGTAGTTTTCGAGATATATCGAGATATTTAAAAGTTCCGAAGCCGCACCAACATAATAGAGATACAGAAACACCGTGGCCCCTTTCTTTGAGATAACTCTGCACTAGTGCGAGCCGCAAATGCCACTTCCAGCTTAGCTGTGCAGAAGAAGAACAACAAGAAGAAGAAATATCTCGAAATATGTCCGCCAGGCCCCTTCCCTTGAGATAAATCTGCAAATATCTCGGAAACGAAGCGAGCTATGGCAAAATGTTAAGAGACCTTTTTTGTAGAGAATTATGTTTCCTACTTTTTATGTTCCATGATATTTTTTGATCAGACGCGTAGTTCTCGAGATATATCAAGATATTTAAAAGTTCCGAAGCCGCACCAACATAATAGAGATACAGAAACACCGTGGCCCCTTTCTTCGAGATAACTCTGCACTATTGCGAGCTGCAAATGCCACTTCCAGCTTAGCTGTGCAGAAGAAGATCAACAAGAAGAAGAAATATCTCGAAATATGTCCGTCAGGCCCCTTCCCTTGAGATAAATCTGCAAATATCACGGAAACGAAGCGAGCTATGGCAAAATGTTAAGAGACCTTTTTTGTAGAGAATTATGTTTCCTACTTTTTATGTTCCATGATATTTTTTGATCAGACGCGTAGTTCTCGAGATATATCAAGATATTTAAAAGTTCCGAAGCCGCACCAACATAATAGAGATACAGAAACACCGTGGCCCCTTTCTTCGAGATAACTCTGCACTATTGCGAGCTGCAAATGCCACTTCCAGCTTAGCTGTGCAGAAGAAGAACAACAAGAAGAAGAAATATCTCGAAATATGTCCGTCAGGCCCAATCCCTTGAGATAAATCTGCAAATATCTCGGAAACGAAGCGAGCTATGGCAAAATGTTAAGAGACCTTTTTTGTAGAGCATTAAGTTTCCTACTTTTTATGTTCTATGATATTTTTTGATCAGATGCGTAGTTCTCGAGATATATCAAGATATGTAAAAGTTCCGAAGCCGCACCAACATAATAGAGATACAGAAACACCGTGGCCCCTTTCTTTGAGATAACTCTGCACTATTGCGAGCTGCAAATGCCACTTCCAGCTTAGCTGTGCAGAAGAAGAACAACAAGAAGAAGAAATATCTCGAAATATGTCCGTCAGGCCCAATCCCTTGAGATAAATCTGCAAATATCTCGGAAACGAAGCGAGCTATGGCAAAATGTTAAGAGACCTTTTTTGTAGAGAATTAAGTTTGCTACTTTTTATGTTGTATGATATTTTTTGATCAGATGCGTAGTTCTCGAGATATATCAAGATATTTAAAAGTTCCGAAGCCGCACCAACATAATAGAGATACAGAAACACCGTGGCCCCTTTCTTTGAGATAACTCTGCACTATTGCGAGCTGCAAATGCCACTTCCAGCTTAGCTGTGCAGAAGAAGAACAACAAGAAGAAGAAATATCTCGAAATATGTCCGTCAGGCCCCTTCCCTTGAGATAAATCTGCAAATATCTCGGAAACGAAGAGAGCTATGGCAAAATGTTAAGAGACCTTTTTTGTAGAGAATTAAGTTTCCTACTTCTTATGTTCTATGATATTTTTTGATCAGATGCGTAGTTCTCGAGATATATCAAGATATTTAATAGTTCCGAAGCCGCACCAACATAATAGAGATACAGAAACACCGTGGCCCCTTTCTTTGAGATAACTCTGCACTATTGCGAGCTGCAAATGCCACTTCCAGCTTAGCTGTGCAGAAGAAGAACAACAAGAAGAAGAAATATCTCGAAACATGTCCGTCAGGCCCCTTCCCTTGAGATAAATCTGCAAATATCTCGGAAACGAAGAGAGCTATGGCAAAATGTTAAGAGACCTTTTTTGTAGAGAATTAAGTTTCCTACTTCTTATGTTCTATGATATTTTTTGATCAGATGCGTAGTTCTCGAGATATATCAAGATATTTAATAGTTCCGAAGCCGCACCAACATAATAGAGATACAGAAATACCGTGGCCCCTTTCTTTGAGATAACTCTGCACTATTGCAAGCTGCAAATGCCACTTCCAGCTTAGCTGTGCAGAAGAAGAACAACAAGAAGAAGAAATATCTCGAAATATGTCCGTCAGGCCCCTTCCCTTGAGATAAATCTGCAAATATCTCGGAAACGAAGAGAGCTATGGCAAAATGTTAAGAGACCTTTTTTGTAGAGATTTAAGTTTCCTACTTTTTATGTTCTATGATATTTTTTGATCAGATGCGTAGTTCTCGAGATATATCAAGATATTTAAAAGTTCCGAAGCCGCACCAACATAATAGAGATACAGAAACACCGTGGCCCCTTCCCTTGAGATAAATCTGCAAATATCTCGGAAACGAAGCGAGCTATGGCAAAATGTTAAGAGACCTTTTTTGTAGAGAATTAAGTTTCCTACAATCTATGTTCTATGATATTTTTTGATCAGAAGCGTAGTTTTCGAGATATATCGAGATATGTAAAAGTTCCGAAGCCGCACCAACATAATAGAGATACAGAAACACCGTGGCCCCTTTCTTTGAGATAACTCTGCACTAGTGCGAGCCGCAAATGCCACTTCCAGCTTAGCTGTGCAGAAGAAGAACAACAAGAAGAAGAAATATCTCGAAATATGTCCGCCAGGCCCCTTCCCTTGAGATAAATCTGCAAATATCTCGGAAACGAAGCGAGCTATGGCAAAATGTTAAGAGACCTTTATTGTAGAGAATTAAGTTTCCTACTTTTTATGTTCTATGATATTTTTTGATGAGATGCGTAGTTCTCGAGATATATCAAGATATTTAAAAGCTCCGAAGCCGCACCAACATATTAGAGATACAGAAACACCGTGGCCCCTTTCTTTGAGATAACTCTGCACTATTCCGAGCTGCAAATGCCACTTCCAGCTTAGCTGTGCAGAAGAGGAACAACAAGAAGAAGAAATATCTCGAAATATGTCCGTCAGGCCCCTTCCCTTGAGATAAATCTGCAAATATCTCGGAAACGAAGCGAGCTATGGCAAAATGTTAAGAGACCTTTTTTGTAGAGAATTAAGTTTCCTACTTTTTATCTTCTATGATATTTTCTGATCAGATGCGTAGTTCTCGAGATATATCAAGATATTTAAAAGTTCCGAAGCCGCACCAACATAATAGAGATACAGAAACACCGTGGCCCCTTTCTTTGAGATAACTCTGCACTATTGCGAGCTGCAAATGCCGCTTCCAGCTTAGCTGTGCAGAAGAAGAACAACAAGAAGAAGAAATATCTCGAAATATGTCCGTCAGGCCCCTTCCCTTGAGATAAATCTGCAAATATCTCGGAAACGAAGAGAGCTATGGTGAAATATTAAGAGACCTTTTTTGTAGAGATTTAAGTTTCCTACTTTTTATGTTCTATGATATTTTTTGATCAGATGCGTAGTTCTCGAGATATATCAAGATATTTAAAAGTTCCGAAGCCGCACCAACATAATAGAGATACAGAAACACCGTGGCCCCTTTCTTTGAGAAAACTCTGCACTATTGCGAGCTGGAAATGCCACTTCCAGTTTAGCTGTGCAGAAGAAGAACGACAAGAAGAAGAAATATCTCGAAATATGTCCGTTACGCCCCTTCCCTTGAGATATATCTGCAAATATCTCGGAAACGAAGCGAGGTATGGCAAAATGTTAAGAGACCTTTTTTGTAGAGAATTAAGTTTCCTACAATCTATGTTCTATGATATTTTTTGATCAGAAGCGTAGTTTTCGAGATATATCGAGATATGTAAAAGTTCCGAAGCCGCACCAACATAATAGAGATACAGAAACACCGTGGCCCCTTTCTTTGAGATAACTCTGCACTCGTGCGTGCCGCAAATGCCACTTCCAGCTTAGCTGTGCAGAAGAAGAACAACAAGAAGAAGAAATATCTCGAAATATGTCCGTCAGGCCCCTTCCCTTGAGATAAATCTGCAAATATCTCGGAAACGAAGCGAGCTATGGCAAAATGTTCAGAGACCTTTTTTGTAGAGAATTAAGTTTCCTACTTTTTATGTTCTATGATATTTTTTGATCAGATGCGTAGTTCTCGAGATATATCAAGATATTTAAAAGTTCCGAAGCCGCACCAACATAATAGAGATACAGAAACACCGTGGCCCCTTTCTTTGAGATAACTCTGCACTATTGCGAGCTGCAAATGCCACTTCCAGCTTAGCTGTGCAGAAGAAGAACAACAAGAAGAAGAAATATCTCGAAATATGTCCGTCAGGCCCCTTCCCTTGAGATAAATCTGCAAATATCTCGGAAACGAAGCGAGCTATGGCAAAATGTTAAGAAACCTTTTTTGTAGAGAATTAAGTTTCCTACTTTTTATCTTCTATGATATTTTTTGATCAGATGCGTAGTTCTCGAGATATATCAAGATATTTAAAAGTTCCGAAGCTGCACCAACATAATAGAGGTACAGAAACACCGTGGCCTCTTTCTTTGGGATAACTCTGCACTATTGCGAGCTGCAAATGCCACTTCCAGCTTAGCTGTGCAGAAGAAGAACAACAAGAAGAAGAAATATCTCGAAATATGTCCGTCAGGCCCCTTCCCTTGAGATATATCTGCAAATATCTCGGAAACGAAGCGAGCTATGGCAAAATGTTAAGAGACCTTTTTTGTAGAGAATTAAGTTTCCTACAATCTATGTTCTATGATATTTTTTGATCAGAAGCGTAGTTTTCGAGATATATCGAGATATGTAAAAGTTCCGAAGCCGCACCAACATAATAGAGATACAGAAACACCGTGGCCCCTTTCTTTGAGAAAACTCTGCACTATTGCGAGCTGGAAATGCCACTTCCAGTTTAGCTGTGCAGAAGAAGAACGACAAGAAGAAGAAATATCTCGAAATATGTCCGTTACGCCCCTTCCCTTGAGATATATCTGCAAATATCTCGGAAACGAAGCGAGGTATGGCAAAATGTTAAGAGACCTTTTTTGTAGAGAATTAAGTTTCCTACAATCTATGTTCTATGATATTTTTTGATCAGAAGCGTAGTTTTCGAGATATATCGAGATATGTAAAAGTTCCGAAGCCGCACCAACATAATAGAGATACAGAAACACCGTGGCCCCTTTCTTTGAGATAACTCTGCACTCGTGCGTGCCGCAAATGCCACTTCCAGCTTAGCTGTGCAGAAGAAGAACAACAAGAAGAAGAAATATCTCGAAATATGTCCGTCAGGCCCCTTCCCTTGAGATAAATCTGCAAATATCTCGGAAACGAAGCGAGCTATGGCAAAATGTTAAGAGACCTTTTTTGTAGAGAATTAAGTTTCCTACTTTTTATGTTCTATGATATTTTTTGATCAGATGCGTAGTTCTCGAGATATATCAAGATATTTAAAAGTTCCGAAGCCGCACCAACATAATAGAGATACAGAAACACCGTGGCCCCTTTCTTTGAGATAACTCTGCACTATTGCGAGCTGCAAATGCCACTTCCAGCTTAGCTGTGCAGAAGAAGAACAACAAGAAGAAGAAATATCTCGAAATATGTCCGTCAGGCCCCTTCCCTTGAGATAAATCTGCAAATATCTCGGAAACGAAGCGAGCTATGGCAAAATGTTAAGAAACCTTTTTTGTAGAGAATTAAGTTTCCTACTTTTTATCTTCTATGATATTTTTTGATCAGATGCGTAGTTCTCGAGATATATCAAGATATTTAAAAGTTCCGAAGCTGCACCAACATAATAGAGGTACAGAAACACCGTGGCCTCTTTCTTTGGGATAACTCTGCACTATTGCGAGCTGCAAATGCCACTTCCAGCTTAGCTGTGCAGAAGAAGAACAACAAGAAGAAGAAATATCTCGAAATATGTCCGTCAGGCCCCTTCCCTTGAGATATATCTGCAAATATCTCGGAAACGAAGCGAGCTATGGCAAAATGTTAAGAGACCTTTTTTGTAGAGAATTAAGTTTCCTACAATCTATGTTCTATGATATTTTTTGATCAGAAGCGTAGTTTTCGAGATATATCGAGATATGTAAAAGTTCCGAAGCCGCACCAACATAATAGAGATACAGAAACACCGTGGCCCCTTTCTTTGAGATAACTCTGCACTAGTGCGTGCCGCAAATGCCACTTCCAGCTTAGCTGTGCAGAAGAAGAACAACAAGAAGAAGAAATATCTCGAAATATGTCCGTCAGGCCCCTTCCCTTGAGATAAATCTGCAAATATCTCGGAAACGAAGCGAGCTATGGCAAAATGTTAAGAGACCTTTTTTGTAGAGAATTAAGTTTCCTACTTTTTATCTTCTATGATATTTTTTGATCAGATGCGTAGTTCTCGACATATATCAAGATATTTAAAAGTTCCGAAGCCGCACCAACATAATAGAGATACAGAAACACCGTGGCCCCTTTCTTTGAGATAACTCTGCACTATTGCGAGCTGGAAATGCCACTTCCAGCTTAGCTGTGCAGAAGAAGAACAACAAGAAGAAGAAATATCTCGAAATATGTCCGTCAGGCCCCTTCCCTTGAGATAAATCTGCAAATATCTCGGAAACGAAGCGAGCTATGGCAAAATGTTAAGAGACCTTTTTTGTAGAGAATTAAGTTTCCTACTTTTTATCTTCTATGATATTTTTTGATCAGATGCGTAGTTCTCGACATATATCAAGATATTTAAAAGTTCCGAAGCCGCACCAACATAATAGAGATACAGAAACACCGTGGCCCCTTTCTTTGAGATAACTCTGCACTATTGCGAGCTGGAAATGCCACTTCCAGCTTAGCTGTGCAGAAGAAGAACAACAAGAAGAAGAAATATCTCGAAATATGTCCGTCAGGCCCCTTCCCTTGAGATAAATCTGCAAATATCTCGGAAACGAAGCGAGCTATGGCAAAATGTTAAGAGACCTTTTTTGTAGAGAATTAAGTTTCCTACTTTTTATCTTCTATGATATTTTTTGATCAGATGCGTAGTTCTCGAGATATATCAAGATATTTAAAAGTTCCGAAGCTGCACCAACATAATAGAGGTACAGAAACACCGTGGCCTCTTTCTTTGGGATAACTCTGCACTATTGCGAGCTGCAAATGCCACTTCCAGCTTAGCTGTGCAGAAGAAGAACAACAAGAAGAAGAAATATCTCGAAATATGTCCGTCAGGCCCCTTCCCTTGAGATATATCTGCAAATATCTCGGAAACGAAGCGAGCTATGGCAAAATGTTAAGAGACCTTTTTTGTAGAGATTTAAGTTTCCTACTTTTTATGTTCTATGATATTTTTTGATCAGATGCGTAGTTCTCGAGATATATCAAGATATTTAAAAGTTCCGAAGCCGCACCAACATAATAGAGATACAGAAACACCGTGGCCCCTTTCTTTGAGAAAACTCTGCACTATTGCGAGCTGGAAATGCCACTTCCAGTTTAGCTGTGCAGAAGAAGAACGACAAGAAGAAGAAATATCTCGAAATATGTCCGTTAGGCCCCTTCCCTTGAGATAAATCTGCAAATATCTCGGAAACGAAGCGAGCTATGGCAAAATGTTAAGAGACCTTTTTTGTAGAGAATTAAGTTTCCTACTTTTTATGTTCTATGATATTTTTTGATCAGATGCGTAGTTCTCGAGATATATCAAGATATTTAAAAGCTCCGAAGCCGCACCAACATAATAGAGATACAGAAACACCGTGGCCCCTTTCTTTGAGATAACTCTGCACTATTGCGAGCTGCAAATGCCACTTCCAGCTTAGCTGTGCAGAAGAAGAACGACAAGAAGAAGAAATATCTCGAAATATGTCCGTCAGGCCCCTTCCCTTGAGATAAATCTGCAAATACCTCGGAAACGAAGAGAGCTATGGCAAAATGTTAAGAGACCTTTTTTGTAGAGAATTAAGTTTCCTACTTTTTATGTTCTATGATATTTTTTGATCAGATGCGTAGTTCTCGAGATATATCAAGATATTTAAAAGTTCCGAAGCCGCACCAACATAATAGAGATACAGAAATACCGTGGCCCCTTTCTTTGAGATAACTCTGCACTATTGCGAGCTGCAAATGCCACTTCCAGCTTAGCTGTGCAGAAGAAGAACAACAAGAAGAAGAAATATCTCGAAATATGTCCGTCAGGCCCCTTCCCTTGAGATAAATCTGCAAATATCTCGGAAACGAAGAGAGCTATGGCAAAATGTTAAGAGACCTTTTTTGTAGAGATTTAAGTTTCCTACTTTTTATGTTCTATGATATTTTTTGATGAGATGCGTAGTTCTCGAGATATATCAAGATATTTAAAAGTTCCGAAGCCGCACCAACATAATACAGATACAGAAACACCGTGGCCCCTTTCTTTGAGATAACTCTGCACTATTGCGAGCTGCAAATGCCACTTCCAGCTTAGCTGTGCAGAAGAAGAACAACAAGAAGAAGAAATATCTCGAAATATGTCCGTCAGGCCCCTTCCCTTGAGATAAATCTGCAAATATCTCGGAAACGAAGAGAGCTATGGCAAAATGTTAAGAGACGTTTTTTGTAGAGAATTAAGTTTCCTACTTTTTATCTTCTATGATATTTTTTGATCAGATGCGTAGTTCTCGAGATATATCAAGATATTTAAAAGTTCCGAAGCTGCACCAACATAATAGAGGTACAGAAACACCGTGGCCTCTTTCTTTGGGATAACTCTGCACTATTGCGAGCTGCAAATGCCACTTCCAGCTTAGCTGTGCAGAAGAAGAACAACAAGAAGAAGAAATATCTCGAAATATGTCCGTCAGGCCCCTTCCCTTGAGATATATCTGCAAATATCTCGGAAACGAAGCGAGCTATGGCAAAATGTTAAGAGACCTTTTTTGTAGAGAATTAAGTTTCCTACAATCTATGTTCTATCATATTTTTTGATCAGAAGCGTAGTTTTCGAGATATATCGAGATATGTAAAAGTTCCGAAGCCGCACCAACATAATAGAGATACAGAAACACCGTGGCCCCTTTCTTTGAGATAACTCTGCACTAGTGCGTGCCGCAAATGCCACTTCCAGCTTAGCTGTGCAGAAGAAGAACAACAAGAAGAAGAAATATCTCGAAATATGTCCGTCAGGCCCCTTCCCTTGAGATAAATCTGCAAATATCTCGGAAACGAAGCGAGCTATGGCAAAATGTTAAGAGACCTTTTTTGTAGAGAATTAAGTTTCCTACTTTTTATCTTCTATGATATTTTTTGATCAGATGCGTAGTTCTCGAGATATATCAAGATATTTAAAAGTTCCGAAGCCGCACCAACATAATAGAGATACAGAAACACCGTGGCCCCTTTCTTTGAGATAACTCTGCACTATTGCGAGCTGGAAATGCCACTTCCAGTTTAGCTGTGCAGAAGAAGAACAACAAGAAGAAGAAATATCTCGAAATATGTCCGTTAGGCCCCTTCCCTTGAGATAAATCTGCAAATATCTCGGAAACGAAGCGAGCTATGGCAAAATGTTAAGAGACCTTTTTTGTGGAGACTTAAGTGTCCTACTTTTTATGTTCTATGATATTTTTTGATCAGATGCGTAGTTCTCGAGATATATCAAGATATTTAAAAGTTCCGAAGCCGCACCAACATAATAGAGATACAGAAACACCGTGGCCCCTTTCTTTGAGATAACTCTGCACTATTGCGAGCTGCAAATGCCACTTCCAGCTTAGCTGTGCAGAAGAAGAACAACAAGAAGAAGAAATATCTCGAAATATGTCCGTCAGGCCCCTTCCCTTGAGATAAATCTGCAAATATCTCGGAAACGAAGAGAGCTATGGCAAAATGTTAAGAGACCTTTTTTGTAGAGATTTAAGTTTCCTACTTTTTCTGTTCTATGATATTTTTTGATCAGATGCATAGTTCTCGAGATATATCAAGATATTTAAAAGTTCCGAAGCCGCACCAACATAATAGAGATACAGAAACACCGTGGCCCCTTTCTTTGAGATAACTCTGCACTATTGCGAGCTGCAAATGCCACTTCCAGCTTAGCTGTGCAGAAGAAGAACAACAAGAAGAAGAAATATCTCGAAATATGTCCGTCAGGCCCCTTCCCTTGAGATAAATCTGCAAATATCTCGGAAACGAAGAGAGCTATGGCAAAATGTTAAGAGACGTTTTTTGTAGAGAATTAAGTTTCCTACTTTTTATCTTCTATGATATTTTTTGATCAGATGCGTAGTTCTCGAGATATATCAAGATATTTAAAAGTTCCGAAGCCGCACCAACATAATAGAGATACAGAAATACCGTGGCCCCTTTCTTTGACATAACTCTGCACTATTGCGAGCTGCAAATGCCACTTCCAGCTTAGCTGTGCAGAAGAAGAACAACAAGAAGAAGAAGTATCTCGAAATATGTCCGTCAGGCCCCTTCCCTTGAGATAAATCTGCAAAGATCTCGGAAACGAAGAGAGCTATGGCAAAATGTTAAGAGACCTTTTTTGTAGAGACTTAAGTTTCCTACTTTTTATGTTCTATGATATTTTTTGATCAGATGCGTAGTTCTCGAGATATATCAAGATATTTAAAAGTTCCGAAGCCGCACCAACATAATAGAGATACAGAAACACCGTGGCCCCTTTCTTTGAGATAACTCTACACTATTGCGAGCTGCAAATGCCACTTCCAGCTTAGCTGTGCAGAAGAAGAACAACAAGAAGAAGAAATATCTCGAAATATGTCCGTCAGGCCCCTTCCCTTGAGATAAATCTGCAAATATCTCGGAAACGAAGAGAGCTATGGCAAAATGTTAAGAGACGTTTTTTGTAGAGAATTAAGTTTCCTACTTTTTATGTTCTATGATATTTTTTGATCAGATGCGAAGTTCTCGAGATATATCAAGATATTTAAAAGTTCCGAAGCCGCACCAACATAATAGAGATACAGAAACACCGTGGCCCCTTTCTTTGAGATAACTCTGCACTATTGCGAGCTGGAAATGCCACTTCCAGTTTAGCTGTGCAGAAGAAGAACAACAAGAAGAAGAAATATCTCGAAATATGTCCGTCAGGCCCCTTCCCTTGAGATAAATCTGCAAATATCTCGGAAACGAAGCGAGCTATGGCAAAATGTTAAGAGACCTTTTTTGTAGAGAATTAAGTTTCCTACTTTTTATCTTCTATGATATTTTTTGATCAGATGCGTAGTACTCGAGATATATCAAGATATTTAAAAGTTCCGAAGCCGCACCAACATAATAGAGATACAGAAACACCGTGGCCCCTCTCTTTGAGATAACTCTGCACTATTGCGAGCTGGAAATGCCACTTCCAGTTTAGCTGTGCAGAAGAAGAACAACAAGAAGAAGAAATATCTCGAAATATGTCCGTTAGGCCCCTTCCCTTGAGATAAATCTGCAAATATCTCGGAAACGAAGCGAGCTATGGCAAAATGTTAAGAGACCTTTTTTGTAGAGAATAAAGTTTCCTACTTTTTATGTTCTATGATATTTTTTGATCAGATGCGTAGTTCTCGAGATATATCAAGATATTTAAAAGTTCCGAAGCCGCACCAACATAATAGAGATACAGAAACACCGTGGCCCCTTTCTTTGAGATAACTCCGCACTATTGCGAGCTGCAAATGCCACTTCCAGCTTAGCTGTGCAGAAGAAGAACAACAAGAAGAAGAAATATCTCGAAATATGTCCGTCAGGCCCCTTCCCTTGAGATAAATCTGCAAATATCTCGGAAACGAAGAGAGCTATGGCAAAATGTTAAGAGACCTTTTTTGTAGAGATTTAAGTTTCCTACTTTTTATGTTCTATGATATTTTTTGATCAGATGCGTAGTTCCCGAGGTATATCAAGATATTTAAAAGTTCCGAAGCCGCACCAACATAATAGAGATACAGAAACACCGTGGCCCCTCTCTTTGAGATAACTCTGCACTATTGCGAGCTGGAAATGCCACTACCAGTTTAGCTGTGCAGAAGAAGAACAACAAGAAGAAGAAATATCTCGAAATATGTCCGTTAGGTCCCTTCCCTTGAGATAAATCTGCAAATATCTCGGAAACGAAGCGAGCTATGGCAAAATGTTAAGAGACCTTTTTTGTAGAGAATTAAGTTTCCTACTTTTTATGTTCTATGATATTTTTTGATCAGATGCGTAGTTCTCGAGATATATCAAGATATTTAAAAGTTCCGAAGCCGCACCAACATAATAGAGATACAGAAACACCGTGGCCCCTTTCTTTGGGATAACACTGCACTATTGCGAGCTGGAAATGCCACTCCCAGTTTAGCTGTGCAGAAGAAGAACAACAAGAAGAAGAAATATCTCGAAATATGTCCGTCAGGACCCTTCCCTTGAGATAAATCTGCAAATATCTCGGAAACGAAGCGAGCTATGGCAAAACGTTAAGAGACCTTTTTTGTAGAGAATTATGTTTCCTACAATTTATGCTCTATGATATTTTTTGATCAGAAGCGTAGTTTTCGAGATATATCGAGATATTTAAAAGTTCCGAAGCCGCACCAACATAATAGAGATACAGAAACACCGTGGCCCCTTTCTTTGAGATAACTCTGCACTATTCCGAGCTGCAAATGCCACTTCCAGCTTAGCTGTGCAGAGGAAGAACAACAAGAAGAAGAAATATCTCGAAATATGTCCGTCAGGCCAGTTCCTTTGAGCTGAATCTGCAAATATCTCGGAAACGAAGCGAGCTATGGCAAAATGTTAAGAGACGTTTTTTGTAGAGATTTAAGTTTCCTACTTTTTATGTTCTATGATATTTTTTGATTAGATGCGTAGTTCTCGAGATATATCAAGATATTTAAAAGTTCCGAAGCCGCACCAACATAATAGAGATACAGAAACACCGTGGCCCCTTTCTTTGAGATAACTCTGCACTATTGCGAGCTGGAAATGCCACTTCCAGTTTAGCTGTGCAGAAGAAGAACAACAAGAAGAAGAAATATCTCGAAATATGTCCGTCAGGCCCCTTCCCTTGAGATATATCTGCAAATATCTCGGAAACGAAGCGAGCTATGTCAAAATGTTAAGAGACCTTTTTTGTAGAGAATTCAGTTTCCTACTTTTTATGTTCTATGATATTTTTTGATCAGATGCGTAGTTCTCGAGATATATCAAGATATTTAAAAGTTCCGAAGCCGCACCAACATAATAGAGATACAGAAACACCGTGGCCCCTTTCTTTGAGATAACTCTGCACTATTGCGACCTGCAAATGCCACTTCCAGCTTAGCTGTGCAGAAGAAGAACAACAAGAAGAAGAAATATCTCGAAATATGTCCGTCAGGACCCTTCCCTTGAGATAAATCTGCAAATATCTCGGAAACGAAGCGAGCTATGGCAAAACGTTAAGAGACCTTTTTTGTAGAGAATTATGTTTCCTACAATTTATGCTCTATGATATTTTTTGATCAGAAGCGTAGTTTTCGAGATATATCGAGATATTTAAAAGTTCCGAAGCCGCACCAACATAATAGAGATACAGAAACACCGTGGCCCCTTTCTTTGAGATAACTCTGCACTATTGCGAGCTGCAAATGCCACTTCCAGCTTAGCTGTGCAGAAGAAGAACAACAAGAAGAAGAAATATCTCGAAATATGTCCGTCAGGCCCCTTCCCTTGAGATAAATCTGCAAATATCTCGGAAACGAAGCGAGCTATGGCAAAATGTTAAGAGACCTTTTTTGTAGAGATTTAAGTTTCCTACTTTTTATGTTCTATGATATTTTTTGATCAGATGCGTAGTTCTCGAGATATATCAAGATATTTAAAAGTTCCGAAGCCGCACCAACATAATAGAGATACAGAAACACCGTGGCCCCTTTCTTTGAGATAACTCTGCACTATTGCGACCTGCAAATGCCACTTCCAGCTTAGCTGTGCAGAAGAAGAACAACAAGAAGAAGAAATATCTCGAAATATGTCCGTCAGGACCCTTCCCTTGAGATAAATCTGCAAATATCTCGGAAACGAAGCGAGCTATGGCAAAACGTTAAGAGACCTTTTTTGTAGAGAATTATGTTTCCTACAATTTATGCTCTATGATATTTTTTGATCAGAAGCGTAGTTTTCGAGATATATCGAGATATTTAAAAGTTCCGAAGCCGCACCAACATAATAGAGATACAGAAACACCGTGGCCCCTTTCTTTGAGATAACTCTGCACTATTGCGAGCTGCAAATGCCACTTCCAGCTTAGCTGTGCAGAAGAAGAACAACAAGAAGAAGAAATATCTCGAAATATGTCCGTCAGGCCCCTTCCCTTGAGATAAATCTGCAAATATCTCGGAAACGAAGCGAGCTATGGCAAAATGTTAAGAGACCTTTTTTGTAGAGATTTAAGTTTCCTACTTTTTATGTTCTATGATATTTTTTGATCAGATGCGTAGTTCTCGAGATATATCGAGATATTTAAAAGTTCCGAAGCCGCACCAACATAATAGAGATACAGAAACACCGTGGCCCCTTTCTTTGCGATAACTCTGCACTATTGCGAGCTGCAAATGCCACTTCCAGCTTAGCTGTGCAGAAGAAGAACAACAAGAAGAAGAAATATCTCGAAATATGTCCGTCAGGCCCCTTCCCTTGAGATAAATCTGCAAATATCTCGGAAACGAAGAGAGCTATGGCAAAATGTTAAGAGACCTTTTTTGTAGAGATTTAAGTTTCCTACTTTTTATGTTCTATGATATTTTTTGATCAGATGCGTAGTTCTCGAGGTATATCAAGATATTTAAAAGTTCCGAAGCCGCACCAACATAATAGAGATACAGAAACACCGTGGCCCCTTTCTTTGAGATAACTCTGCACTATTGCGAGCTGGAAATGCCACTTCCAGTTTAGCTGTGCAGAAGAAGAACAACAAGAAGAAGAAATATCTCGAAATATGTCCGTCAGGCCCCTTCCCTTGAGATAAATCTGCAAATATCTCGGAAACGAAGCGAGCTATGGCAAAATGTTAAGAGACCTTTTTTGTAGAGAATTAAGTTTCCTACTTTTTATGTTCTATGATATTTTTTGATCAGATGCGTAGTTCTCGAGATATATCAAGATATTTAAAAGTTCCGAAGCTGCACCAACATAATAGAGGTACAGAAACACCGTGGCCTCTTTCTTTGAGATAACTCTGCACTATTGCGAGCTGCAAATGCCACTTCCAGCTTAGTTGTGCAGAAGAAGAACAACAAGACGAAGAAATATCTCGAAATATGTCCGTCAGGCCCCTTCCCTTGAGATAAATCTGCAAATATCTCGGAAACGAAGCGAGCTATGGCAAAATGTTAAGAGACCTTTTTTGCAGAGAATTAAGTTTCCTACTTTTTATGCTCTATGATATTTTTTGATCAGATGCGTAGTTCTCGAGATATATCAAGATATTTAAAAGTTCCGAAGCCGCACCAACATAATAGAGATACAGAAACACCGTGGCCCCTTTCTTTGAGGTAACACTGCACTATTGCGAGCTGCAAATGCCACTTCCAGCTTAGCTGTGCAGAAGAAGAATAACAAGAAGAAGAAATATCTCGAAATATGTCCGTCAGGCCCCTTCCCTTGAGATATATCTGCAAATATCTCGGAAACGAAGCGAGCTATGGCAAAATGTTAAGAGACCTTTTTTGGAGAGAATTAAGTTTCCTACTTTTTATGTTCTATGATATTTTTTGATCAGATGCGTAGTTCTCGAGATATATCAAGATATTTAAAAGTTCCGAAGCCGCACCAACATAATAGAGATACAGAAACACCGTGGCCCTTTTCTTTGAGATAACTCTGCACTATTCCGAGCTGCAAATGCCACTTCCAGCTTAGCTGTGCAGAGGAAGAGCAACAAGAAGAAGAAATATCTCGAAATATGTCCGTCAGGCCAGTTCCTTTGAGCTGAATCTGCAAATATCTCGGAAACGAAGCGAGCTATGGCAAAATGTTGAGAGACGTTTTTTGTAGAGAATTATGTTTCCTACAATTTATGTGCTATGATATTTTTTGATCAGAAGCGTAGTTTTCGAGATATATCGAGATATTTAAAAGTTCCGAAGCCGCGCCAACATAATAGAGATACAGAAACACCGTGGCCCCTTTCTTTGAGATAACTCTGCACTATTGCGAGCTGGAAATGCCACTTCCAGTATAGCTGTGCAGAAGAAGAACAACAAGAAGAAGAAATATCTCGAAATATGTCCGTTAGGCCCCTTCCCTTGAGATAAATCTGCAAATATCTCGGAAACGAAGCGAGCTATGGCAAAATGTTAAGAGACCTTTTTTGTAGAGAATTAAGTTTCCTACTTTTTATGTTCTATGATATTTTTTGATCAGATGCGTAGTTCTCGAGATATATCAAGATATTTAAAAGTTCCGAAGCCGCACCAACATAATAGAGATACAGAAACTCCGTGGCCCCTTTCTTTGAGGTAACACTGCACTATTGCGAGCTGCAAATGCCACTTCCAGCTTAGCTGTGCAGAAGAAGAATAACAAGAAGAAGAAATATCTCGAAATATGTCCGTCAGGCCCCTTCCCTTGAGATAAATCTGCAAATATCTCGGAAACGAAGAGAGCTATGGCAAAATGTTAAGAGACCTTTTTTGTAGAGAATTAAGTTTCCTACTTTTCATCTTCTATGATATTTTTTGATCAGATGCGTAGTTCTCGAGATATATCAAGATATTTAAAAGTTCCGAAGCCGCACCAACATAATAGAGGTACAGAAACACCGTGGCCCCTCTCTTTGAGATAACTCTGCACTATTGCGAGCTGGAAATGCCACTTCCAGTTTAGCTGTGCAGAAGAAGAACAACAAGAAGAAGAAATATCTCGAAATATGTCCGTCAGGCCCCTTCCCTTGAGATAAATCTGCAAATATCTCGGAAACGAAACGAGCTATGGCAAAATGTTAAGAGACCTTTTTTGTAGAGAATTAAGTTTCCTACTTTTTATGTTCTATGATATTTTTTGATCAGAAGCGTAGTTTTCGAGATATATCGAGATATTTAAAAGTTCCGAAGCCGCGCCAACATAATAGAGATACAGAAACACCGTGGCCCCTTTCTTTGAGATAACTCTGCACTATTGCGAGCTGGAAATGCCACTTCCAGTTTAGCTGTGCAGAAGAAGAACAACAAGAAGAAGAAATATCTCGAAATATGTCCGTTAGGCCCCTTCCCTTGAGATAAATCTGCAAATATCTCGGAAACGAAGCGAGCTATGGCAAAATGTGAAGAGACCTTTTTTGCAGAGAATTAAGTTTCCTACTTTTTATGTTTTATGATATTTTTTGATCAGATGCGTAGTTCTCGAGATATATCAAGATATTTAAAAGTTCCGAAGCCGCACCAACATAATAGAGATACAGAAACACCGTGGCCCCTTTCTTTGAGGTAACACTGCACTATTGCGAGCTGTAAATGCCACTTCCAGCTTAGCTGTGCAGAAGAAGAATAACAAGAAGAAGAAATATCTCGAAATATGTCCGTCAGGCCCCTTCCCTTGAGATAAATCTGCAAATATCTCGGAAACGAAGAGAGCTATGGCAAAATGTTAAGAGACCTTTTTTGTAGAGATTTAAGTTTCCTACTTTTTATGTTCTATGATATTTTTTGATCAGATGCGTAGTTCTCGAGATATATCAAGATATTTAAAAGTTCCGAAGCCGCACCAACATAATAGAGATACAGAAACACCGTGGCCCCTTTCTTTGAGATAACTCTGCACTATTGCGAGCTGGAAATGCCACTTCCAGTTTAGCTGTGCAGAAGAAGAACAACAAGAAGAAGAAATATCTCGAAATATGTCCGTCAGGCCCCTTCCCTTGAGATATATCTGCAAATATCTCGGAAACGAAGCGAGCTATGGCAAAATGTTAAGCGACCTTTTTTGTAGAGAATTAAGTTTCCTACTTTTTATGTTCTATGATATTTTTTGATCAGATGCGTAGTTCTCGAGATATATCAAGATATTTAAAAGTTCCGAAGCGGCACCAACATAATAGAGATACAGAAACACCGTGGCCCCTTTCTTTGAGATAACTCTGCACTATTCCGAGCTGCAAATGCCACTTCCAGCTTAGCTGTGCAGAGGAAGAACAACAAGAAGAAGAAATATCTCGAAATATGTCCGTCAGGCCAGTTCCTTTGAGCTGAATCTGCAAATATCTCGGAAACGAAGCGAGCTATGGCAAAATGTTGAGAGACGTTTTTTGTAGAGAATTATGTTTCCTACAATTTATGTTCTATGATATTTTTTGATCAGAAGCGTAGTTTTCGAGATATATCGAGATATTTAAAAGTTCCGAAGCCGCGCCAACATAATAGAGATACAGAAACACCGTGGCCCCTTTCTTTGAGATAACTCTGCACTATTGCGAGCAGGAAATGCCACTTCCAGCTTAGCTGTGCAGAAGAAGAACAACAAGAAGAAGAAATATCTCGAAATATGTCCGTCAGGCCCCTTCCCTTGAGATAAATCTGCAAATATCTCGGAAACGAAGCGAGCTATGGCAAAATGTTAAGAGACCTTTTTTGTAGAGATTTAAGTTTCCTACTTTTTATGTTCTATGATATTTTTTGATCAGATGCGTAGTTCTAGAGATATATCAAGATATTTAAAAGTTCCGAAGCCGCACCAACATAATAGAGATACAGAAACACCGTGGCCCCTTTCTTTGCGATAACTCTGCACTATTGCGAGCTGCAAATGCCACTTCCAGCTTAGCTGTGCAGAGGAAGAACAACAAGAAGAAGAAATATCTCGAAATATGTCCGTCAGGCCCCTTCCCTTGAGATAAATCTGCAAATATCTCGGAAACGAAGCTAGCTATGGCAAAATATTAAGAGACCTTTTTTGTAGAGAATTAAGTTTCCTACTTTTTATGTTCTATGATATTTTTTGATCAGATGCGTAGTTCTCGAGATATATCAAGATATTTGAAAGTTCCGAAGCCGCACCAACATAATAGAGATACAGAAACACCGTGGCCCCTTTCTTTGAGATAACTCTGCACTATTCCGAGCTGAAAATGCCACTTCCAGCTTAGCTGTGCAGAGGAAGAACAACAAGAAGAAGAAATATCTCGAAATATGTCCGTCAGGCCCCTTCCCTTGAGATAAATCTGCAAATATCTCGGAAACGAAGAGAGCTATGGCAAAATGTTAAGAGACCTTTTTTGTAGAGAATTATGTTTCCTACAATTTATGTTCTATGATATTTTTTGATCAGATGCGTAGTTCTCGAGATATATCAAGATATTTAAAAGTTCCGAAGCTGCACCAACATAATAGAGATACAGAAACACCGTAAACCCTTTCTTTGAGATAACTCTGCACTATTGCGAGCTGCAAATGCCACTTCCAGCTTTGCTGTGCAGAAGAAGAACAACAAGAAGAAGAAATATCTCGAAATATGTCCGTCAGGCCCCTTCCCTTGAGATATATCTGCAAATATCTCGGAATCGAAGCGAGCTATGGCAAAATGTTAAGAGACCTTTTTTGTAGAGAATTATGTTTCCTACAATTTATGTTCTATGATATTTTTTGATCAGAAGCGTAGTTTTCGAGATATATCGAGATATTTAAAAGTTCCGAAGCCGCACCAACATAATAGAGATACAGAAACACCGTGGCCCCTTTCTTTGAGATAACTCTGCACTAGTGCGAGCCGCAAATGCCACTTCCAGCTTAGCTGTGCAGAAGAACAACAACAAGAAGAAGAAATATCTCGAAATATGTCCGTCAGGCCCCTTCCCTTGAGATAAATCTGCAAATATCTCGGAAACGAAGCGAGCTATGGCAAAATGTTAAGAGACCTTTTTTGTAGAGAATTAAGTTTCCTACTATTTATGTTCTATGATATTTTTTGATCAGATGCGTAGTTCTCGAGATATATCAAGATATTTAAAAGTTCCGAAGCCGCACCAACATAATAGAGATACAGAAACACCGTGGACCCTTTCTTTGAGATAACTCTGCACTATTGCGAGCTGCAAATGCCACTTCCAGCTTAGCTGTGCAGAAGAAGAACAACAAGAAGAAGAAATATCTCGAAATATGTCCGTCAGGCCCCTTCCCTTGAGATATATCTGCAAATATCTCGGAATCGAAGCGAGCTATGGCAAAATGTTAAGAGACCTTTTTTGTAGAGAATTATGTTTCCTACAATTTATGTTCTATGATATTTTTTGATCAGAAGCGTAGTTTTCGAGATATATCGAGATATTTAAAAGTTCCGAAGCCGCACCAACATAATAGAGATACAGAAACACCGTGGCCCCTTTCTTTGAGATAACTCTGCACTAGTGCGAGCCGCAAATGCCACTTCCAGCTTAGCTGTGCAGAAGAAGAACAACAAGAAGAAGAAATATCTCGAAATATGTCCGTCAGGACCCTTCCCTTGAGATAAATCTGCAAATATCTCGGAAACGAAGCGAGCTATGGCAAAATGTTAAGAGACCTTTTTTGTAGAGAATTAAGTTTCCTACTTTTTATGTTCTATGACATTTTTTGATCAGATGCGTAGTTCTCGAGATATATCAAGATATTTAAAAGTTCCGAAGCCGCACCAACATAATAGAGATACAGAAACACCGTGGCCCCTTTCTTTGAGATAACTCTGCACTATTGCTAGCTGCAAATGCCACTTCCAGCTTAGCTGTGCAGAGGAAGAACAACAAGAAGAAGAAATATCTCGAAATATGTCCGTCAGGCCCCTTCCCTTGAGATAAATCTGCAAATATCTCGGAAACGAAGAGAGCTATGGCAAAATGTTAAGAGACCTTTTTTGTAGAGAATTATGTTTCCTACAATTTATGTTCTATGATATTTTTCGATCAGAAGCGTAGTTTTCGAGATATATCGAGATATTTAAAAGTTCCGAAGCCGCACCAACATAATAGAGATACAGAAACACCGTGGCCCCTTTCTTTGCGATAACTCTGCACTATTGCGAGCTGCAAATGCCACTTCCAGCTTAGCTGTGCAGAAGAAGAACAACAAGAAGAAGAAATATCTCGAAATATGTCCGTCAGGCCCCTTCCCTTGAGATAAATCTGCAAATATCTCGGAAACGAAGCGAGCTATGGCAAAATGATAAGAGACATTTTTTGTAGAGATTTAAGTTTCCTACTTTTTATGTTCTATGATATTTTTTGATCAGATGCGTAGTTCTCGAGATATATCAAGATATTTAAAAGTTCCGAAGCCGCACCAACATAATAGAGATACAGAAACACCGTGGCCCCTTTCTTTGCGATAACTCTGCACTATTGCGAGCTGCAAATGCCACTTCCAGCTTAGCTGTGCAGAGGAAGAACAACAAGAAGAAGAAATATCTCGAAATATGTCCGTCAGGCCCCTCCCCTTGAGATAAATCTGCAAATATCTCGGAAACGAAGCGAGCTATGGCAAAATGTTAAGAGACCTTTTTTGTAGAGAATT